>NC_087259.1:7115000-7715000 GCF_037042905.1 Lytechinus pictus
TTTGGATTGTCTAGCCATTTACCCCACCCCCTCCTGCCCCCTCCCCCAAGCTAATTGTGATCCGTGATTACTCCTCAGGCAATCCCAGAGACACTGGCCTTCATTCACCAGATCGCAGTGGTCCCTATAATAAATGAGAAATGAGAAAAGTGTTTAGGTTGAGAATAAGATTTTATTCAAGTGAAAAAATGTTTGCATTACCATCTTGACAATTGTGTTTATGGAATATCATTGAATGCCATTAAATGACATTCCATTATTATTTTTAAAAGCTTGTTCTCGAAATTTTTTTTTTTTTTACATTTTCTGGACACAATGCCACATGCACATTTACATGAATTTGTATTTCTCCTCGCTTTCTTACGTTGGCTGAAATTTGCTACCACCCCCCCCCCCCCCACACACACACACACACACACGCAAACGCACACAGATGAAGAAGGGGGAGGGAGAAAATAGAAGAAAAAAAGCGCTGTATACTTACTATCTCGGACATTTCTTCATCGCGTGTCTCCGACCCCGTCCCACTCCATGTCTTCGATGTTGAGTTCTTCTCGAGGCTGCACATCCTTCGTCAAGAACTCCTTTTCTTCCTTTAAAAATGTAGATAAAGAATTACAAAATAAATGATGAGATGAAGAGAAGACTATTTCATGGAAAAAAAAACGAAATTTACTTTATTTTCTTTCTCCCGTCATATTGCATTCACAAAAAAGGTGAAAAAAAAATGTTGAATTAAAATAGCATTCATGCATAGGGTCTATATTGAGTTAATAGCCACAGCAAAGTAAAGACCCAAGAAGATATGTTTTACATGCTTCATAAGATTTGTCTGAGTGGAATGATTAATTCAATATGAAATTTCGATAAGCCTATATTCTAGTAACTCTTGTCTGATTGTGAGTTGGTCAAAGTGTTAAAATAGCACATAGAGGGCAGCATTCACATTTTATCAACTTTGTTCATCAATTCCACGCTTTGTTCATTATGTGTGACTTGTTCCAATTTAAATTATTATACTGTATGAAAGGTGCCGGGTAAAAATGCCAGAGGTAAAAATGGCAGAGGTAAAATGGCAAAGGTAAAAATGGCAGAGGTAAAAATGGCAGAGGTAATAATGGCAGAGGTAAATATGGCAGAGGTAAAAGTGGCAGAGGTAAAAATGGCAGAGATTCAATTGACAGAGGTCATATATTTCAAATCTTTGATGGATTCCCTAAAACCCCCAGCAATATTATTTTAAGTATTTGCTCCTATTTTTTCAATAAACTTTATGTCTGTGTGAATTTCACCTGTAATGAATTAAGTATAATACTTGGGATCAGTGGCGTACCTAGGATTTTCCACAGGGAGGGCAAAACCGTCCGCCCAAAATTTGACTAGCAAAAAAAAAAAAAAGGTCTTCGATCACAAATAAAGGATTTCGTTCCAGGCAAAAATTGACAAGCAAAAAAAAAAAAAAAAAAAAAAAAAGGTCTTCGATCACAAATAAAGGATTTCGTTCCAGGAAAAAATTGCTGCAAAAAAAAAAAAAAAAAAAAAAAAAAGGTCTTCGATCACAAATAAAGGATTTCGTTCCAGAAAAAAAATTGAAAAGCAAAAAAAAAGAAAAAAGAAAAAAAAAAAAAGAAAAAAAAAAGGTCTTCAAGCTCGTCAGGGGCATTAGAGGTCTTAAAGATACGTTTTTGCATGGGTTGTGACTCGTCAGGGGGGGCAGAGTGCCCCCCCCCCGTAGGTACGCTAGTGCTTGGGATCCAAAGTGTGCTTCAAATTTAAATATTAGAAGAGCGATTTAACATGAGAAGGCCGTGCATGTAAGTCCAAGAAAAAATAAGAAGTACCAATTTGTTATCAATTTGGTGCAGAAGATCTACAGTATCATTAAAAGATGTTACCCTTTCCATTAGTCTAACATTATAATTCAAATTTTCTTCTCAGAACCTTTCTTATATGTATCCATGGAGGGGCTTTTTGATTTTTTGGCATGGGGGTTTTAGACTGACCATTTATACCTCTGCCATTTTTACCTCTGCCATTATTACCTCTGCCATTTTTACCTCTGCCATTTTTACCTCTGCCATTTTTACCTTTGCCATTTTTACCTTTGCCATTTTTACCTCTGCCATTTTTCCTTTGCCATTTTTACCTCTTCCATTTTTACACCGAGCCGTATGAAATAATTTGTTTTAACAATTAGAAATAATATCACAGTGAGGTTATCCGTTTTTGTCTCGCCTGCGTAGCGGAGCGAGACATAGGTATCACTATTTCCGGCGTCGGCGTCGTCAAAAATTGTGTTGTACACCCAATAACTTTCTATAGCTTCGAGGTGGGATCACCAAATTCATACAAGAGGTCCAGGTCAAGTTCGAATATGAGTCGAATTTGAATAAGGTCAAAGGTCAATGAACTTTCCATGACTGGCACTGTGCTATGTTGTACACATAATGACTTTCTATATCTTCGAGGTGAGATCACCAAATTCATACCAGAGGTCCATCTCCTGAAGGCACAGGTCAAGTTCGAATATGAGTCGAATTTGAATAAGGTCAAAAGTCAATGAACTTTCCATGACTGGCACTGTGCTGTGTTGTACACACAATAGCTTTCTATAGCTTCGAGGTGAGATTGCCAAATTCATAACAGAGGTCCATCTCTTGAAGGTGCAGGTCAAGTTCAAATGTGAGCCGAATTTGAATAAGGTCAAAGGTCAATGAACTTTCCATGACTGGCACTGTGCTGTGCACACAATAACTTTCTATATCTTCGAGGTAAGATGGCCGAATTCATACCAGAGGTCCATCTCCTGAAGGCACAGGTCAAGTTCGAATATGAGTCGAATTTGAATAAGGTCAAAAGTCAATGAACTTTTCATGACTGGCACTGTGCTCTGTTGTACACATAATAACTTTTTATATCTTCGAGGTAGGATTGCCAAATTCATACAAGAGGTCCATCTCTTGAAGGTGCAGGTCAAGTTCGAATGTGAGTTGAATTTGATTAAGGTCAAAGGTCAATGAACTTTCCATGACTGGCACTGTGCTGTGTTGTACACACAATAACTTTCTATAGCTTCGAGGTGGGATCGCCAAACTCGCAACAGAGGTCCATCTCTTGAAGGTGCAGGTCAGGTTCAGGTCAAAGGTCAATGAACTTTCACACTACTTTGTTCCTTTAATGACATGAACTTTATAATTTTATACTTTTTAACACTAACATTTTACTTCAGAACTCAGTACTCTCTATACCTGAACCAGATTTTGTATTTTACTTGTTTATTCTTTAAAAAATGTTGTTGTTATTTATTTAATGAGCCATAGTTCTTGGCACCATTTATAATATTCACACAAATTTGCCAATGGTACAATAGAAAAGCTGTCAAAGTTTCTTAAATGTTACCCTTCAGATTTGCTGTATGTGCATGTTCTGGTAATACTGTAGACTGTACAAAACAAATTGAGAAAAGTTATGCCCCTACCATCATCCAACATAATGCTAAAGATTGGCATTTCATTACACCTTAATAATTGATTTAATTTTACGATTTTACTCACATTATTATCAATTATATTCTTTTTCACTATTATTCATTTCCTTACTTGCATTGAAATAATTATAGTTTCATAGTATTAACAGCATTCTTAGTGTTATCTGATTTTCTAGGGATAAAGTAGGCTTATACCATTGATGCATATGTAAACTGTCAGAACCACAATTCACCCCCTAAACTGCTGACAGCCTCAGAAGTCATATAGCATAGTTTTGACATGCAGTCTCTTCATGACTGCAATATGCAGGCGAGACAACGCTTGGCGTTTGCCTTAATATTGATATACTCACTTTGGTTTTTAGCACTACATGTATTTGTACTTCATAGTTGTTCACCGTGAATATGATCTTTCTCGTGCTGGATGGATCGATAACACATTCGAAATTTGGACCCTTCATTGATATCTAACAAAATGCAAACAAAGAAAAATAATGATATAAAAAATTGATAGAATACAAACCAATATACAACCTCGACAAATCTCACATGGAAACAGAAGTGAATTAATACTATTTTTTTTTTTTCTTTTTTTTTTCTTTTGGGGGGGGGGGTGAATAACTACCAACAGAAAAATTAGAATTAAGCTTATAAAAATATCTCCAACTCCATCAGCAACAACAATTCTTTATAACACTGCCTTAAGTGCCTTATACTCTCTTATTCTCTGACATTAAAATTCTCTTTTTTTTACCTTAATTTCGTCTTTGGCTCTGTCACTAGGGTATGCGTTACGGTGAAGAGTTGACATTTCTATGCATAAAATGGAGAAAAATATATCATTAAATTTTCCTTCAATGAAGTTCTATATTATCCTGTAGCTGCCGCACGGAAACGCTTTTAGTGAAGGTGTTGTTAGCGCTATAACAAGTCACTAACAAATCAGCCACTAACACCATGAGCAGACTGAACGCACAGAAAGCGCTGTTAGGCACAGGTGTTGTTAGTTGGTTTGGTTTACTGACGGAGACGAAAGTGATGGAGCAATCAACTGAGCTAGCTCGGATGAAAACTTCAGAAGAGGAGAGATCGGATTGCACCTTGGGTCTGAATAGGAAGATTGATTTGCTGGAACAGTACACACGACGGAACAGCGTCCGTGTCCATGGTATTCGTGAGAGCTCTACTGAAAACACTGATCAAATCATCTGTAACTTAGCCACGGAAAAGCTTGGAATTGAACTAGATGTCAATGATATAGATCGTTCACACAGAGTCTCATCGGCTAGAAATGGAGAAAGGAAAGAGCCCCGTCCAATCATCGTAAAATTTTGTTCGTATCGCACGAGATCAAAATTCATCAAAGCAAGGATCAAGCTGAAGGATACAGGTATTTTCATCAACGAGGACCTGACAAAAACCAACCAGAGCATCTTCTATAATGTACGCCATCACAAGAAGGTCTTGCGAGCATGGACTGCGGATGGAAGGATTTTTGCTGGTGTCAAGAACTCAGGAGGTCAAATCACAAATAAAATGATCACTTGTGTTGAGGATCTTGGGAAATTGTAAAATGACATAATGAATAACTTAACAGCATGTTAGCTTTTTTTCTTATTGTTATCTTTTTGTCTTCGTCTTCTTTTTTCTTCTTCTTCTTTCTTTTCCTTCTTTTTCTCCTCCTTCTTTCTCTTCTCCTTCTTCCTCATCTTTGGAAGGCAATACAAATAATAATGTGTATTTAAGATATTCTAAAACCTGGCAGCTTAATGTTTTCTGATGTATAATACGTTTACTTTGTATTTTTATGTGTTTTTAAATCGGTAGAGTAAGATTTTTACATTTTAGCTGTGTATATTGTGTTGCTGTTTGTGTAGTGTACATCTTTTATGTCTTTATCTGTCTCGAGCCTGTTTCAAAATTTTGATAATGATTCTGTAAATACTCTGTCAGAGATTTTGACTCCAGCAAATAGTAACACTAACAGCTGTAATCAATCATATTTTACACCTAATGATTTTAATGTGAATTTGAACCGGAACTTTAGTGATACTGTTTTAAAAGATTTATTTTCATGTATGCACATTAATTGTAGAAGTTTAGTAGGAAATTATGACAATGTAATATCATTTTTAAGCTGCTTGGATCTGAAATTCACAGTCATTGGCTTATCTGAAACCTGGTTACAAGATAATGCTCTCACTGCAATATATAATTTTAATGGTTATACTTTTATTGGTCAAGGGAGAACGTGCAAAAGGGGAGGTGGTGTAGGCTTTTTTATTAGAAATGACATTGAATATAAAAGTCGACCAGACTTAAGTGTGAAAGAATTACATATAGAAGCAATATGTATTGAAGTGAGTATGTGTAATAATGTATTTGTTCTTGCTACAGTCTACAGGCCACCTGGACAATCTGTTGATATGTTTTTAAATTCACTTAGAACAATACTTGAAACGTTGTGCAATGAAAAGAAAACTATTTATTTGTTGGGCGATTTTAATATAGATTTGTTAAGTTTTAATAAAGTTAACTATGTAAATACATTTATTGACACTGTTCTGTCATACTCTTTACATCCATTAATTTTTAAACCCACTCGTGTTACAGGACGATCTGCCACAGTTTTAGATAACATAATAACAAACGATGATGATAACATCATTTTATCTGGTCTCATGCTGTCGGATGTAAGTGACCACTTTCCAATTTTTTCCATCAGTAATATACATGTTAAAACCAGTGAATGTGTAAACAGCAATATAAGGGACTATAGTGAAAGAAATGTTATTCGATTCAGTCAAGCTCTCCAGCACGTCTCCTGGGTATATGATGATTCCAGTCCTTGTGTCAGTTATGATATTTTTTTAGAATCCTTTTTAAATGTATATAATAATTGTTTTCCTGTAAAATCATGTAAGGCAAAAATTAATCAGAAATACAAACCATGGATTACCAAGGAATTGCATAAACTTTGTAAAAAGAAATATAAAATGTATGTTAAGTACCTAAAAAATCCTACTGAATATAGAAAGAGCGTTTATAAAACCATAAGAAATAAGGTGACAAATATGATAAAATATGCTAAATTATCTTACTACAAATGTAAGTTTCAAACTGCTACTGGTAATTCACGTCATACATGGAAAATAATTAATAAAGCACTAGGTCAGCGAAATAAACGAAAAGTCATCAAGTCACTTCTAAATGATAATGAGGAAGTTACAGATGCTATCGCAATGAGTGCATGTTTTAACACGTATTTTGTCAATATAGGTCCAAACCTTGTTTCTAAGCTGGGGCAGTGCAATAATAGTGTTGATGTTTTGGATTATATAAAAAAGAACGACAAAACTTTATTTTTTCAGCCTATTACACCAAAAGAGATTATAGAAATTGTCAGTGGGTTTAAGAATAACACAAGTCCTGGATATGATGAAATAACAATCAAAATTCTTAAGAGAGTTGTTCATATTATTTGCATACCACTATGTTCTATATTTAATGCTTGTCTTGCCATGGGAGTCTTCCCAGATCAACTTAAAATAGCCAAGGTTGTACCTGTGTTTAAGAATGGAGCCCGTGAAATTTTAAAAAACTATCGTCCAATTTCTGTTTTACCAATTTTCTCTAAGGTTTTTGAAAGATGTATATACAACCGTTTATTAAATTTTATTTCTGAGTGCAATATTTTAAATGACAATCAATATGGCTTTAGGAAAAATCACTCCACTGCTTCAGCATTAATAGATTTTATTCACAAGGTAGTAAATGCTCTTGATAATAAGGAAACAATGATAGGTCTTTTCCTTGACCTGAGCAAAGCTTTTGATACGTTGGATCACATAATACTATTACGTAAATTGTTTCATTATGGAATTCGTGGTAATGTTCTTAAGTTATTTGAAAGTTATCTTTGTAATCGTAAACAGTATGTCACTCTTGCCAACAATAAATCTTCACTTCAACAAATCACTTGTGGGGTTCCCCAAGGGTCAATTTTAGGACCACTTCTATTCACTCTATATATCAATGACTTGCCTAACGTATCAAGTGTTATCAAATGTATTTTATTTGCAGATGACACCAGCATGTTCATGTCCCATAAAAATCATGATTTTTTACAAAATGTATTCAATAAAGAACTACACAACATATCCAACTGGTTCTTAATAAACAAGTTAACTTTGAATATCTCCAAAACACATTTTATGATTTTTTCAAATAAAAAAAGAAATAATATTGATATAAATATTCAATTAAACAACATTCAGATTCAAGAGGTGTCTTCGTTAACATTCTTGGGTGTAATCGTTGATAATAAGCTTACTTGGGGTGAACATGTTGGTGTCATCTGTAACAAGATTGCAAAAAATGTTGGTGTATTATACAAATTATGCAGCTTTCCTAGAGAGATTTTAATTCTTTTATATAATACTTTAATTTTACCTTATTTAAATTATTGCAACCCAGTCTGGGGAAATTCTTTCAAATGTCATATCAACAGATTATTTCTTTTACAAAAAAGAGCAATACGAATAATAAATCATGCCCCATACCTTGCCCATACTCAACCAATATTTTGTCATTTGAGAGTACTAAAATTTGAAGATATATTTAAGTTCAACATTGCAATTTTCATGTACTCTTGCCATAATAATGTTTTACCGAAGACACTGTTGCAATATTTCTGTACAAATAGTTCCATACACATGCATATGACTAGGAATGCATCAAACTTTCACTTGCCATTTTTTAAAACCTCTTTGTATAAACAATCAATATTTTATCAGGGTCCTGTCATTTGGAATTCCATTCCTTGCCAAATTCGTAACAGTAAATCTCTAAATGTTTTCAAAAAAAAATATAAGACTTTTTTACTGGATCATTATCATTTGCATTAATATCGTAGGCTCTTGTATCATAGTTTTGTTTTTGTCTAGGGTTTGTACGGTATTTTGTTTTCTTAATTTTTAGTATAATTGTGTTATTTCAATTTATTTCATTAAGTATCTTGGGTTGGCGTTTATAAGGCTCGTCCTTTTTTGCCACTGCCCTCACTCATGTTAACTGGATTTTAATGTATATTCGTGTCATCTATCTTATCTGTTTATATGTTTGTACTTTGTTGATTTCTTTTTATGAGTGAAAAAAAAATAAATACGAATTGAATTGAATTGAATTATCACTTGGTCTAATCATCCGATGGGCTAACAACATTCGGGCAAAACCAACTTAGTCCAATTCTCTTTTGGTCTAATGACCACTTGGTCTAATAGCCAATTAGTCTAATGACCACTTGGTCTAATAGCCACTTGGTCTAATGACCACTTGGTCTAATGCCCAGTTGGGCTAATCGTCACTTGGTCTAATTTCCATTTGGTCTAATTGCATTTGGTCTAATACCAGTTCGTCTAATAGTTGGATGGTCTAATACTAGTTGGTCTAATACCAGTTGGTCTAATCCTCACTTGGTCCATTATTCATTTTGTCTATATTGCAGTTGGTCTAATGTGCAGTTGATCTAATCCTCACTTGGTCCATTATTCAGTTGGTCTATTGTGCAGTTGGTCTAATTTCCATTTCGGCCAATTTCCACTTGGTCTAATTTCCAGATAGTCTAACATTCATTTCGTCTACATGCCATTTGGTCTAATTTGTAAAGTCTGCATGTCAGCTTCTGTGCGACCTTGTGCGACCGTGTTCGTCTAACAGCACTAGCTACATGTAGTCCCGACCTTTCGTTGGAGAACGCGAACGCTTATTTGCGACGGTAGTTGATTTTGGAAGAGACTTTTGGGCCCGTCGTCATGGTCGTAAAACTCTGTCCTGCAATGCAAATTGTGTTACATGATATTTTTTTTCGTTTCGCATCTGGAACGGAAACATTCAATGTGCTTTTCGTGTGCAAAACTCTGGTTGCTACTATGGTAACAGCGATATATCCGATTTAGGACGACTTTCCAGAGCCACCATTGGTTCCTCCCAGAGCTCGAGAGGTCGCCTGGGGGCCCACTTCCATTGAAGAGTGGATACCAGGCGCGACCACGCGTAAAAAGGGAAAGAGTGGGCAAGTACGTTACGTATAGGCCTATGTAACGTTATAGGGGTGTCAAAAACGATGTTTAAAATACTGAAAAGGAGGATATGTTTTCGATACAAGCTACATGTAAATACTTGCATTTTCATAATCTGGAAAATACTTGCTTCCCTTGTTTAGGGTGCTTTTTGAAACCCCATGGTCGTGCCTGGTATCCACTCATGAATGGAAGTGGTCCCCCCGGGAATTTGAATCCAATCCCCCATTTCTGGGGAAAGCAAAACATAATGCCCATTACATTCTGTGCTAGAGGCATACCGTTTGTGTAGGAGTATACAAAAGAAAAAAAAACGCAAATACGTCTGAATTTCAGTCGATTTTGTGAGTATTTCCCTCTCATTTATTTTTTTGTTCTCATTTGATTATCTGTATTTATACTTTGTTATTTTGTTATTTGTTGTGTTATCTATTTTTTGAGGGGCCCACATTGTACAAGCATTGCTTTTTAGTGGGTTCCTCAATTTCCATCTTAATTTAATTTCTATTGAAAAATAGTATACATATTTAAAACCTGCAATGTGTTGCCCAAATTATCTAAGTGTTTTTTTCACAACATATGTATCATTAATTTTTTTTTGCAACGGATACAAATATTCATGTTTATATATGGTATTCAATTTGTTTTTGTTTGATGGAAGTAGAATAAATAAATTTGAATTTGAATTTGAATTAATAAGAAGATTTTTTTTTAATCTCTCAGGCCTTTGTAGGCCTACATGTATCTTTATTTCACACGAATAAACATTCTTAAAAAATGAAATTTCATGATCATGGTTGAGTTTGATATTTCTCTGTATCCAGTAGGGCAAATTTGATCCTTGTTTTTTCCAAACAATATATCTTTGACAAAGATGGAATATTTCCATTACAACTGGCAACCATTATATCTTAATGATAAGTTACAATATATATCATGAAAAATGTTTTGAGTAATCCGTTACATTTGGGTGTCAGTCCATAAAAACACAAAATGTCAAGAGAAATTTTTTTTTTAGAAAGATATATAATTATCACAATGATTTCGTAATTTAATCATGATCATAATCTTTGTCATGCTTTTGGCTACAAATGCAACCTTCTTTTCACAGAAAATGAAAATACAATTTAACTTATGACAAGGTTTTACTTGATTGATTTTCAAACAAATTTTCTAAATTTTTTTTTAATATACCTCACTTAACATGCTTAAAGAAACTGTTTAGAATTATCTTTTAGGTTAATCGAATTGTAAAATAGAGACCTTGCATATTTAGGCTACGCATGCTTCTTGCTAACACTTGTTTTGGTAAAATTATAGCTAGCAACTGTGCGAAAAAACGATGTTAGGACTACTTGGGTTTTTTTTTGTAATGTTTTATAACATGTTTTTATTGTCTTCTCTCAAATCAAATATACAATAACAAGATAAATCTCATAAGCAAATAAAACAATCACAAAAACAAGTATCACATAATTATACAATAATATTGTACATCCCCCAATCTTTTCTCAATGTATACAGACTTTTTCTATTGACTTTGCGGGAAGTGTGGCGACAGTTTGAGATGAAGTAAGGCTAATCACGCGGCTTTAAAATACGGTAGGCACTTGATTTTCATCCCGGTTGATTTTTTTTGAGAAAAAATGGAAATAACAAACATCGATTTTACGATCTGTTGTCTGGCTAAGGCCAGTTGAGGACTCACATTTCACAATACTCTATAAAGATTAAAGTCCTATAAACTAATGGAACCACAATATTTAGTGACATATAAGGCCCTAAACATCACTGTTAGGAAAATGTGTTTGAATTTTCAAGCTTCATTATGATTTCTGTAAATGTTATTGTTTATTAATCTTTTTTATTGATTTACTTTTATTAATATTCACAGTGGAGAGGGGAGGGGGTAGTCTTATACAGTACATAAGTGAAAGTGGCATGCTACATTCATGACTTATGCCTGAAAACCACAACATGTATTTAAGTTGGAGATAAAATCATAATATGCATGAATCCGTCTATGACAATTCTAAAGTCATATTTACACATGTTTATTTGAGATGTGATAAGGCCTTTATCGTGCTTATCATAGTAGATTAAATGAGCACAACTTATATTTTTATAAGAATCTTTGTTTGTATATTAATTTCTTACAGCTTGACTTCTTGTATTATATTAGGCCTAATTGTAAGCAAATAAACATCACAATTCATGTAGCCAATAATGAAAATACACTATCTATTTATGCTGTTTTTCTGCCCGCCAGAAATCACCCTTTAGTTTTACCATGTGAAATACCGAATAAGGAAGTGAATCGCACAACACTGCCTGCAATCATGAGGTTCAATGAAATTAAAACAGCACCAATATTTCACAGGATGCGTATGTACTGTATACATGGTATGGGGTGCATGCCTTGCAGGGTACACCATTGTCTCTGATTGGCTAGAGAAGTCACATAAAGTCTATAACCAATCAATATGTACGTTCTGCTTCACACCGCTCTTGAGGGTATTCCCTGTAATGTAATGTCGCAACCATTTAGTACCATTTCTGATTGAAAAGAGAGAATATGACGAATCACACTTTCAGCCAAATACGTCACTGTACTAACCATAGAGATTATATCTCTATGGTACTAACCAACACAACCGAACCTACCAGACGCAGAGCTCGCGGGGCGCATATCGCAAGCCATTGCCATGATTGCAATGCTTTATAATTTCAACGTGTCGCTTTCTCGAGTAAACATAGTACTGCTCAGTCATTATAATCATTGTTTAATATCTTAATCAGATTGATCATAGAGAAATATTTCTGGTTTTCTAGTAAAATGAATACAAAGCTGTAAATGGAGAGCCTGTAATAATAATCTTCGGAGCACCGTTGCGGGAAAAGTTATGTTCAATCATACATCTTTTCACCCTTCAAAAAACAGACGGAAAAGGGCGTTTCATCGATTTGTCGGAGTTTCGTTTTATTGCAACGCTTTCTGCTATCGGTCCCAGAATGTGATTTCCCCGGGCAGCTTTAGATTTCAGGTTTTGTGGCACGCTTGACTATAGTCGTTGTATTGCGCATATGCCTAACAGTAATATTTTGGAAAATAAAGTTTGTCATATACGTAGCAAATTTCAAACTGATTTCGGATCGAGGATGATGTTAAATTGGAGTAGAAGAGGTTAATTGAATACTTTCATCTTTTTGATGATCAGATGTCATTTTGAAACATGCGATTAGACAGTTTGCCTGTTATTGATTTGAAAATATATTTCTGTATATTCTTGGTTGCGTTTGAATAATCATGGACAAATTAAGGTGGATGGAATGTTGGTACATCTGTACATGATGGATCAATGATCAACTCAATTTCAAACATGTGAGTAGACACTGCTTGTGTATGATTTTTGTTAAAAACTTATGATATCTTACAACTTAGAGAAGAGTGGTAGAATGCCATAGTTTCCTGATATGTACGCACAGTAAATCGCGTGCTGTTTATTTATTTTTTCTTGCAAACGAACGTGTTCTGTATCAATACTTCGTTGAATTTCCTTTCTCCCCTTTTAGCTGTTCCTTGCATGTAAATGATTTATTCTTGGTAGATAGTACCCTCCGATGCAATGGCGGCGGAAGGCCAAACAATTAGGGGGACCAGCAAAAGTTTTTTGACAAGCAAAACCAAAAAAAAGGTTATCAACCAAAATTTTAGGGGGACACCAACCAAAAAAAAAAAAAAAAAAGTTATCAACGAAAATATTAGGGGGGATCGTCCTCCCCCACCTCAAAATTAGGGGGGGACATGTCCCCCCGCTTCCGCCGCCTACGATTATATTGTAATGTAAAAATGTCTACTTCATATGTTTTCTATATAGTGTATTATGTTTGTTTTATGTATGTATGTATTTTTGCAGGGCCCTGGTTGAGAACAGTATTTCAATCACTGAGTAAGCTACCCTGGGTAAATAAGACAAATAAATAAGTAAATAGATAAATAAATAAAATTCACTCTGAACGGAGTGTTTTTTTTTAATAATCATAAACAGTATATAAGTAAAAAAAAAAAAAGAAAAGATGGTAATACATTGATGACTTTTTGCCTTAAGACCAACATAATGTATTGAACTTGGATCGGACATCACCTAGTCTATATGTATCCGTCCATGATAATTTCCAAAGTCATAATTATACATGCTTATCATAGAAAGATAACTGTACACGACCTGTATTGTTTAAATGCGGACCTGTATTTTTCTTCAAACTTTAGGTGTTCAATCATTTTATCTTTCAAATATATGTTTCCATTCTTATGACAAACGCATGGACTCAATAGTTTATCTCTCCCAATGATGAGAAAAATAAATTTCTATGCTTGTTTCTCTGCTAGAAATTACCTTTCAGTTTTACCTTCTGAAATATCAAATAAGGAGGTATAATAGACATGACGGTTTATAATTTTTGAGGTTCAATGATATATAAATCAACAGCAATAAAATGTACATTCGGGTACCAACCAGTCTTGAGGTTAGTCCCCGTGATGTAATGTCGCGACAATGCTGAACAATCTCTGATTGGATATAGATGATATGACGTATAACATTTTCAGCCAATCACCGTCTTACAACGACACTGTACCAACCCATCGAGAGCTAGCCGGGTGTGATTTGCAATAATATCGCAGCTCCATAGCTTTTGTCATTTTAAGGTTAGGCTTGGTGGAGAGAGCATGCGCTGAGGAAGTTAATGATTATTTTCTCTTTATATTATAATTGATCATCGAGAAAAATATTTCTGTTTTTCATGAAATATTTCTGTATTTCTTATGATGCAAATCTCTCCTTTTAACAAAATTAAATTTGTGACAAGTTTTACTTGTCTCGCTTCTCAAACAAATTTCCTTTATATGTTTTTACATATATTTGGGGGTAATAGCTGAAATAAACTGTTGAAAAGTTTCTTTTAGTTTTAGTATAATTGAAAGAAAATCTTGCATATGAAGGTATTTATAAAATTTGTTTCGGTAAAATTATAGCTAGCACAAATGAAACGAAAAAAAATAAAGTTCTGTCTTACTTACTTGTTTAGATTCTTGAAGGTGATGAATTAAAATCTTTCCGAGAGGAACTGAATAGTGGATAACGATGAATTTCCATTAAAAGAAAACGGGTAGATAAAAGCTCTCAACAAAGCGAAATATTATGTCCCATAGCCTATATTATGATACGGCGAAACGGTATTGTGGTTCACTCAGTTATTAAGAATTGACAAGCGACAAGCTTAATACTCAGTTTGTCAGTTTGTAGACCGCATCGAGTTCCATGTATATTTGCACACTTCGTGTCTATGAACAATCGATTAACTAGAGTCATTTTCAACATGTCCTGCTTAATACAGTTATATCAATGTAAATTGAAAATTTATGAAATCGATATTTTGACAAATTTTGCTTTGATAACTAAATTGCTTCAATCAAAGCAGATTATCAAAGCTAACATTAATTTGAATATCTTGTATGCCCCGTCAAACCTGATAATTTCAGATTGCCGTTAAATCATAGCATTTCTTACAATACAATTACAAATCTTAAAAAGAATATCTTGTTTTTTTTCTAGTAGAACTAATTTAATTATTATTATCAATAATGCAGATTGAAACACACTTCACTTGAAGCCATTCGCGGGAACTCAAAAAATGTCATTTTGTTCGTTGTAGTAATGCCTAAGTTCCTTAGAAATCATATATAGCTTGAAAAAAAAATTGACTTTGAAGCTTTATTATGATGTCTGTATATGTCCTTCTTTATCAATCCTTTCACTTCATTATCTTTATTGGTATTGTGCTTCTTTGTGTTTTTTACCTGTCCAGAGAATGTAAATCATGCAAATTGATTTTTTAATGCAAATCTTATGTAATTTTTTACATCATTATGTTATCTTATATTATGCATTATGTTTACTTAAGATAGAGGTAAAGTAATTATTTACGCACTAGAATATTATTATTAAGAATAATGACATCCACTGTCTATTATATTCTATATCTTGTTTTCACGTACGAGCAAATAATGATTTATGGATACAAATGAGCATAGAGGTTCTTTCAATTAAGTTTTTGTTTAATTTATCGATTTGTAATTTCCTCTTGTACCTTCACTCAATTTAATATAAGTAATTTACATTCGTATTTTTTTTATTTCCTTCTGAAATCCTGCTGGCTACTGGTTCTTTTTATCAATTTACTCATATTATTTCACTCTATTGTAATTATATTGTAATGTAAAATTGTCTACTTCATATGTTTTCTATAAATGTATTATGTTTGTTCCATATATGTTTGTATGTATTTGTGCAGGGCCCTGGTTGAGAACAGTATTTCAATCACTGACCAGGCGACCCTGGATAAATAAGACAAATAAATATATAAAATTCACAATGAACGGAATGTTTTATTTTTGTAATAAATCATAAACAGTACATAAGCAAAAAAGATGAAATGGTAATACATTGATGACTTTTGCCTTAAGACCAACATAATGTATTGAACTTGGATCGGACATCACCTAGTCTATATGTATCCGTCCATGATAATTTTCAAAGTCATAATTATACATGCTTATCATAGAAAGATAACTGTACACGACCTGTATTGTTTAAATGCGGACCCGTATTTTTATATTTTTATTCCAACTTTAGGTGTTTAATCATTTTATCTTTCAAAATATGTTTCCATTCTTGTGACAAACGCATGGATTCAATAGTTAATCTCTCCCAATGATGAGAAAAATATATTTCTATGCTTGTTTCTCTGCTAGAAATTACCTTTCAGTTTTACCATCTGAAATATCAAATAAGGAAGTAGACATGACGGCTTGTAATTTTTGAGGTTCAATGATATCTAAATCAACAACAATAAAATGTACATTCGGGTACCAACCGGTCTTGAGGTTATTCCCCGTGATGTAATGTCGCGACAATGCTGAACAATCTCTGATTGGATATAGATGATATGACGTATAACATTTTCAGCCAATCACCGTCTTACAACGACACTGTACCAACCCATCGAGAGCTAGCCGGGTGTGATTTGCAGTAATATCGCAGCTCCATAGCTTTTGTCATTTTAAGGTTAGGCTTGGTGGAGAGAGCATGAGCTGAGGAAGTTGATGATTATTTTCTCTTTATATTATAATTGATCATCGAGAAAAATATTTCTGTTTTTCATGAAATATTTCTTTATTTCTTATGATGCAAATCTCTCCTTTTAACAAAATTAAATTTGTGACAAGTTTTACTTGTCTCGCTTCTCAAACAAATTTCCTTTATATGTTTTTACATATATTTGGGGGTAATAGCTGAAATAAACTGTTGAAAAGTTTCTTTTAGTTTTAGTATAATTGAAAGAAAATCTTGCATATTAAGGTATTTATAAAATTTGTTTCGGTAAAATTATAGCTAGCACAAATGAAACAAAAAAAATAAAGTTCTGTCTTACTTACTTGTTTAGATTCTTGAAGGTGATGAATTAAAATCTTTCCGAGAGGAACTGAAAAGTGGATAACGATGAATTTCCATTAAAAGAAAACGGGTAGATAAAAGCTCTCAACAAAGCGAAATATTATGTCCCATAGCCTATATTATGATACGGCGAAACGGTATTGTGGTTCACTCAGTTATTAAGAATTGACAAGCGACAAGCTTAATACTCAGTTTGTCAGTTTGTAGACCGCATCGAGTTCCATGTATATTTGCACACTTCGTGTCTATGAACAATCGATTAACTAGAGTCATTTTCAACATGTCCTGCTTAATACAGTTATATCAATGTAAATTGAAAATTTATGAAATCGATATTTTGACAAATTTTGCTTTGATAACTAAATTGCTTCAATCAAAGCAGATTATCAAAGCTAACATTAATTTGAATATCTTGTATGCCCCGTCAAACCTGATAATTTCATATTGTCGTTAAATCATAGCATTTCTTACAATACAATTACAAATCTTAAAAAGAATATCTTTTTTTTTTTTCTAGTAGAACTAATTTAATTATTATTATCAATAATGCAGATTGAAACACACTTCACTTGAAGCCATTCGCGGGAACTCAAAAAATTTCATTTTGTTCGTTGTAGTAATGCCTAAGTTCCTTAGAAATCATATATAGCTTGAAAAAAAAAATTGACTTTAAAGCTTTATTATGATGTCTGTATATGTCCTTCTTTATCAATCCTTTCACTTCATTATCTTTATTGGTATTGTGCTTCTTTGTGTTTTTTTACCTGTCCAGAGAATGTAAATCATGCAAATTGATTTTTTAATGCAAATCTTATGTAATTTTTTACATCATTATGTTATCTTATATTATGCATTATGTTTACTTAAGATAGAGGTAAAGTAATTATGTACGCACTAGAATATTATTATTAAGAATAATGACATCCACTGTCTATTATATTCTATATCTTGTTTTCACGTACGAGCAAATAATGATTTATGGATACAAATGAGCATAGAGGTTCTTTCAATTAAGTTTTTGTTTAATTTATCGATTTGTAATTTCCTCTTGTACCTTCACTCAATTTAATATAAGTAATTTACATTCGTATTTTTTTTATTTCCTTCTGAAATCCTGCTGGCTACTGGTTCTTTTTATCAATTTACTCATATTATTTCACTCTATTGTAATTATATTGTAATGTAAAATTGTCTACTTCATATGTTTTCTATAAATGTATTATGTTTGTTCCATGTATGTTTGTATGTATTTGTGCAGGGCCCTGGTTGAGAACAGTATTTCAATCACTGACCAGGCGACCCTGGATAAATAAGACAAATAAATATATAAAATTCACAATGAACGGAATGTTTTATTTTTGTAATAAATCATAAACAGTACATAAGCAAAAAAGATGAAATGGTAATACATTGATGACTTTTGCCTTAAGACCAACATAATGTATTGAACTTGGATCGGACATCACCTAGTCTATATGTATCCGTCCATGATAATTTTCAAAGTCATAATTATACATGCTTATCATAGAAAGATAACTGTACACGACCTGTATTGTTTAAATGCGGACCCGTATTTTTATATTTTTATTCCAACTTTAGGTGTTTAATCATTTTATCTTTCAAAATATGTTTCCATTCTTGTGACAAACGCATGGATTCAAATGTTAATCTCTCCCAATGATGAGAAAAATATATTTCTATGCTTGTTTCTCTGCTAGAAATTACCTTTCAGTTTTACCATCTGAAATATCAAATAAGGAAGTAGACATGACGGCTTGTAATTTTTGAGGTTCAATGATATCTAAATCAACAACAATAAAATGTACATTCGGGTACCAACCGGTCTTGAGGTTATTCCCCGTGATGTAATGCCGCGACAATGCTGAACAATCTCTGATTGGATATAGATGATATGACGTATAACATTTTTAGCCAATCACCGTCTTACAACGACACTGTACCAACCCATCGAGAGCTAGCCGGATACGATTTGCAGTAATATCGCAGCTCCATAGCTAGCTTTTGTCATTTTAAGGTTAGGCTTGGTAGAGAGAGCATACGCTGAGGAAGTTAATGATTATTTTCTCTTTATATTATAATTGATCATCGAGAAAAATATTTCTGTTTTTCATGAAATATTTCTTTATTTCTTATGATGCAAATCTCTCCTTTTGACAAAATTAAATTTGTGACAAGTTTTACTTGTCTCGCTTCTCAAACAAATTTCCTTTATATGTTTTTACATATATTTGGGGGTAATAGCTGAAATAAACTGTTGAAAAGTTTCTTTTAGTTTTAGTATAATTGAAAGAAAATCTTTCATATGAAGGTATTTATAAAATTTGTTTCGGTAAAATTATAGCTAGCACAAATGAAACAAATAAAATAAAGTTCTGTCTACTTACTTGTTTAGATTCTTGAAGGTGATGAATCAAAATCTTTCCGAGAGGAACTGAAAAGTGGATAACGATAAATTTCCATTAAAAGAAAACGGGTAGATAAAAGCTCTCAACAAAGCGAAATATTATGTCCCATAGCCTATATTATGATACGGCGAAACGGTATTGTGGTTCACTCAGTTATTAAGAATTGACAAGCGACAAGCTTAATACTCAGTTTGTCAGTTTGTAGACCGCATCGAGTTCCATGTATATTTGCACACTTCGTGTTTATGAACAATCGATTAACTAGAGTCATTTTCAACATGTCCTGCTTAATACAGTTATGTCAATGTAAATTGAAAATTTATGAAATCGATATTTTTGACAAATTTTGCTTTGATAACTAAATTGCTTCAATCAAAGCAGATTATCAAAGCTAACATTAATTTGAATATCTTGTATGCCCCGTCAAACCTGATAATTTCAGAATGCCGTTAAATCATAGCATTTCTTACAATACAATTACAAATCTTAAAAAGAATATCTTGGTTTTTTTTCTAGTAGAACTAATTTAATTATTATTATCAATAATGCAGATTGAAACACACTTCACTTGAAGCCATTCGCGGGAACTCAAAAAATGTCATTTTGTTCGTTGTAGTAATGCCTAAGTTCCTTAGAAATCATATATAGCTTGAAAAAAAAATTGACTTTAAAGCTTTATTATGATGTCTGTATATTTCCTTCTTTATAAATCCTTTCACTTCATTATCTTTATTGGTATTGTGCTTCTTTGTGTTTTTTTACCTGTCCAGAGAATGTAAATCATGCAAATTGATTTTTTAATGCAAATCTTATGTAATTTTTTACATCATTATGTTATCTTATATTATGCATTATGTTTACTTAAGATAGAGGTAAAGTAATTATGTACGCACTAGAATATTATTATTAAGAATAATGACATACACTGTCTATTATATTCTATATCTTGTTTTCACGTACGAGCAAATAATGATTTATGGATACAAATGAGCATAGAGGTTCTTTCAATTAAGTTTTTGTTTAATTTATCGATTTGTAATTTCCTTTTGTACCTTCACTCAATTTAATATAAGTGATTTACATTCGTATTTTTTTATTTCCTTCTGAAATCCTGCTGGCTACTGGTTCTTTTTATCAATTTACTCATATTATTTCACTCTATTGTAATTATATTGTAATGTAAAATTGTCTACTTCATATGTTTTCTATAAATGTATTATGTTTGTTCCATGTATGTTTGTATGTATTTGTGCAGGGCCCTGGTTGAGAACAGTATTTCAATCACTGACCAGGGGCCCGTTGCATAAAACTTTTTACCTGAGAAAACTCTGGTAAAAACTGAAAACTAAGGTTAGTCTGATTTCTGCCATTGACTTTAACACAGGGCAAAAACTCCGGTAAAAACAACCTGAGTTTTCTCAGGTAAAAAGTTTTATGCAACGGGCTCCAGGCGACCCTGGATAAATAAGACAAATAAATATATAAAATTCACAATGAACGGAATGTTTTATTTTTGTAATAAATCATAAACAGTACATAAGCAAAAAAGATGAAATGGTAATACATTGATGACTTTTGCCTTAAGACCAACATAATGTATTGAACTTGGATCGGACATCACCTAGTCTATATGTATCCGTCCATGATAATTTTCAAAGTCATAATTATACATGCTTATCATAGAAAGATAACTGTACACGACCTGTATTGTTTAAATGCGGACCCGTATTTTTATATTTTTATTCCAACTTTAGGTGTTTAATCATTTTATCTTTCAAAATATGTTTCCATTCTTGTGACAAACGCATGGATTCAATAGTTAATCTCTCCCAATGATGAGAAAAATATATTTTTATGCTTGTTTCTCTGCTAGAAATTACCTTTCAGTTTTACCATCTGAAATATCAAATAAGGAAGTAGACATGACGGCTTGTAATTTTTGAGGTTCAATGATATCTAAATCAACAACAATAAAATGTACATTCGGGTACCAACCGGTCTTGAGGTTATTCCCCGTGATGTAATGCCGCGACAATGCTGAACAATATCTGATTGGATATAGATGATATGACGTATAACATTTTCAGCCAATCACCGTCTTACAACGACACTGTACCAACCCATCGAGAGCTAGCCGGATACGATTTGCAGTAATATCGCAGCTCCATAGCTAGCTTTTGTCATTTTAAGGTTAGGCTTGGTAGAGAGAGCATACGCTGAGGAAGTTAATGATTATTTTCTCTATATATTATAATTGATCATCGAGAAAAATATTTTTGTTTTTCATGAAATATTTCTTTATTTCTTATGATGCAAATCTCTCCTTTTGACAAAATTAAATTTGTGACAAGTTTTACTTGTCTCGCTTCTCAAACAAATTTCCTTTATATGTTTTTACATATATTTGGGGGTAATAGCTGAAATAAACTGTTGAAAAGTTTCTTTTAGTTTTAGTATAATTGAAAGAAAATCTTGCATATGAAGGTATTTATAAAATTTGTTTCGGTAAAATTATAGCTAGCACAAATGAAAAAAAAAAAAAAAAGTTCTGTCTACTTACTTGTTTAAATTCTTGAAGGTGATGAATCAAAATCTTTCCGAGAGGAACTGAAAAGTGGATAACGATAAATTTCCATTAAAAGAAAACGGGTAGATAAAAGCTCTCAACAAAGCGAAATATTATGTCCCATAGCCTATATTATGATACGGCGAAACGGTATTGTGGTTCACTCAGTTATTAAGAATTGACAAGCGACAAGCTTAATACTCAGTTTGTCAGTTTGTAGACCGCATCGAGTTCCATGTATATTTGCACACTTCGTGTCTATGAACAATCGATTAACTAGAGTCATTTTCAACATGTCCTGCTTAATACAGTTATGTCAATGTAAATTGAAAATTTATGAAATCGATATTTTTGACAAATTTTGCTTTGATAACTAAATTGCTTCAATCAAAGCAGATTATCAAAGCAAACATTAATTGGAATATTTTGTATGCCCCGTCAAACCTGATAATTTCAGAATGCCGTTAAATCATAGCATTTCTTACAATACAATTACATATCTTAAAAAAGAATGTCTTGTTTTTTCCAATAGAACTAATTGAATTATCAACCAATAATGCAGATTCAAACACACTTTATTTAAAGCCACTCGCAGAAACTCCAGAAATGTCATTTTGTTTGGTTTAGTAATGTCTAAGTTCCTTAGAAATCATAGCTTGAAAAAAAATGACTTTAAAGCTTTATTATGATGTCTGTATATTTCCTTCTTTATCAATCCTTTCACTGCATTATCTTTATTGGTATTGTCCTTTTTTTCCCCCCCTGTCCAGAGAGTGTAAAACGTGCAAATTGATTTTTTTAATGCAAATCCTATGTAATTTTTTTAAATATCATTACGTTATCTTATATTATACATTATGTTTAGTTAAGATAGAGGTAAAGTAAATGTAAATAATTTTTACGAACCAGAATATTATTATTAAATCCAATGAATAATGAATAATAACATCCACTCTCTATTATATTCTATATCTTGTTTTCACGTACAAGCAAATAATGATATATGGCCAAAAATGTGCATAGAGGTTCTTTCAATTAAGTTTTTGTTTAATATATTAATTTCTAAATTCCTCCTGTACACTAACTCAATTAAATATAAGTAATTTACATCCTATTATTTTACTTGATTTCTATACTAAAATCCTGATGGCTACTGGTTCCTTTTATCAATTTACTCATATAATTTCACTCTGTTGTAATTATATTGTAATGTAAAATTGTCTACTTCATATGTTTTCTATATAATGTAGTATGTTTGTTCTATGTATGTATGTATGCATGTATTTATGCAGGGCCCTGGTTGAGAACAGTATTTCAATCACTGACCAGGAGACCCTGGGTAAATAAGTCAAATAAATAAATAAACAAATATACAAAATTCACAATGAACGGAATGTGTTTTTTAAATAAATCATAAACAGTACATAAGCAAAAAAGATAAGATGGTACATGTAATACATTGATGACTTTTTGCCTCAAGACCAACATAATGTATTGAACTTGGATCGGACATCACCTAGTCTATATGTATTCGTCCATGATAATTTTCAAAGTCATAATTATACATGCTTAACATAGAAAGATAACTGTACACGACCTGTATACGGACCCGTATTTTTATATTTTTCTTCCAGCTTTAGGTGTTTAATAATTTTATCTTTCAAATATATGTTTCCATTCTTATGACAAACGCATGGATTCAATAGTTTATATCTCCCAATGATGAGAAAAATATATTTCTATGCTTGTTTCTCTGCTAGAAATTACCTTTCAGTTTTACCATCTGAAATATCAAATAAGGAAGTATATCAGACATGACTGCTTTTAATTTTTGAGGTTCAACGATATTTAAATCAACAACAATAAAGAGTACATTCTGGTTCCAACTGGTCTTGAGGTTATTCCCCGTGATGTGATATCGCAACAATGTAGAACAATCTCTGATTGGATATAGAGGATATGACGAATCACATTTGCAGCCAATCATCGTCTGACAACGACACTGTACCAACCCATCCAGAGCTGGCGGTGTGAACTGCATTGATATTGCTACAATAATTTGGTCATTTCAGCGCGGGGCTTCCTTGAGAGAACATGCACTGCCAAGTCAATAGTTATTCACTCTATAATCACATTGATCGTAGAGAAATATTTCTGGTTTTCTTATCGATCGCGATGGATATCGATGAACTTGATGTTGGAGTTTGTAATAATCACATTCGGTTCGTTCGGAAGACCGCCGCGGGAAAAGGTGTGTCCATTCCTACCCTGGAACCATTTCACGTTTTACAAAACTCAACGATATTCAGATATTGAGTGGTTCTGAAATCGATTGCTATGCGCTTGCGAAGAAGAACGAGTCATTGTACTTCGACTGTGTGTAAAAAAAAATGAAATTCGTACAAAAGTCGCGAATTTCGAACTGTGTGTTGTTTGATCGAGATTGGTGTTAGATGTGGGTCTTGGACTTTAACTTTGAAATTTGTGGTGATGAGATGAGTGAAACGGTTTCTTATCCACATTTTTCATTTACGGTGTGAGAACTTGTTCAGTGCCACTGAGAAACATGCGGTAAGTTAAGATGAGGGCCCTGGGATCTTTTTCTCTTTTTTACTGACAAGCCCCCCAAATGCTCGATCACCTAGCTTCTAAATTACTTTTGTTTTGAAGGATGGAATCTGTAATAGCAGATGATCCGTTGAACTGCGCAAATTGCAACCATATACTGATTTTATACCTCAATAATTCTGTAATGTAGCCAGGAGCTTGACCAAGAAGTGCTTTGTATACAATAAGTAAGACTGTGAATGCTATTCTCTGCCGTATTGGCAACCAATGTAGGTTTCTTAGTGTTAGTGTGATGCGTGCATGTTTTGTACAGTCAAATATAAGCCTTGCGCAGGTGTTTTGCACCCTCTGCAATTTCAATAATTGAGAGCCAGGGATCACACAGACTATTACAGTAATCCGATTTGCTAATGATGCATGCATGAACAATCTCTTTTGTAACATTCCGATATCTAAATATTTTCGGTTACGACGAATGTTATAGACCATGTAATATGCCGATTCACAAACAGTAGTGATATGTTCTTTCATTTTTAAGTCTGTTTCAAAGTGTAAACCAAGATTCAAAGCACTAACAGATGGTGGTATCAGTGAATCTCTAACTGAAACACCATTTAAGTTAAGTTTTGATGTTTGCTTAGCTGTGCCAATTACCATTTCAGTATTATCATTTTTGTTAATGTCAATGATTTTTCCCAACGAATCCTCCCTCGTAGCCTCTGTCAAACATCTCATCGTAGGAGAGAAGGCTTCGGACGGGTGCTCCAGTGTCGGTGGATCGACGCGTCGATCTTCTCAGACGGATGCTCTAGTTTGGGATGGTGGTATTGGGCTTTCTCTTATCGAAGTGAATGCGGTAGTCATCTCTTTGAGAGTGTTTGACGGTTCTGACTTGTATGGGTGGCTTTGTCGGTGTTGGGTCTTTTCTTCCTTGAGTTGGGTGTAGACATTGGGACTTTTTTCGATATAGCGTTAAGTTAAAGATAGTTCGACGTAGCCTCTGTCAAACATCTTATCGATGGATAGTCGGCTTTCTCGGACGCTTGCTTCAGTATGGGATTGTGACGACGAGGTGGTTCATATCCCTGTGAATGCGATAGCCATCTTCTTGAGCATGTTTGACGATAGCTAAGTTGTCTCACTAGCTTTGTCGATGGTGGGTCTTGTGTTACTTGAGTTTGGTGTAGAAATCGCGTCTGGTTTTCTAGATATATCGTTAAATGAAAAATAGTTCGACGAGTTATCCCTCGTAGCCTCTATCAAACATCTTATCGGTGGATAGACGGCTTTCTCGGACGGTTGCTTCAGTATGGGATTGTGACGAGGTGGTTCATACCCCAGTGCATGCGATAGCCATCTCGTTGGCGTGTTTGACGATTGCTGATTTGTCCCACTAGTTTTGTCGATGGTTAGTCTTGTGTTGCTTGAGCTTTGTGGATAAATTGCGTCCGGTTTTCTCGATATATCGTTAAATGAAAAATAGTTCGACGAATTATCCCTGCCATCTCAGCCCTGTTGTCCCCGTTCTCTTCTCTACCATCACAGTCCTGCCGTCTAGATCGTCTGGTGATATAACCATAGCAGCTACACCGTAAAAAGAAAGATGACTTTGTCACCATAAGCAAACAGGAAACTGTGGGAGTGGAAAGACAATTTAAAATAAACTTTCTTACCTTTGAGGGAGTGCAAACCTCAATACAAAATTATTCCAGATGCGAGTGGTATGTGTCGGGGCACCACAGACGTGAAAACCAATACTGCTGGCAAATGGAATAGATTCGAGTTATTATAGTAGGACAAATAATGTTTAATGGTAACCATTTTTTTTCTAATGAATTATCTCTCCTGCCGCCCCCTTATTTTTATAATGTTAAATGTTAGTAACCATTTTAATTTTTTTTTGCTGGTCAATAATTTTTCCTGCACTCCCTTAATTTTTTGTTTGAAACTTTTCTTTTGTTCTTGTCGAAAAATTTGGTGGTTCCCCCTTAAATGTTTGGCTTCGCAGCCAATGTGGCGAGGTTGTTCATATCCCGGTGAATGCGGTAGTCATCTCGTTGCGCGTGTTTGACGATAACGATAGCTGATTTGTCCCACTAGCTTTGTCGATGGTGGGTCTTGTGTTCCATTATCTGGGTGTAGACATTGCGCCCGCTTTTCACGATATAGTATAAATTAAAAATAGTTTGACGAATTATTCCTCGTAGACTCTATCAAACATCTAATCGATGGATAGAATGCCTCGGTGCTCCAGTGTGGGATGGTGGTAACGAGGTTGCTCTCATCCTTGTAATTGCGGTAATCTTCTCCTCGAGTGTTTTTGACGATGGTTGACTTGTCCCAGTCGCTTTTGTCGGTGTTGGGTTTCGTGTTCCTCGTGCTGGAAGAAGAAATCGCGCCAGGTTTATTTATGTAGCGTAAAATAAATTATAGAAAAATTTATTGTAGCCTCTATTGAGCTGGCTAAACATGTTTAGGAAATGATGATTTAATTTTCTTGTAACTTTGTTGTCTATTTCAATTTACGGCTAACCCCAAAATCACACAATGAAATTGATGCAATGGGACAGGTTCGATTCCTGTGAGATTCCGATCATATCAATATCGATCTAAAAGAATCTTCATTGGTGTCCATTCATCGTGAATATTGTGTGGAATATTTTTATCATTCTTAATGTCATGGAGTATTGGGTGTCCCTATATAGGGGATGGTGTAAGGTTCTCTTTATCACTGATTTTTTTCGATATATTTTAAAGAAGTGTCTTTAACTATTGGATTTCATATCATTGAAATTAAGAAACCTAAGTAAAAAATAAAAATACTAAATGAAAAATGAAATAGGATTTTGGAAAAGATAATAGAGGATGGATAGACTCTGCATTAAATTTTACTATTGATGTTTTCAGATTTTTCTCTTGGTTGGATATGGAGCATGAAGCGTAATTTACATTTATCATAACGTATGTGTAGTATTTCTTCAGATGAAGATTATTGTATCGTGTGCATATCCCCCACTTTTCGGAGAAGGGATTGGCGGACACAATCATTTCCCCACTTTTCGTGATAAAAATGTGTTTTTTTATCATCAAATGACAATTACATACGTATCTCCCCCTGTTTCGTCCGGTATCACAGATTCGTTATCGATTACACTATCATGATCTGATATCATAGGTTCCGTCGCTGTATTGTCGATATCATCAGGCTCCACCGGTACAGAGACATTATTATCAGCGGCAGGTGATACAGGATTATTCTCACCAATGGTTGTGCATCTATCACCTGGTGAGTCAACCGTATAAACATCAATGTCAGATTCATCACCCAATAGAATAATTGTCAATCGATTCGATCATCATGGTATATATGAATTACTGTGTGCGTACCAATCAATGGTACTAGACCCGTACTTTATAAAACATCGCGCAAATCTCAATTCTTTTGTTACAATACGGTCGCTTGCTGTAGATTGAGGTGATGTTTAACGGACCGTATCCGCGGGTTTGGGTGATACAACCATGTCATCGTTTGTAATGATTTTGGCGCTGTTACAATCCGATTCACTCGATGAATTAACATCCATGGTGTATATAATACCGTAAGGCCCCGTTGCGATACGAGCATGTGTGAAAATATGACATCACTCGCTTCGATCATATATGAATTACTGTGTGCGTACCAATCAATGGTACTAGACCCGTACTTTATAAAATATCGTGCAAATCTCTATTCTTTTGTTACAATACGGTCGCTTGCTGTAGATTGAGGCGATGTTAACGGACCGTATATTATCAAGCCCGCCCGATATTGTGCGATGTTGAAATAGTTCATCCCCCGCCATTTCTTTATTGGAGTGTCCCCGGGTTTGGGTGATACAACCATGTCATCGTTTGTAATGATTTTGGCGCTGTTACAATCCGATTCACTCGATGAATTACCATCCATGGTGTATATACCGTAAGGCCCGGTTGCGATACGAGCCTGTGTGAAAATATGACATCACTCGCTTCGATCATCATGGTATATATGAATTACTGTGTGCGTACCAATCAATGGTACTAGACCCGTACTTTATAAAATATCGTGCAAATCTCTATTCTTTTGTTACAATACGGTCGCTTGCTGTAGATTGAGGTGATGTTTAACGGACCGTATATTATCAAGCCCGCCCGATATTGTGCGATGTTGAAATAGTTCAACCCCCGCCATTTCTTTATTGGAGTGTCCCCGGGTTTGGGTGATACAACCATGTCATCGTTTGTAATGATTTTGGCGCTGTTACAATCCGATTCACTCGATGAATTAACATCCATGGTGTATATACCGTAAGGCCCCGTTGCGATACAAGCCTGTGTGAAAATATGACATCACTCGCTTCGATCATCATGGTATATATGAATTACTGTGTGCGTACCAATCAATGGTACTAGACCCTTACTTTTTAAAATATCGCGCAAATCTCAATTCTTTTGTTACAATACGGTCGCTTGCTGTAGATTGAGGCGATGTTAACGGACCGTATATTATCAAGCCCGCCCGATATTGTGCGATGTTGAAATGTTCGACCCGCGCCATTTCTTTATCAGAGTGTCCGCGGGCTTGGGTGATACAACCATGTCATCGTTTGTAATGATTTTGGCGCTGTTAATCTGATTCACTCGATGTATTAACATCCATGGTGAATATACCGTAAGGCCCCTTTGCGATACGAGCCTGTGTGAAAATATGACATAACTCGCTTCGATCATCATGGTATATATGAATTATTGTGTGCGTACCAATCAATGGTACTAGACCCGTACTTTATAAAATATCGCGCAAATCTCTATTCTTTTGTTACAATACGGTCGCTTGCTGTAGATTGAGGCGATGTTAACGGACCGTATATTATCAAGCCCGCCCGATATTGTGCGATGTTGAAATAGTTCGACCCCCGCCATTTCTTTATCGGAGTGTCCCCGGGTTTGGGTGATACAACCATGTCATCGTTTGTAATGATTTTGGCGCCGTTACAATCCGATTCACTCGATGTATTAACATCCATTGTGAATATACCGTAAGGCCCCGTTGCGATACGAGCGTGTGTGAAAATATGACATCACTCGCTCCGATCATCATGGTATATATGAATTACTGTGTGCTTACCAATCAATGGTACTAGACCCGTACGCGTATTTTTTTTTTACACCACTGCTCCGCCAAAATTCTCCAAAATACGAAAGAAACGGCTCGCTGGCATTTTTTTTCCGTGACAGTGTTGATTATTTCCACATAAGCTTTAGTTATACCATCCATCGATTATTCTTTTGATTGGATATACGTCTCTAATAATTCAAAATCCAGTATCAAAGATTCCGCATCTCCCGTTGTATTCACAGATTCGTTATCGGTTACACTATCGAAAGAAAAAAAGATTATGTATCTCCCCCGGTATCACAGATTCGCTATCGATTACACTATCATGATCTAATATCATAGGTTCCGTCGCTGTATTGTCGATATCATCAGGCTCCACCGGTACAGAGACATTATTATCAGCGGCAGGTGATACAGGATTATTCTCACCAATGGTTGTGCATCTATCACCTGGTGAGTCAACCGTATAAACATCAATGTCAGATTCATCACCCAATAGAATAATTGTCAATCGCTTCGATCATCATGGTATATATGAATTACTGTGTGCGTACCAATCAATGGTACTAGACCCGTACTTTATAAAATATCGCGCAAATCTCTATTCTTTTGTTACAATACGGTCGCTTGCTGTAGATTGAGGCGATGTTAACGGACCGTATATTATCAAGCCCGCCCGATATTGTGCGATGTTGAAATAGTTCATCCCCCGCCATTTCTTTATTGGAGTGTCCCCGGGTTTGGGTGATACAACCATGTCATCGTTTGTAATGATTTTGGCGCTGTTACAATCCGATTCACTCGATGAATTACCATCCATGGTGTATATACCGTAAGGCCCGGTTGCGATACGAGCCTGTGTGAAAATATGACATCACTCGCTTCGATCATCATGGTATATATGAATTACTGTGTGCGTACCAATCAATGGTACTAGACCCGTACTTTATAAAATATCGTGCAAATCTCTATTCTTTTGTTACAATACGGTCGCTTGCTGTAGATTGAGGTGATGTTTAACGGACCGTATATTATCAAGCCCGCCCGATATTGTGCGATGTTGAAATAGTTCAACCCCCGCCATTTCTTTATTGGAGTGTCCCCGGGTTTGGGTGATACAACCATGTCATCGTTTGTAATGATTTTGGCGCTGTTACAATCCGATTCACTCGATGAATTAACATCCATGGTGTATATACCGTAAGGCCCCGTTGCGATACAAGCCTGTGTGAAAATATGACATCACTCGCTTCGATCATCATGGTATATATGAATTACTGTGTGCGTACCAATCAATGGTACTAGACCCTTACTTTTTAAAATATCGCGCAAATCTCAATTCTTTTGTTACAATACGGTCGCTTGCTGTAGATTGAGGCGATGTTAACGGACCGTATATTATCAAGCCCGCCCGATATTGTGCGATGTTGAAATGTTCGACCCGCGCCATTTCTTTATCAGAGTGTCCGCGGGCTTGGGTGATACAACCATGTCATCGTTTGTAATGATTTTGGCGCTGTTAATCTGATTCACTCGATGTATTAACATCCATGGTGAATATACCGTAAGGCCCCTTTGCGATACGAGCCTGTGTGAAAATATGACATAACTCGCTTCGATCATCATGGTATATATGAATTATTGTGTGCGTACCAATCAATGGTACTAGACCCGTACTTTATAAAATATCGCGCAAATCTCTATTCTTTTGTTACAATACGGTCGCTTGCTGTAGATTGAGGCGATGTTAACGGACCGTATATTATCAAGCCCGCCCGATATTGTGCGATGTTGAAATAGTTCGACCCCCGCCATTTCTTTATCGGAGTGTCCCCGGGTTTGGGTGATACAACCATGTCATCGTTTGTAATGATTTTGGCGCCGTTACAATCCGATTCACTCGATGTATTAACATCCATTGTGAATATACCGTAAGGCCCCGTTGCGATACGAGCGTGTGTGAAAATATGACATCACTCGCTCCGATCATCATGGTATATATGAATTACTGTGTGCTTACCAATCAATGGTACTAGACCCGTACGCGTATTTTTTTTACACCACTGCTCCGCCAAAATTCTCCAAAATACGAAAGAAACGGCTCGCGGGCATTTTTTTCCGTGACAGTGTTGATTATTTCCACATAAGCTTTAGTTATACCATCCATCGATTATTCTTTTGATTGGATATACGTCTCTAATAATTCAAAATCCAGTATCAAAGATTCCGCATCTCCCGTTGTATTCACAGATTCGTTATCGGTTACACTATCGAAAGAAAAAAAAGATTATGTATCTCCCTCGGTATCACAGATTCGCTATCGATTACACTATCATGATCTGATATCATAGGTTCCGTCGCTGTATTGTCGATATCATCAGTCTCCACCGGTACAGAGACATTATTATCAGCGGCAGGTGATACAGGATTATGCTCACCAATGGCTGTGCATCTATCACCTGGTGAGTCAACCGTATCAACATTAATGTCAGATTCATCACCCAATGGAAAAAATTGTCAGTGTCCGCGGGTTTGGGTGATACAACAATGTCATCGTTTGTAATGATTTTGGCGCCGTTACAATCCGATTCACTCGATGTATTAACATCCATGGTGAATATACCGTAAGGTATATGACATCACTCGCTTCGATCATCATGGTATATATGAATTACTGTGTGCGTACCAATTAATGGTACTAGACCCGTACTTTATAAAATATCGCGCAAATCTCAATTCTTTTGTTTCAATACGGTCTCTTGATTGAGGTGATGTTCAACGTATTATTATCAAGCCCGCCCGATATTACGCGATGTTGAAATAGTTCGACCCCCGCCATTTCTTTATCGATGACAACCATGTCATCGTGACAGCGTTGATTATTTCCACCATCCATCAATCTTTTGATTGGATATACCATGGATATACGTCTATAATAAATCAAAATGCAGTATCAAAGATTCTGCATCTCCTGTTGCATTCACAGATTCATTATCGGTTACACTATCGATATCCAATATCAAGGATTCTGTATCTCCAGCCTTCCGCGAAAGTGTGTGTGTGTGTGTTTGAGTTTTTGTCAGACGTGTATCAATCAGATATGATTATTTACGTCTGGGACCGACCTTTAACGTCACCATCCGAAAGACGTGACCAGGGCTCGAACTTCGAACCTCTTCATCAATTTGTAACTTCCCAACAGCTTGGATTACAGGCGCACGCCACAACGCCCAGTTCCGCGAAAGTACCGGTACCATTGTTGTATATATAGTAGAACCAAAATTGTATGCAACTTGTGCTGGTTAATGTTTTTATAAAAAAAAAAAAAATTGAATATTTTAAAGACATATTTTTTGGTCAAATTTTGCTTTAATAACTGAAATACTTTAAAAAAATCAGTTTTCTAGCTTGAAATTGATTTGATTTACCAAAATATCTCAATAGCAATGACAATGTGGTTCCAGAAGCTTGCGATTTAGTTGCAAATGCTTTATCATCGATCTATGACTCAAAATCCAAACCCAGGCAGTGAGAATTTAATATAAACATCGGGAGGGGTCTGGGTGGATGGGTGCCTTGTCTTAAACGAGATAAATATAAAAAATGTGTCCTGGTCTAACATTAACATAGTCTGGAAAAGAGACTAGACTAGCACTACGAATGGATGCATAATTACAATGCTATACACATACTGGAGCCTGTAACATTACGCTCAGCAATTGATTCTAGAGCTGATTTCTGCAATAATTTGCATTGCTTGTTGTGTATGATCAATTATAGCATAATGCTCACAATCAAGTGCAGATCATTTTGTTACCGGGCCTTGGCCACATTTCTATGAATTTTTTCTATCATCATTTTTGTTGTCATAGTTTATACATACTTTATCTGATGAATTGTGAAAAGTCTGATGACAGTTTTAGATTAAGTAAGGATAAAAAAAAAATGTGCGGGCCTAAAACAGAGTAGGCACTTGATTTCCTTCCCAGTTTTAATATTTGTTTGTTTGAAAAAAAATGAAATATTACGTAAACATTATCGATTTTACTATAATTTCCGTATATTTCCTTGTAAATTAATCCTACCTGTGTTTTATCTTCATTTGTATAAACAGTGGAGCGGTTTTTTAATCATAAACAGTGGATAAGTAAAATGGTAATACATTTAAGACCTATTCCTGAAAACCGCAACATGTGTCTAAGTTGGAGATAACAATCATATTGTATGTTTGTATCCGTCTATGACCATTTTAAAGTAATATTTAGCCTACACATATTTATTTGAGTTTATGATAAGGCCCTTATCGTACTGACCGTAGTAAGAAACGAGCACAACTTGTATTTTTTTTATTAAGGACCTTTCTTTGCAGATCAATTTCTTCCGGCTTTAGCCGTTTTATTATTCATGTTTTCATTTAGGCTCATTAAAAACACATGGATTCAATAGCTTATCTCTTAAATTTACTTATTGTATTCACTGTAAGCACATCCATAATTCATGCATAACCAAGTATAATAAGAAAAAAATCAATGCTTGTTTCTCGACCAGAAATCACCCTTTAGTTTTAACATCTGAAATATTCAAGTGAATCACAACATACAGTAGATATTTTGACAGGATGCGAATATGCTGGGTGCGGCCTTGCAGGCTTACACGATAGTCTCTGATTGGCTAGACAAGTCACATGACGTCTATAACTGACCAATCAAAATGTACATGCTGGGTTCATGATCTGGTCTGGATGGAATTCCCCGTAATAATGATATCGCTATTGTAACCACTGGTGCATTGGTATATATAGGATATGACGAATCACATTTTCAGCCAATCATCATCTTACGTCACTGTACTAACACCAGATTACAGAGCTCGCGATGTGCATTGCTGCGGTTTACCGTTTCGACGTTTGGCTTCATCGAGTGAACATTGGTGTCCAGTCAATAATCATTGATTAACATCATAATCAGATAGATCATAGAGAAATATTTCTGGTTTTCCTGTGAAATAAAGATACAGCTGTAAATGGAAAGCTTGTAATAATCATATTCGGAGCACCGTTGCGGAAGAGTTATGTTCAATCATACATCTTTTCACCCTTCAAAAATAGACGGGAAAAAGCGTTTCATCAATTTGTCGGAGTTTCGTTTGATTGCAACGCTTTCTGCGATCGGCCCCAGAATTTGCATGACACACATGATTTCACGGGCCAGCTTTAGAGTCCATGTTTTTTTGGCACGCTTGAGAAGGACAATTACTATAGTCGTTGTATTGCGCATATGCCTATAACAATACTATTTATTGAAAATAAAGTTCGTCATACATGTACGTATAGCGAATTTCAAACTGATATTGGATCGAGGTCGAGGATGATGAATATTGGAGTAGAAGAGGTTTAATTGACTGTGGATTTGTATACTTTCAACTTTGTGATGATGTATACTTTCAACTTTGTGATGATCAGATCGAGCGCAATGATTCCTCAACCACATTGATTTAGAGTGTGGGGACTTATTCGATGTCACTTTTTAGTTTGCCTGCTTTAGATTGAAAAACATATTTCTGTATATTCTTGGTTGCGTTTGATTAATCATTGACAAAGGTGGATGGAATGTTGGTACATCTGTACATGGTGGATCAATGATCAACTCAATTTTGAACATGTGAGTAGAAACTGCTTGTGTATAAGTTTTGTTGAAAAATCAAAGTATAAAACATAAAATAATGGTAGAATGTCATATAATTATGTCATACAAGGGGCGGATCCAGCTTTCGCCAATAGGGGGGGCCGAAAAATATTTTCATCAACATTTTTCTCGATTGACCGCTATAATCTGATTTTTTGTTTGTTTTTCGGGGGGTAGTCCTAACTAAAGACTGTAGTTTTAAGTATATATTTGTTTTAATTGTTATAAACAAGATAAGGTATCTCATGTGGTCTTAATATGTAATGCGAGCGCGAAGCGCGAGCTCAAATTCTTTGATATTTTATGTCCTTAGACCTGAAGATTCTGAGGAGATTGTATAATCATGAAAAAAAATAAGTATCCAACTAAACAATGCGAGCGCGATGCTCGAGCCGAAATTCTATCATAGTAACGTGAAAAGGGACTCACTTAGGACTGGTTTTTTAGTGATTAATGAAGAGGATACAAGTATCACCAATTAAATAATGAGAGTGCGAAGCGCGAGCTCAATATTCTGATATTCCGACCTGAAAACTGGACAGTCTAAGCGCGTTTTTATTTAAATAAAGAACAAGCTGTGTGTCTCAAACAATAATGCGAGCGCGAAGCACGAGCTTAATTTTTTGATATACTGACATGATAAAGGAGCATTTTGACCAATTTTGGTAAGAATTTCCAAAGAGGATAGGTAACTCACAAATCAAACAATGCGAGCGCGCAGCGCGAGCTGAAAATTTTGATATATATAAACAATTTGTGTAAATCAAACAAAATAATGAAAGCTTGATGTGCGAGCTTAAATATTGTTTGCAAATTGATTTCAGAACTGGATATATAAGTGCCATTTAATCCTCTTGAATGGGATTCATTACACAGGCAATGCGAGCGCGAAGCGCGAGCGAAAATTTGTATATAAAGTCTATTTTCCAATTCTTCCCCTCACTTTTTTTGGTTTCCTTTCGGGGTCGGGCCGGCCGTTACGAGGCTGTAAATTACACATCATGGGTATGATACCTCTTTCTTACTTTTCTTTCTGTTTTTCATAGTTTCTATCAAATTAAAGAGTACACTTTTTTTGTAGGTTGTCAAAAAATAGGGGGGCCGGGGCCGGCTCGGCCCCCTCCTGGATCCGCGCCTGTACATCCTGTTATGAACGTATACTTAGTAAATCGCGTGTTGTATTTTTTTCTTCTTGTGAACGAACGAGTGTTTTATATCAATAATTTGGATTTTTTCCTCCCCTGTAGCTGTTCCTTGTATGTAAAAAAAATTATCCTTGGTAAATAGTTTCCTTCGATATGACTGTAATGTATTCACGAGTTATTACTTTTTTACTGTTTGTTATTTAAGATTTTAATTGTTGCACTTGTTGTAGAAGTATACGCCTAGCCATTATCCATAAATCATATATAGATAAATTATCTGAAAACTGTAATTATAAAATCATCATGAGAAGGACCTATAATTATAATTATCTCAAAAAGCTATGCTCTCTTTATGATCATGTTCGTATCCCCTTAAGTTACTAATGAAACTCGATATCATGCAAACCTACTATTTTAATGTTTAATTTTTCATACTTGTTAAAGTATTTGATTGGTAAAAATTCAATAGACTGGATAACTTCATTTTTTGCCAACATTCTTTTACCATCCCCTCTTTCGGTCTTTTACCCCAATCTTTCCTGATTCGTACCCACCAATACAAGTCAAGACTCTTGGCAATTACCTTTGATAAGAAGGTATTTATTGTAAAATTTCAAAATTGTAATCTCAGGTAAACCCCCAAAATCACACAATAAAGTTGATGCGATGGGACAGGTTCGATTCCTGTGAGATTCCGATCAAATCAATATCGATCAAGAAGAATCTTCATTGGTGTCCATTCATCATCAATATTGTGTTGAACATAACATAATCATACAATCATTCAAAATGTCATGGAGTATTAAGTGCCCCTAAATGGGAAGGGGGATATATTAGGTTTATCACTGATCTTTCAATATAATATTTGTGTAATATTTGACCGTAAAGATACTTTTTACTTCACTAATATTGAATTTTTGATACAATAATAGCGGACGACATGACTTGGCATTACAAATTATCATTGATATTTTCAGATTTTTGACTTGGTAAGAAATTGAGGATGAAACGTAATTGGCTTTTATCGTGACGTATGTGTAATTATATTTATAAAATAAAGATTATAGTATATTATCATAGGGAAAACTGCTCAAACTTCAAATCGATCCAAAAACAATCTTGATTCCCCATACATTTTCGAACATTTTTTTATAAAAATTCCACATTTTAGCAAGTCATTTAGGATTTAGATATTTAGATTTTTCCTAATTTTCTTTAAATTATTTTATTTTTCACGCCATAAAACCCTCAGATTTCTTACTGGCCTTTCTGTAGCTTTCACATGCCACTCCTGATTCCGAGTTTCAGATCATGCCGTTTCACTTCCACCCCCCCCCCCCCTCATTCTCACCCTCCCCTTTTCATTGAGTTTCATCTCATTTTTTTGTGTTTGATCTTGCATTATATTGTATGAGATATGTTTATATTGCATTTTTTTTTATATTAATTTGATTTTAGTTGTAACTGTGATATTAATTTTATGAGATCATAAAACTTTTTAGTACAAGTACATGAGTACACGAGTGTCGCTTAAAGGCATGTAGGAAACTATATAAAATCCGTCTATTCGCAAATACCGCCTTCAGATAAAAAGAAATGATGAGAAACATTGAATAAGAGAATAGAGAGAAATGGGAATGAAAAGTACGAAAGTCGAAATAGGTGGAGAGAGAGGGAGAGAAAGAAAAATACGATTTTATTATTTTGCAATTTCCTGTCCCTTTCCTTGCTGACAAATACTTGCTATAGATTATTACAATTTCAGAAAAGCAGGGGGAAAGACGAAGAGGGAGAAAAAGAAGAAGAAAAAAATGAGGAGGAAGACGAAATAAAGCGTTATGAATATCTTTCAGATCATTTCACTACCACCGCCATTATAACCAATTTAGTAACCATCATCATGATCTTTATTATCATCATCATCATCATCATCATTAGTGTCATCCTCAACATTATTTTCATCGCAACCATTCTTATCTCCGTTATCTTAATGATCTACATGTTCATCTCCATCATCTTCAGCATCATCATTGCAATCATCGGAGTCATCACAATCATCATCGTCATCACCACCCTCATCATCATCATCCCCACCGTCATCATCGTCATCATCAACATCATCGTCATCACCACCCTCAACACCATCACCACCATCATTATCATCATCTTAACTATCATCATCACCATCATCATCTTAGAAATCATCATAATCATCACCACCCTCATCATCATCACATTTCTGGTTGTCAGCCACGATCGAGCTCGACTACCAATATTTGATATACAAACATACCCCAAGTGACAATATAAACGACAGCTGTCGGGGCATTTACCATAATATAACAGAATATTTCTTCAGAATTTCACATGGCATACACAAGAGGATTGAATTTACAATGACTTTATATATTTATTGATCACTAACTGAAAATATTATTTGATTGTTATATCATTTCAGGCATTGTTATACAAAACAATTCATTTCAGTCTGTGTTATATAATATCAGTCGCGACACCGCAATGAGTGATAATAACCATGCTCCCACCAAATTAAGCATACATCAATTTCACTTTATGTCATTTAATTTTAATTTTATTTATTTCCACAATAAGAGCACAAATAATTGTAGCATCTATCAAAGTAATTATATGAAACTCCACTTTGAATTGCATATGTAATATAACAATTCAATACACATATCAAAGTAGTTGAATAATTATGAATAATCATGTTTTTGAAAACTGTATTGGGAAGGAAAACTGATCCCTCCCCCTCACAAACCATGTGAATCAGAATCGTATCAATTGGTATCGCATCAATCGAACACCGGCGAAAATCCGGGGGGGGGGGTAAATTATAGTTAACCCCATCCCATCGACTCCTTATTTATATTAAAATCCTTTCATATGTCTCGAGTATATACAGAAATACAACAAAGTATGTTCATAATTAATATAGAGCATCTTAACTGTCACTACGCGAATATGAGCAAGATATTCTTATAATATATACATTACACATATGAATGATATTGAGCTGAGTATACCAAACCTTTAGGCAGGTAACTGAAAATTGAAGATACAAATGAATGAGTTCTATGAAAGACTTAACGATTAACACATAATTAAGTACTTTAAAATCAAAGATTCATTTAGGTACAACGGTCTCAGATATTTGTTATCAGCTGATGGAGTCCCCCCATTGTTCTTTATCTGGGTCAAGCAATTAAAAAATGATTTGTTTCTTGTGTGGGTCCACATTATTATACACACTATGCTGTTTTGTGGATCCCCGTATTTCATCAGATATTACATCTCAATATACAAGATGAATGATGATTGATTGACGTTATTTATAACTAAAAAACGAGAAATAAATATTTCTAAATTCATCTTGTTCTCAGTTGTGTAACAATGCAAACAAACACATTTGATTAATTTATATACATTTCTAATGTTAATTGGAAATGAATAATAGAATGAAAATCGAAATTTGAATTGAGGAGCCCCTTCCCATTAAGATAACCTGTTACAGCCACTGATAAACACCCCAAAACAAAAATCATTGTTTTAAGCGGCGACAGGGATGATAACTTTTTTTATGATATATTATTTATTTAATTTATTTATTTTATTTTTTTTCTTTTTTTTTGGGGGGGGAAATGTGGTCAAATGAAGCACAAGAAGATTATAATAAAGTATTTCAGGCGTCTATTTCAGAAAAAAATGTGGATATAGGCATTTTGGATAGTACAGGATTGCCTTATCCTTAATCCCTTCCCCCCCCCCCCCGCCCATACCCTCTCCAAGCAAACTATGATCCGCGATCATTCCTCTCGTAATCCCAGGGAAACTTGTCTTCTTTCATCAGATCTATTGTCTTATCATTCACTCTACCCCCCCCCCCGGCCCTACACTGTCCCCTCCCCTCCCCCTCCAAGCTAATTATGTTCCGTGATCACTCCTCTGGCAATCCCAGAGAAACTTGCCTCCCTTCATCAGATCGCAGTGGTCCCTATAATAAATGAGAAATGAGGAAAGTATTTAGGTTGAGAATAAGATTTATTCAAGTGACAACATGCTTACACTATTGTGTAGAATTTGATTTGGAATATCTTTAAATAAATGATATTCCAATATTATTTCAGAACCATGTTCTCGAAAATTAAGTTTTTAACATTTTCTGGACACAATGCTACATGCACATTTACATGAATTTGTATTTGTCCTCGCTTACTTACGTTGGCTGAAATTGGCTACCACACCCCCCCACACACACACACAAACGCACACAGATGAAGATAATGAAGGGGAGGGAGAAAATTGAATAAGTAAGCGCGTATACTCACTATCTCGGACATTTCTTCATCCCGTGTCTCCGACCCCGAACTTTCCGGAGCAGCGCCTAGTCCCACTTCGATGTTTCTTTCGTCCTGAGGCTGTACACCGACTGTCAAGACCTCTTTTTCGTCCTTTAGAAGTGTGGGAGAATTGCAAAATAAATGGTGAGATGGAGAGAAAACTATTTCATAGTAAGAAAATGTTACTTTATTTCATTTTCCCCATCATTTAGCTTTCACAAAAAGGTAAAATCTGAAATGATATAGTATCCATGCATATGGCCTATACAGAGTTGATAACCATTGCAAAGTATAGACCAAAGATGATTTCTAACATACTTAATAAGGTTTGCGTAATTATGTGGAATGATAAACTGAAAATGAAAATTCGATAAGCATATTCTGTGTGTGTGTGTGTGTGTGTGTATTTGAGTTTTTGTCAGACGTGTATCAATCAGATATGATTATTTACGTCTGGGACCGACCTTTAACGTCACCATCCGAAAGACGTGACCAGGATTTGAACCTCGAACCTCTGCATCAATTTGTAATTTCCCCACATAGCTTGGATTACAGGCGCACGCCACAACGCCCAGTGTGGCACTTCGTTTAAAAACAACACACAGAAGGCAGCATTCACATTTACCAACCTTTTACTTCAAGTTTTATTTCTATCCGGTGGTTTTTATTTGTTCGATATTACAATATTATCCCGTATGATATTATTTGCTTTAACAATTTTGAATAATATCAAAGTAATTTAAGCATCCACTTTTACTAATATACTCACTCTGATATCCAGCACTATATGTTTCTTTATTCCATTTTGATTCAGGTATGAAAAGGAAATATTTGTTAACCTGGATGGATCGATTTCTAAACAAAATCCTGGACCCTTCATTGATATCTAACATAATAAAAATAAAGAAAAATAAAGACAAACAGAGATTGATAAAATACAAGCAAATATTTATCATCGACAAATCTTACTTAACAAATTCACTTAACAATTTAATGATTTTTTTAAACACGTCCACACGTTGTTATCAATAGAATATAAACCTATTTCATTTGATGCAGGATAAAAAAAGCAATGTAGATAAATGCTTTGGACAAGGGTTGTGGAGGGAATCTTACCGTGAATATTCTTGGTGTAGCCGGGTGCCTAAGACCACTCGACCAAGGCACCTCGCCTTTGTGAAATGTCACGTTGCCAACTGGACAATTAAAAATAAGCTTAAATATTATGTCCAACTCAGTATGCTTAAATCCGGGGCTTAAATTGACCTTTCAATAACTTAATAGTTCTAACAGAACTTTATTCCACTGCCTTATACTCTCCCATTGTCTGAATAAACAATTATATTTTCTTACCTTATTTTCGGCGTTGCCTCTGTCACTAGGGTAGGTTTCTCGCGTTGCCATTTCTATGCATGACATGGAGAAAAATAAATTGTAAGTTTTACCTTAAATGTGGTTCTTTTTTCTCCAGAATATTACATTATTATACATCACATAACTCTTAAAAATGTATATTTCTTGCCTAATTATGTCCTAACAAATAATTCATTCGCTTTCTTCTCATCTCAATCTCATCCGATAGCTAAATTTCTACTTAACGTTTTTTTAAAGGATTATTAGCCGGCCAACAAGTGAAATATTGTTATCCTCTATTTTGTTTTTTGTCGATTTGTCTCTTCTCTAATCTTTCCTAATTTGCATAAAATAAAATAAAAACAATCAAAATAATGGAACTTTATACATTAGACAACACTCCCAGTCTAGACGGTGATTTAATTATTCTTCTTTTTTGCCATATCAGAGTGTACGAGGCGAATCAATACTGAATCGTATCCCATTGATTTTGTTTGTCTGTTATGAGGGTATAAAAATAATGATCAAAGTCCAAATGATTATACTAGCCATGCTAGCTGTAGAAGTTGTGTTGTTCATTATGACAGCGCGGTCCAATAGGCCATACTGTATATTATGCATGTTGATAAACATAACGGAATCATTTCCACTCCAAGCAGACTGTTGATGTTTAATATACAATCTCTTCATTTGTTGGAGTCATCATACATTGGAATAAATTTATTATAAAGGTAATACAATTTCCTTGTTTTAGCAGACATTTGGAGAATATTATAGAATAAGTTTGCCTGTGTTGATAATAAAGTGGCAATAGCGTCGAATTTTCTGTGACTGAAATCGGCTCGCACGCACTCACCGAGGACCACCTTTGCCCTACAGAAATGTATTATAATCATTGGTATAAAACATCTCCATGATTATAATGCATTTCTATGATTCCCCCTACTCACACTAAGCGCGCCAGAGCCAACCGGTCAGCAATGTACATCGTTTTTTTTTTTACAGAGGCCGCTCTTTTCATGATTAGTCAGTCTGATTGCCCCCCCCCCCCCCGTTATTTTATTTCATTTTGCGCGCAACGCATGCCTACCAATTTTTGATTATGAGGTCAAGCCCCCACCCCCACTTGCTACCCTTGTGCTTAGTGAGCTTTCTTTTAATTATGACCTCCCCCACCCCAAAAAAAAAAAATAAAAAAAAAATATAAAAAAAAATAGGTGGGGTTCCACAATCCACCGAGGTGGAGAGTGGCAAATGTAGATAAACGCCTCGCCAAAGTGCCCTAAAATAATTACTTTTTCATTTACCCTGAATTCTCTTGGTCCATTTGAAAGGAACTGCACTTGGTCTTTGTTATGCAAATCAACTCCACCACTTGTGCTGGAGAGATCTCCACATAAAGCAGGAACCATTCTGATTTATGCAGAGAAAACTATCAGGCCCTCATTGAGGAGAGTTACTTCGAGTTTTGGTTTTGCCAGCTTTTGAGATACCAACTGGTTCTGCCAGCTTTGTATCAACTGGCAGTTTTGTTTTAAATTCAAGTGTAAGTCTTTGATATTTCTATTATTTTGGACAATCAAACTTCTCATATAGCGGTGAGATGTTAAGGCATTATGAAAGTATTATTATTATTACTATTATTATTATTCCTAAAGCTGACAAATATAATGGATATGGTAAAACAAGTCATGTGAAATTATACAGTGCGTATCAAAAAAAAGTTTACACTTAGAAAAAATCCTGTGAAATTATATATTTGTAATATCCTGAAGATTTTTCCAAATTTAAACATTGGTACAGATCCTTTTAAGCAAATGACGATATAACTGTCGAAAAATATTTCCGCTTGAGTGAGCACCACTTACTTTTGAAAAGTTAATGAAAAATGTTTTGCGCAGAACTTGGAAATAGTTATGCGAATAAAGTAGACCTTAATCATGAAGAACACGTGGAATTTAGCTAGTAAAATTGATTAGATGATATCTTTTACCTTTTTAAACTGTTTTCTTGCCCAAAACACTTCGACACCAAGGCCATCTTGACGATATTTGCTTTACACTGAACTGTGATTTACATGAAATGGCTTAGGCTTGATTTTCATTTTATTAATCATTGTCAAGCTTGGGAAAAGTGTGGAGAAAATAAGTATCAAATTTAAAATGAAATGTAAACCCACTTTAATGACACAAACTTAGTGAAAAATGCTGGAGATGTCTGATATAAACTTTTGTTCAGATTCAGATATGTCCTCAGATCCAGTTGGCACACAAAAGGGTAAAGGTTGTGCTTACTAAGTGTTGAAATTTCAATTTGGGTGGCAAAATTGTTACAAAATGCTGGAATGTATCCGTTTTATTTCAATCGACTAAAAGTGCACGGGAAATGTATGAGAAATGTTTTGCAGGGTAAGTTTGATTTCGCCCTTTCCCCTTGACACTGCGTGAAAACGAGCATTTCTGCGCAAACAGATTTCTGCGAGCTTTACAAAGATGGACAGTGCTCACTCAAGTGTAACATTCTGTCAAAACTTTTACTTTCATTAGATAGATGAGACCCAAACCCAAGATTATATGTGAAAAAATTACCCACATGTTGTCTATTTTTTAATTCCCAGGGCTTATTCAAAGTGTAAACTTTTTTTTGATACGCACTATATATTGAAATCATAAATTTATGTGATCACAGAAAGCGATTTTGGTAAAAACATTCTAGCCCGATTGATCCGGAAGGGCGAAGTTGGTATTAAGACGGTTCTAGGACAATTACCCCCTGGACAATTACCCCTCGGACAACTACCCCCGGACAATTACCCCCCGAGGACAATTACCCCCCGGACAACTACCCCGCGGACAATTACCCCCTGAGGACAATTACCCCCGAGGACAATTACCCCCGGGAAAACTACCCCCGGACAACTACCCCCGGACAACTACCCCCCGGACAACTACCCCCCGGACAATTACCCCCCGGACAACTACCCCCAGACAACTACCCCCGGACAACCACCCACCGGACAATTACCCCCCGGACAACTACCACCCGGATAATTACCCCCCGGACAACTAACCCTGGAACAATTACCTCGTAGACAATTACCCCCAGAAAATCCCCCTTCTCTCCAATATCAATGTTAGAATTAAGCGGGACCCATTGTAAGTTTTGGTCGGTGGCACAGGTTTTCGAAATATTTTCTACTTTATTTTACGTTAATAACTTTTTCTTTCTCTTTTATATTGGTCTTTCTCCTGTTCTCTCACTTTCTTCCTTTTTCCTTTTTTGTTTTGTTTAGCGGCGCCTTCTGCATCTTGAAAAATGGGAGGGGGAGCAAAACACCGATGTCCTAACAGTCATTTCTACGCTTTATTCTTATAAAACAACATAAAAGTGTAATTATCTTATAAGCCCTATTTAAAAAGTGCGAGCGCGAAGCGCGAGCTGAAAATTTTTGGAATTGCATGTATATATTTTAACCTGAACATGGACTATTCTGGGCAATGTTTGTGAACCTGAACAAGATGCGTATGTAACGAGATAATTACTGCGAGCGCGAAGCGCGAGCAGAAATTTTTAATATGGTTTCTGGCTTGATCAAAAAGGGACCTGTTAAGGAGGTTTGCAGTTAGCCATTAAAACGATACATATTTCAACTATTAAATAATGCGAGCGCGAAGCGCGAGATGAATTTCTTTTGATATTCTGACCTAAAAAATGACATTCTTAGCACTTTTTGTAATCATTAACGGTATAGGTATAAAACCAAACAATTGATGCGAGCGGAAAAAAATTGAGATTTCAGACCTAAAAATGGGACACTCTAATCATATTTTGTAAATCATGAAAAAGGATGGGTGATTTGGGTTTCTTCCTACATTAATTATGCGAGCACAAAGCGCGATCTGATCTGAAACTAGACAATTTTAGCACGTTTTGAATAAAGATGAAGCTGCAAATCTCAATGTTGTGCGCGTGTTTTAGAGTTAGACATAATCTGGGCATTCTGATATTTTTATCACGAAAATCAATAATGCGAGCGCGAAGCGCGAGCGGAAAATACTTGATATCCCGGTATGAAAATGGTGAATTTGAGCACTATCTAAAACATTGTGTAGGGAAATTGTGAAGTGGATTTCGAAAGCACTTAATAAATGGTGCGAGTGTGAAGCGCGAGCTGGTATCTTCATTATTATTTTGACCTAGGACCCTGATATTCTAGGTCGAAGGACATTTTGTCATCATATGAAAATGATGACAACTTTCTCATTCCTCTTCCTAAGCGCGATATGAAACATATGAAACTGTGAAAAGGGACAATTTAGTCATTAAGAATTCATGAAAATGTTATATTTAGTAATGTAATAAGCATAATGAGTGAGTGAAATGTGTTGACACTGAGGCCTGAAAACTGGATATTTTAAGCACTCTTATCATGAATAGGATTTGTGAGTTGATATATTTTAAACAAAAATGCGAGCACAAATCGTGAGACGAAAGGAGGGTTATAAGTAATTTGTTATATAATTTGGCAAATCAAATAATGCGACCGCATAGCGCAAGCTGCAAGTTATATTCACACCATAAAACGAACATTAAAAAGAGCACTTAAAAATCAGTTTGTAAATCAAACAAAATGATAATGTCCAAGCTGAAATGTGCTTGTATATCGACTTCAAAACTTGATTTTTTAAGCTACATATCATAGGCGGATCCAGAGGGCCCGAGGGGCCCAGGCCCCCTATTGGTGGAGCCCCAAAAAATGAAAAAAGGGAAAGAAAGAAAAAAGGAGGGGAATGAGAGGAGAAAAAAGAAGAGGAGGACGAGTGAATAAAATAAAATGAGGGAAGACTTGGGAAATAAAAAGAATCTTACATGTCACTATATAAAATTTTCGCTCGCGCTTCGTGGTCGCATTGCCTGTTAGGTGATTTTCATATCTTGTTCAATATGGAGTTTAAATATCAAGTTTGGAAGTCAATATACAAAACATACTTCATCTCGGAAATCGAACTTTCATTAATTTGTGTGATTGATTTTTTAAAAGTACTCTGTATTAATGTCGGTTTTATGGTCTGAATATAAACATTTTATCCCTTTTCAGGTCTGATTGTCAAAACGTATCAGCTAGCGCTGCACGTTTGCATTTTGATTGGCGAGTTATGTATGTCTCAATATTGATTATACAACAAACTACTTAATATCCCTTTTCATGACAGTTTATAAAAAAAATGTCTCGCAATTTGCGCTCGCATTAATGGTTAAAAATACATTCACTGATGCATTCTATTTATAATTACAAAAGTGTTTGAAATGTCCAGTTTCAGGCCATAATATCATCAGATTTTGCGCACTCATTGGGCATTAATGAATAACATATCAATTTAAAGATTAAATTGTCCCTTTTGATTCATTTCGCGATTAGCAAGAGGAATAGGAAGATAATGTCTTCATTTTCATATGATGACATGTCCTAAGAATGTCCTGGTCCTATGTTAAAACTCAAAGTAAATAATGAAAAATATCAGTTCTTTATTAAGTGCAATCCATATCCACCTCACAAATTCCTACAAAGTGCTTGAAATTTAGAGCTGAAATTGACTCCTTTTTGCAGATCGGAATATTAAACAGTTTAAGCTCGCGCTTCGCGCTTTGTTTTTGATGATAAAATATGTATTTAGAATGCCTAGATTCTAAGTCTAAATATGAAACATTCGCGCGCATGTTTATTCAGATACTCAACTTGGTCTCTATTTAAATCATTATCCAGTTTCAGATCACAATATAAAAAATTGTCCGGTGGGTAATTGTCCGGGGGTAGTTGTCAGGGGGGTACTTGTCCGGGGGGTAATTGTCCGGGGAGTAGTTGTCCGGGGGGTAATTGACCGGGGGGTAGTTGTCTGGGGGTAATTGTCCGGGGGTACTTGTCCGGGGGTAGTTGTCCGGGGGTAATTGTCCGGGGGGGAATTGTTCTCGGGGGGTAATTGTCCTCAGGGGGTAATTGTCCGGGGGTAGTTGTCCGGGGGTAATTGTCCTCGGGGGGTAGTTGTCCGGGGTTAATTGTCCGGGGAGTAGTTGTCCTGATCCCATTAAGGGGTGACAGATTAATGCTAATGAGAATCTGTATTCATGTTTGGTTTTACTTTAATGTGAACTTAATGAAAGCTTATGAGTAGTCTGTTCTGTCACAAGGAAGTTTGCTGTAATTTTCAGGTGGTTCCTAATTTATGGGTAAACAAATCAACGCCCGGAAGAACCCGGCCCGTGTCATTTGTTCTGGAGGGGCGCTATTATTCTTTGTGAACAACTGGTGTATTTCACCTGACTGCTACGTGGCTCAAACCTTAGTGAGGGGAGGGGGGGGGGGGGTATTTACAAGCGCTCCATGCTTCAACGAATCACGGATCCATATAGGGACATCTACCAACATGAAATTATATAATTATGATCAACCTCGTCAAAATTGACATTTTACGGTACGATGCAGTAAGTCTAGTTGACTGGTAAGCGGTCGATTACCATGGACTGTTTACTACACCTGAACTTGAATCAATGCGCATTGCTCTAATTCAGATTGTACTGCACTATTAAATAAAGCCTTTTATTCTTGAAATATATTTAATACCATACCTGTCCGATACTTATTGTGAGATGATGTTATAAAGGGCAATAACTTTGTTTTATTCTCAACCAGAACATTATTGCAAAACTTAGTCTCTCACGGATTACCCTTGGAGTTTATTTACGTTTCACTCCCATTTTACATGTGGTTGTAAATGATTTCACCTGTGGTGGTAAATGATGTAATTCTGCTAGCTAACCTCGGACATTGTGTTTCAAAGTCTGGAGACTTATCCACTGAGCTACAACTCCCTCTTCTCATAACATTCACTCATAATTGATAGGCATTCTATTTCTACAGGGCCCTTCTTTTAAAGCAGGCCTTTTTTGGCACTGAAATGACTACCCTGTTTTAGAATATAACTGAATAAATAACTCTTTGTAATAACTGAAAGAAAAAATGAAGTTACTGTGTCCTAGAGATTTAATGCGCCTGACAAAACATGAAACATTTAGAATTTGAATCCTTGTCGTGGCGCCTACATAGCGAGGAGCTGATCTGCATTTCTCTTTTATCATACATGAACAAAAATGAATTTGTTTCAGGCATAATAAACGTTGCACATAATTTTGAATGATAATAATATGCAACATTTTTCATGTCTATAATCCATGGTGCTTACAATGCTTCTAAGCGCTGCATACTATTACCCTTGTTTTTGCATAGCTATTAGCACGGTTACTCCTTAAAGGTTACTCGAACATTCAAGGAATTTCTTCCTACCTGGTACCCATTCACTACACCTGGATGGAGAGTGGCAAATGTTGATAAACGCTTGCCAAAGAACGCGAGTACCGTGGTTAGATTCGAACCTCGGACCTTTTGGTTCAAAATCCAGAGATTTATCCACTGGTCCAGAACACCCTTTTTTGTGGGTTTTTAATCGATGAATTGCATGATCTATTATAATCATATAAATAAAAAAATATATAATCATAAAAAAAAAATAATTACCTGTCTTTATAAAGAGTGTTGGTTGATTTGTATTGTAACATGCACCATGGCTTGCATGGTTAAAAATGAATGGATTTAATGAATGATATTCCAAACGAAATACTTTTATGTATTCACTTTCTTGAATCTTAAACACAAAAATACCGAAAAAGATAAAAAGAGCCCACTTTCTCCATAAATAATCGACCCTTGGAAATACCTCATTATATTTTCATATAGAATAGTGCGCTAATAATTAGTGTTGTAAATAAGCCGTAAGTATGCGATGAATTCATTTATAAAGGGGATATTTTTTGGTGAATCTTTTATACATTTATAGCATACCTCTTTATTTCACACCTGTAAAATTTTTTTTTTACAAATGAAATTTATGTTTATGTTTTTGGTTAAGTTTTCTATTTTTCTGTTCACTGAGATTAATTCATCAATATCTTTCTATTTTGTATGTATAAGCGAAGGGAAACTTGAAATCTTTGAAATTTTTAAGCAAACATTTCTTCGACAAACGTGAAATATTTCCGTGGCAACTGATAACCGTGATATCTCACTGATTAATTGAACTTATGACAAGCTTTAACTTACTTGATTTTCAAACAAATTTTGAAAAAATATTTCAATAAAACCTCACTGAAAGAAACTTAAAAATTATCCTTTAGTTTCATCAGAATCATTAAATATAGACCCAGCATATTTACTAGACTAGCATGCTTATTGGTGAAAAAATATGATGAAATTATAGCTATTAATCGTTAAAGTAAATGAAATAAGGCGTACTTACTAAAAATGATCTCTCTCATACCAAAGACTTTCTTGAAATGAAATTGGTTGACTAAAATTTACATCAAAAGGAAATATGGTGTATATCCGAACATGCATTTAGTTGACATCCATACCAACCGCTGAATCCCTCCCTTGAGTATCAATAACTAGTCTCTCTAGTGGGCCATTTTTGTATATATAGTATACGCGTAATTAAATGCAACCTGTGCTGATTAATATTTTTATGTCAAAGTAAATTGAATATTTCTAAAAGAAATATTTGTTTTGACAAATTTTGCTTTAATAACTGAATAAGTTTTATAAAAACAGATTATTAATTTGAAATTGATTTGGTTTACTCAGTTTATCCCGTTAAACATGACGATGTAATTCCAGAAGCATGCGATTTAGTTGCAAAGGCTTTATAATCGATCTATGACACAAAATCCAAACCCAGGCAGGGAGAATTTAATATAAAGATCGGGAGGGGGTCAGGGGTGGATGGGTGCCTTATCTTAAACGAGATAAATATCTAAAATGTGTCCTGGTCTAACCTTAACATAGTCTGGAAAAGAGACTACACTAGCACTACGAATGGATGCATAATTACAATGCTATACACATACTGGAGCCTGTAACATTACGCTCAGCAATTGATTCTAGAGCTGATTTCTGCAATAATTTGCATTGCTTGTTGTGTATGATCAATTGTAGCATAATGCTCACAATCAAGTGCAGATCATTTTTGTTACCGGGCCTTGGCCACATTTCTATGACTTTTTTCTATCATCATCTTTTTTGTCATAGTTTATACATACTTTATCTGATGAATTGTGAAAAGTGTGATGACAGTTTTAGATTAAGTAAGGATAAAAAAATGTGCGGGCCTAGACAGAGTAGGCACTTGATTTCCTTTCCAGTTTTAATATTTGTTTGTTTGAAAAAAATTGAAATATTACGTAAACATTATCGATTTTACTATAATTTCCGTATATTTCCTTGTTAATTAATCCTATCTGTGTTTTATCTTCATTTGTATTAAGAGTGGAGCGGTTTTTTAATCATAAACAGTGGATAAGTAAAATGATAATACATTTAAGACTTATTCCTGAAAACTGCAACATGTGTCTAAGTTGGAGATAACAATCATATTGTATGTTTGTATCCGTCTATGACCATTTTAAAGTAATATTTAGCCTATCCATATTTATTTGAGTTTATGATAAGGCCCTTATCGTGCTGATCGTAGTAAGAAACGAGCACAACTTGTATTTTTTTATTTTTATTAAGGACCTTTCTTTGCAGATCAATTTCTTCCGGCTTTAGCCGTTTTATTATTCATGTTTTCATTTAGGCTCATTAAAAACACATGGATTCAGTAGCTTATCTCTTAAATTGACTTATTGTATTCACTGTAAGCACATCCATAATTCATGCATAACCAAGTATAAGAAGAAAAAAAATCAATTAATGCTTGTTTCTCGACCAGAAATCACCCTTTAGTTTTATCTGAAATATTAAATGAGGAAGTAAATCACAACATACAGCAGATATTTCGACAGGATGTGAATATGCTGGGTGCGGCCTTGCAGGGTACACGATAGTCTCTGATTGGCTAGACAAGTCACATGACGTCTATAACTGACCAATCAAAATGTACATGCTGGGTTCATGATCTGGTCTGGATGGAATTCCCCGTAATATGATGTCACTACCATTTGTAACCTCTCTGAATGGATTTATATAGGATATGACGAATCACATTTTCAGCCAATCATCATCGTCTGACACGTAACACCTCCCAGAGTTGCTGCTCGCGCGGTGCGCATTGCAGTGCTTTACCATTTCAACGTGTCGCTTTCTCGAGTGAACATTGTACTGCTCAGTCATTATAATAATTGATTAGTATCTAAATCATGTAGCTTGATCATAGATTCATAGATAAATATTTCTAGTTTTCTTGTGAAATAAAGATACAGCTGTAAATGGAGAGCCTGTAATAATCATCTTCGCAGCACCGTTGCGGGAAAAGTTATGTTCAATCATACATTTTTTTTCAATCTTCAAAAGGGCGTTTCATCAATTTGTCGGAGTTTCGTTTGATTGCAACGCTTTCTGCGATCGGCCCCCAGAATATGCAGGACACCCATGATTTCACGGGCCAGCTTTAGAGTCCATGTTTTGTGGCACGCTTGAGAAGGACAATTACACTATAGTCGTTGTATTGCGCATGTGCCTATAACAATAATATTTATTAAAAATAAAGTTCGTCATACATGTACGTATAGCAAATTTCAAACTGATATTGGATCGAGGTCGAGGATTAGACTAGACACATTCTGGAAAAAGAGGCCTATATAAACTTTAAGAAGCATTTTGGGGTAAAAGTTGGAAACCGGACTATTTCACACAATTCAAATATGCTGAATCTGATAAGATCGGTTCCCAAGCTAATTTCTCATGTTTTGACCACCTAATTTGCATAAACAAAATGGCTGCCAAATTGACAATTCAGAATATTATTTCGACAATGTACTTTAATTATATTCGCTTTCACAGACATGAATACTGCAAAATCCTGCATACATACGTGAACCTTTCGGGAAAACTTGAAAATTTTTGTTTGCGGCTAATTAATTATGCAAATTTATGCATATTTTTTATCATTATGCTATAATTTGATAATTTCAGCTCAAATGTTTATATTTTTGGTACAAATAGCATTTACATCATTATAAATAATTGTACGGCCCTTAGAATATAATATCACAGTGAATAATAATGTATTTTATTGTTTTTAAATTTCTTTGTACTTTGTACCTTTTGTTTTGTACATGTTTTGTTATGGGATCTGTCAAATCATTGATTATCAATGGCAGAAAATAATTAGCTTCAATGATTTAATTATGTAATCACTTTTTTATTCGCATATATCCATGGGCATAAACAGATGCACCCACTCCCACACCCACATCTGCATACAAAGGTAAACTCCTGCACGGAGGGCCTTCCCATTTAAAAGCACACTGGTGGAGATCCAACGAATTTCATGAACCTATCTGTATTCAAGCGAATGTCACTATTAATTGCTTATATTCTTATTATAAAATGGTATCTTGAATTATGATATCAATCAATTCACTCATATTTACAATTTTAGATGATGAATTATTAAATTTGAATCATAACATTACTGTAATTCTCAACTCCTAATAGTCAATCAGTTGCATTTAAAGGGGAATCCAGCCTTGGCCATAAAAAGTTGCGTTGGGAAGGAGAAAAATAAATTAAACAGAATGGTGAAAGTTTGAAAGAAATCGGACAAGCAATAAGAAAGTTATAGCTGCTTTAAAATTGAGATCACTAATACTATGTAGATTTCAAATTGGCAACTGGGTAAGTAAATTATGACAAGGGGCAAGGACAACTTTCCCATAGGCCGTGTACTTTATTACCAGGGATTTGTGGTTTTCTCCTAAGTACCCATTCCCCTGGGGCAGTAATCTAAATATAACCCAGGAAGTATATTGTTTTATGTCCTCATGAAAGAAAAATATAATTTGAAATAAAACTTTCGAGAAAAATTACATTTTAGCCATAATATGTATTGGATTACATGGAAGAGTAGTCCTTACATCACTATGACATCCCATATGCGGCCAATTTGAAATCTCCATGGGTATAGTGATTACCAATATTTACAACTTTTCAAAATTCATAACTTTCTTGTTGTTTGTCCAATATTGTTCAAACTTTCACCTATTAACTTGTCTGATTTTTCTTTTCCTTATAAAAACAAGTTTTTATTTGGGTTGGATTCCCCTTTAATATCATGTGGAGTAGTTATGTTCCCGACCAGCAGAATCTGATCACACATACATATATATATAAATATATGTATCACTCCCTTCTGGCCCCGGGGTAGCGGCGCAACAACAGGCTGGTGTGTGGTTACCCAAACCGAGAGGCGTGAGCCTCGGATGGATGAGAATGTAGATCAATGCACCCTGTTGTCACCATAAATAGCATTTATGTTTGCCCCATACATGTAGGTCTAAGCTATTATTGTCAAGAAAAGTAATTATAGAAGAAAAGGGGGAAAATAAATAAAAAGACATGTAGAACTTACCAGAAAAGTCTTCATGCTCTGCACATTTGGCCGGTATCACGTGTGCGCGCAAGCAATTAACGCGAGATCCGAGTAAAATTACTTGGATGCATGATCTCAACACCCCAAAACTCACATACAAGAGTCATATACTACTCATTTTCTCAGCGCAGTTAATCGTCAGATTATCGCTAAAACTAATCAAGTGTGTAATATGCTCACATACTCAAAAAGTCAGTAAATATACTTTAAACATACTCATTACACTGGGTTAAGTTACTCATTAGATTGAGTTATTCAAATTTACTCACTTGATGTGTCACTATAGTGTCAAATGAAATATACTCGACAAGATGAGTTTTCAAAGTACCTTCATTGAGTGAAAGTACTCATCAAAGTATGTCGCTATAGTGTCAAAATTATTTTGACATTTGAGTACGATTACTAACACATGCAAGTTTCTGTTTTTTGTGTGTACCCAAAATAATAAAAATTTTAGGTGTAATTATCAAATTATAGCATAATATTGCAAAATATGCATAAATTTGCATAATTAATTAGCCGCAAACAAAAATAACAAATTTTTCAAAATGGTACATGTTAAGTATGCAGGATTTTGCAGTATACATATCGGTGAAAGCGAATATTATAAAAGAATATTGTAGAAATAAGGTTATAAATTGTCAATTTGGCAGCCATTTTGTTTATGCAAATTAGGTGGTCAAAACATGAAAAATTGGCTTGGGAACCGGTCTTATCAGATTCGGCACATTCAAATTAGGTGAAATAGACCGGTTCCCAACTTTTACCCCAAAATGCTCCTTGAACTCAAGTTCTCCCCATATTGGTCTTGTCTAGATGATGAATATTGGAGTAGAAGAGGTTTAATTGACTGTGGATTTGTATACTTTCAACTTTGTGATGATGTATACTTTCATCTTTGTGATGATCAGATGGAGTGCAATGATTCCTCAACCAAATTGATTTACGGTGTGGGAACTTATTCGATGCCACTTTGAAACATGCGGTTAGTTTGCCTGCTTTAGATTTAAAAACATATTTCTGTATATTCTTGGTTGCGTTTGATTAATCATTGACAAAGGTGGATGGAATGTTGGTACATCTGTACACGATGGATCAATGATCAACTCAATTTCAAACATGTGAGTAGACACTGCTTGTGAATATTTTTATTTTTAATCTATGATCTCTTAACAACTTATAGAAGCGTGGTAGAATGTGGCAGAACTTTCCTGATATGCACGCTTAGTAAATCGCGTGCTGTAAATTTTTATTTTTCTTGAGAATGAACGAGTTCTGTATCAATCCTTCTCTGAATTTCCTGTCTCCCCCTCTTTAGCCTTTCCTTGCATGTAAATGATTTTATTCTTGGTAGATAGTATCGTCTGATATAGAGCATATCATGCGAGTTTTTTTTGTGACTGTAAATGTTGTCTAACCTTTTCATTATTGCACTTGTAAAAGTCTAGTCCTAGTCATTGGCCATAGGACATCTATATAAGTAATAATATGAAAACTATATTTATGCAACCGTCATGAGAAGGACTTATATCTCGACAAGCTATGCTCTCTTTATGACCATGCTTATAACCCCTAAAGTAAAAAAAAAAAAACTCGATACTATGCTGGCCTACATGTACTATTTGAAATTTTGATTTATCATACTTGTAAATGTAAGTTGGTTAGTAGAGAATTTGATACATAGATTGGATTAATCATTACATAATAAATTTTGACAACATTCCCTTACCTTCCCCTCTTTCAGTCTTACACGCCACCCTTATGGATTCATACCAACCAATACAAATCAGGACTCTTAGCATTAAGAAGGTATTTATTGTAACGTTCCAACCGACCCACATACTTTTCAAGATGGCGCCCAATAATTCATGGTTGCTTGGTCGTAGGGCCACGGCACCAATCTTGCTTGAGGCTTGTCAAGAAGGGGGGGGGGGGGTGGGGGGGGGGGGTTAACGCCCTTTGTTGATTCCAAGTAACAGCGTTACCTATTACATCCAAGCTCATCAGATATCATGAATGGGAATTATGGGATATCACGTGATCTCATGCAGTACATAGTAAAATCTATCACATTATTTTCAATCGGATCCGTTACTTATGATATGCTACATTTACATAGCGCTTTTAACATGTTTAATTTTCTAAGCACAGTATACTGTTACCCCTGATATAGCACTGCTGCCCTGATCGGACGCTCGAGCATTCAACGAGTTCTTTCCATTGGTTCTTTCCTACTGGATACCTATTTAATACACCTGGGTTGAGAGTAGCAAAATCAATGTAGATTAAGGCCTTGCAAAAGGACGCTAGTCCTGCGATGGGGGTAAGAAATAACCCTATGTAGCTGGACAAACGTGTTTGAGAAATACAAATTTTTTGAGCTTGTAATACTGCACATTTCAATCTTCGGCTAATCCCAAAATAACACAATAAAGTTGATGCGATGGGACAGGTTCGATTCCTGTGAGATTCCGATCATATTAATATCGATCACGAAGAATCTTCATTGGTGTCCATTCATCATCAATATTGTGTTGAATACAATCATTTTAAAAGTCATGGAAAATAAATTTTTCCCTATGAAAGGATGTAAAATTTATCACTCTGATAAAGTTCACTACAATTTTTCGTAATATTTGACCTCAGAAGTGTCAATGAAATTTATTTTTTATTCACATATACGTACCTAATATTGAATGTAAATGAAATCTAATTTTATAAACGAAACGATAATACCGGCAAGGCTTGGCATTGATATTGTATTTTATTATTGTTTTCAGAGTTTTCTCTGGGATGAAACCTAATGTACATTCATCATAAAGTCTATAACCAATCAAAATGTACATTCTGCTTCACACCGCTCTTGAGGGCATTCCCTGTAATGTAATGTCGCAACAATTTAGAACCATCTCTGATTGGATAGAGAGGATATGACGAATCACGTTTTCAGCCAATCATCATATTACGTCACTGTACTAACACCAGATTACAGAGCTCGCGATGTGCATTGCAGTGGTTCACCATTTCGACTTTTGGCTTCATCGAGTGAACATTGTAGAGGTGTCCAGTCAATAATCATTGATTAACATCATAATCAGATAGATCATAGAGAAATATTTCTGGTTTTCTTGTGAAATAAAGATACAGCAGTAATGGAGCCTGTAATAATCATCTTCGGAGCACCATTGCGGAAGAGTTATGTTCAATCATCTTTCTTTTCACCCTTAAAAAATAGACGAAAAAAGGGCATGATTTGTTGGAGTTTCGTTTGATTGCAACGCTTTCTGCGATCGGTCCATACTTTCATCTTTGTGATGATCAGATGTGCAATGATTCCTCAATCACATTGATTTACGGTGTGGGAACTTTCAGGGGAACTTATTCGATGTCACTTTGATACATGCGGTTAGTTTTCCTGCTTTAGAATTTAGATTTAAAAATATATTTCTGTATATTCGTGGTTGCGTTTGAATAATCATGGACAAATTAATGTGGATGGAATGTTGGTACATCTGCACATGATGGGTTGATGATCAACTCAATTTCGAACATGTGAGTAGAAACTGCTTGTGTATAATTTTGATTAAAACTTATGATCTCTTCACAACATAAAATAGCGGTAGAATGTCATAGTTTTCTGCTATGTACACACAATCGCGTGTTGTATTTTATTTTCTATTGTTTTCTTGTGAACGAAGTTATTATTTGCTTTACTGTTTATATTTTTCTTTACCTTTTAATTATTGCACTTGTTGTAGAAGGCCTAGCCATTAGCCATAGAACTAGATAAATCTGAAAAATGTAATTATACAATCACCATGAGAAAGACCTACAATTATATCTCAAAAAGCTATGCTCTCTTTATGATCATATTCGTATCCCCTTAAGGAGACCAAAAGCTTCGGTCTCTGTTTTATTGGTTGTTCCGCTGAACTCCGTTGTCTCCACTCACCAATTACAGAGACCGAAGTTTTAACTCAATCTGTACAGGGAGTCAATGGTCATATGTTTATGTATTAAGTTCGGATAAACCAGGGAAGTTGGAGTTGCGCAACAGCCGAAGTAAGTCATTGTTTTTGTCCTTTTAAGCCCCCCCCCCCCCCCCATTTTGGTTCATTTTAGGCCAAAACGGAATAAGAATCTTTATTTTGGTCCATTTCTTTTTATATATTTTTATAAAATAAAGACAAACTTCGATGAGCCCCGTCGGGGGGATTTTGCGTTGTTAACCCCTCTAATGGCGGCTGCACGATCGCGACCCGTCTGTGTACGAGGAGAAATATAAAATAATAATGTTTAAAAACTCCTCGAAACAGACGTCTAGTTGTCTACTCTTTAAGTTGTTAAAGAAACTCGTGAAACTGTGCAAACCTATTTTTCGAATTTTTGCTTTATCATACTTGTTAATGTATTTGATTAGTAGTGAATTTAATAGACTGGATAATTTATTTTTTTTGCCAATCATCTCTTTACCATCGCCTCTTTCGGTCTTATACCCCACTCCTTCCTGATTCATGCCCACCAATACAAGTCATGACTCTTGGTAATTACCTTTGATAAGAAGGTATTTATTGTAAAATTCCAAAATTTTAATCTCGGGTTAACCCCCCAATCACACAATAAAGTTGATGCGATGGGACAGGTTCGATTCCTGTGAGATTCCGATCATATCAATATCGATCAAGAAGAATCTTCATTGGTGTCCATTCATCGTCATTATTGTGTTGAACATAACATAATCATAAACTCATTCTAAATGTGGGAAGGTGGGATATATTCTGTTTACTACTGATCTTTTCACTATAATATTTGTGTAATAAATTATTTGACCGTAGAAGTATAGGTAACTGCAGGGTTTCATGTCTTATTCAGAAACCTAACTAATATTATGTAAATGAAATTCCATTTTGGATGCAATAATAGAGGACGGCATGACATGGCATTACACAATCATCATTGATGTTTTCAGATATTTGACTAGGTAAGAAATTGAGGATGAAACGTAATTTGCTTTTACCATGCCGTATGTGTAATTATATTGTTGAAATAAAGATTATAGTATATTATCATAGGGGAAGCTTGGTTCAAACTTCAAATTTAGATCCAGAACAATCTTGATTCCTCATACATTTTAAGAGAATATTTTTCATAAAAATTCCACATTCTAGCAAGTCAGTTATGATTTAGATATTTAGCTTTTCCTAATTTTCTTTAAATTATTTTATTTTTATATCATTTTTTTTTCATATAACCCTCAAATTTCTTACTGGCCTTTCTGTAGCTTTCACATGCCACTCCTAATTCCGAGTTTCAGATCATTCCCTTTCACCCCCCCCCCCCTCATTCTCATCCATCTCTCCCTCCCCCCCCCCCCTTCTTCTATCCCTCTCCGAGTGTAACAGCTACACCGATAGTTTCATCTCCATTTTTATATTCTATCTTGTATGAGATTTGTTTGTATTAAAATTTATATTACTTTGATTTTAGTTGTAACTGAGATACTAATTTTATAAGCTCATAAAACTGTTTAATGCACGTACATGAGTACACGAGTGTCGCTTAAAGGCATGTAGGAAACTATAACAAATCTTGAGACCAAATTTACGATGCCCGGGTACGCGATTTCGAAGTTACCCAACATTTTGTAAGTGCATGTCAGACCAAAAATTGTTCCAAAACGTGATTTTGTGTACAAATTCAATGCAAATTGAGTTTTCTCATCTTATTCATGAAGATATGATTATTTTTACTTTAAACAGTTGAAATCAGTCGATTTTAGCATAATTATGCTTCAAAAAGGTTGTGCAATAAATGTGGTGAAAAAACAAAGAAAAACAAAAGGTTGAAAACAGGGAAATACGTAAGAAATTCATAAAACAATAAAATGCACAAGAAATTGATTTCCAAACCGAAGTTTTTTTTCAATTGCGATTGTTAAGAATGCTACAAAGAATATTTTTACCAAAAATTAGCATTCTGGGAGCTCTATTTAGTGAATTAGAGCAAAAAGTATGATTTATGCATAAATTAGCATAATTGATTCATATAAAACAAAATCTCATTATGTTGGAAAATTTTACCAAACAACCTTGAAGATTACATCGCACACTACCAGCGTGCAAATTTTTGCGGCGCTTACGCGATCGGCGGCTGAGATCTCAGGGGGAGGGGGGTGAATCAACCCTCCCCCCGGCCACAGAACAGCCAAAAAAGCCCGGCCTAGCTATAGGGTTAAGGAGACCAAAAAACTTCAGTCTCTGTTTTATTAGTTGTTCCGCTAAACTCCATTGGTTCCACTCACCAATTACAGAGACCGAAGTTCTAACTCGATCATTCTGTACAGGGACTCAATGGCCATATGTTTATGTATTAAGTTCAGATAAACCAGGGAAGTGGGAGTTGTGCTACATGCAGCCGAAGTAAGTCACTGTTTTTTGTTGTTGTCATTTTAAGTTTATTTTCCCCGTTTTGGTGCGTTTCAGTCTAAAACGGACTAATAATCTTTATTTTGGTCCAGTTCTTTTTATATATTTTTTAATGAAATGAAGACAAAAAACGATGAGCGCCGTCGGCGCGTTTCCGTTTTACACCCTGGCGAAGGCATTTTCCGGAAAAATAGCCACAAAGCGACTAGTGAAGAGTCTACGTCTACGTTTGTTTACATAATCAGCTGGGCGCGCGATCCAAAAGTCCGCACCGAAGATATCCGCAGAACATACGTGCAAATGTATGAGGCGCCGAATGTACCAATATTATATAGAACAATTATTTGTTATATAATCATTATTCATTAAATAATAACTATTATTTATATATAATTTACATTTTATTTGTAAATAACTACTATTATATAAAATATCATTTCTAATTATTTATATATAATTCCAAGTAATACTTCATTATTTGTAAATAATAATAGTTCGACATTCCATTATTTATAAATAATGATTATTTGTTTTTCATTATTTATAAATAATGATTATTTGTTTTTCATTATTTATAAATAATGATTACTTGTTTTTCATTATTTATAAATAATGATTATTTGTTTTTCATTATTTACAAATAATGATTATTTGTTTTTCATTATTTATAAACAATGATTATTTGTTTTTCATTATTTATAAATAATGATTATTTGTTTTTCATTATTTATAAATAATGATTATTTGTTTTTCATTATTTACAAATAATGATTATTTGTTTTTCATTATTTATAAATAATGATTATTTGTTTTTCATTATTTATAAATAATGATTATTTGTTTTTCATTATTTACAAATAATGATTATTTGTTTTTCATTATTTTTAATAATGATTATTTGTTTTTCATTATTTATAAATAATTTGTTGAGTTTTCCATTATTTATAAATAATGATTATTTGTTAAATAATGAAAACGTCTTCTTCATTATTTATAAATAATTTTTTCGAGTGCACCATTATTCTCATTATTTATAAATAATCATTATTTAATGTTCGAGTTTTCCATTATTTATAAATAAAGATTATTTGTTAAATAATGAAATATCTACTTCATTATTTATAAATAATAATTTTGTTTCAATATCCCATTATTTATAAATAATCATTATTTATAAACAATTTTTACAGTTTGCCATTATATACAAATAATCATTATTTATATACAAATAACCATTATTTATTAAATAATGCCATTATTTATTAAATAATGCCATTATTTATTAAATAATGGAAAACTCGCTATAACATGCAAATGTAGGACCGCCCATGATATGAATATTCATGATGCGATTTCCTTTTTCGTGATTTTTCTTCACAAATTTTTGTCCATTTCCTCTTCATAATGACATTTCTTGAAGCAATTTTCTAGGGATATGGTCTTATTGTAATATTCTTCATTTTCTATATAACTTCGTCTTCGTAGAAATATCAAAAAGTGTAATTTTATACGATTTTTCCTACAGTTCACAATCCCCATAGGCGCGCGTGTATCGTAGGGACAACCGGTGAATCGACGGAGTGCTCTTCATCGAAATACTACGTTGGTTGGTCCCCGGAAGTGGCGGGCGGAATTTAGCCCGAATCCTCGATGGAAGTCGATCAAGTGCATATGAGCTGAGAGAGTGAAATATCAGTGTACTTGTTAAGGCCCTTCTACTTTTTATAAATATTTCTTGTTGCTTTTTTTGTTAAGTTAATTTTTCCTGGTGTAGAGATAAGTTTCAGTTCTAATAATGCACTTCAAATACATTTTGGAGTGTCTGTTTGAGGCGTTTGGGGCGATTTCACCCTGGCCCCAAAATGCTCGCAACGACAATACGGGGGCATGATGACCTCTAAATTTTTAAAAACTTATTTTTTTATTGAAAATTATCACAAAATTCACCAAAAGTGTGCACGAAAGCCTTCGTATTTCACTTTTAAAACTCCAAAAAGTGCCCAAATTACAAGCTTGGTCGCTTCGCTGTGTCGCTTTCAACTTGAGAACGTTTACGCGTCTGCTTCCCCCCCCCCCTCCTCCGAAAGAAATTCTGTATACGGCCATGCTCTAAAGAGCCTGGCACATTGATTTATGTATACTTTCATTTTCATTATTTTTATCTCATTATCAACATGGCCTTACGCATAATTTTTTCCAGGGGGGCCGGGGCCGGAGCATGACGCGCGTAAACTTTCTCAAAAAAATCTTGAAAGCGAGACAGCCACGGGACCAAGCCCAAATGACAAGCTTGGTCGCTTCGCTGTCTCGCTTTCAACTTGAGAACGTTTACGCGCGTCTGCCCCCACCCCCCGAAATAAATTTTGTGAACGGCCATGCTCAAAAGAGCATATGGCACATTGATTTATATGTACTTTTCATTTTCATTATTTTTATCACATTATCATCATGGCCTTACACAGAATTTTTACCGGGGGGGGGGGGGGGGAGCAGCTAGGACGCGCGTAAAGTTTCTCAAAAAAATCTTGAAAGCGAGACAGCGACACGACCAAGCTCAAATGACAAGCTTGGTCGCTTTGCTTTTTCAAGATTTTATGAGAAAGTTTACGCGCGTCCTGCGCTCCCCCCCACCCCCCCCCCCCCCCCGGAAAAAGCAGACGCGTAAACGTTCTCAAGTTGAAAGCGACACAGCGAAGCGACCAAGCTTGTAATTTTGGCACTTTTTGGAGATTTAAAAGTGAAATACGAAGGCTTTCGTGCACACTTTTGGTGAATTTTGTGATAATTTTCAATAGAAAAATAAGTTTTTAAAAATTTAGGGGTCATCATGCCCCCGTATTGTCGTTGCGAGCATTTTGGGGCCAGGGTGAAATCGCCCCAAACGCCTCAAACAGACACTCCAAAATGTATTTGAAGTGCATTATTAGAACTGAAACTTATCTCTACACCAGGAAAAATTAACTTAACAAAAAAAGCAACAAGAAATATTTATAAAAAGTAGAAGGGCCTGTACAAGTACACTGATATTTCACTCTCTCAGCTCATATGCACTTGATCGACTTCCATCGAGGATTCGGGCTAAATTCCGCCCGCCACTTCCGGGGACCAACCAACGTAGTATTTCGATGAAGAGCACTCCGTCGATTCACCGGTTGTCCCTACGATACACGCGCGCCTATGGGGATTGTGAACTGTAGGAAAAATCGTATAAAATTACACTTTTTGATATTTCTACGAAGACGAAGTTATATAGAAAATGAAGAATATTACAATAAGACCATATCCCTAGAAAATTGCTTCAAGAAATGTCATTATGAAGAGGAAATGGACAAAAATTTGTGAAGAAAAATCACGAAAAAGGAAATCGCATCATGAATATTCATATCATGGGCGGTCCTATATTTGCATGTTATATCGAGTTTTCCATTATTTAATAAATAATGGCATTATTTAATAAATAATGGCATTATTTAATAAATAATGGTTATTTGTATATAAATAATGATTATTTGTATATAATGGCAAACTGTAAAAATTGTTTATAAATAATGATTATTTATAAATAATGGGATATTGAAACAAAATTATTATTTATAAATAATGAAGTAGATATTTCATTATTTAACAAATAATCTTTATTTATAAATAATGGAAAACTCGAACATTAAATAATGATTATTTATAAATAATGAGAATAATGGTGCACTCGAAAAATTATTTATAAATAATGAAGAAGACGTTTTCATTATTTAACAAATAATCATTATTTATAAATAATGGAACACTCAACAAATTATTTATAAATAATGAAAAACAAATAATCATTATTTATAAATAATGAAAAACAAATAATCATTATTTGTAAATAATGAAAAACAAATAATCATTATTTATAAATAATGAAAAACAAATAATCATTATTTATAAATAATGAAAAACAAATAATCATTATTTGTAAATAATGAAAAACAAATAATCATTGTTTATAAATAATGAAAAACAAATAATCATTATTTGTAAATAATGAAAAACAAATAATCATTATTTATAAATAATGAAAAACAAATAATCATTATTTATAAATAATGAAAAACAAATAATCATTATTTATAAATAATGGAATGTCGAACTATTATTATTTACAAATAATGAAGTATTACTTGGAATTATATATAAATAATTAGAAATGATATTTTATATAATAGTAGTTATTTACAAATAAAATGTAAATTATATATAAATAATAGTTATTATTTAATAAATAATGATTATATAACAAATAATTGTTCTATATAATATTGGTACATTCGGCGCCTCATACAAATGCAGCTGAGCTTGTAGACCAAAAGCTTCAGTCTCTTTATTTTGGTTGTTCCGCTGAACTATATACGTTGGCTTCATGATCTTTTTTTTTTAACTTTATCGCACATGATCGTTTATATGAATGAAAACAAATAATAGCTAAAATATTGAAAAATAAAACACATAATTACTTTTTTTCATATTATAGCTATCCTTATATCTATCATATCTGTCTATCCACTATCTATGTTATAAATCAATCTATGGAACTACATGATATATCTATCTGTTAATTTGTCTATCTACTCTGTCTCTCTCATTCTCTATCTACCTATCTATCTGTCTATCTATCTATCTATCTATCTATCTATCTATCTATCCATCTGTCTCTCTTTTATTTCTCTCTATCCATCTATTAATCTACAATATCAACACTGCTTCGACTTCCTTCGGGAGTCTATTTCCTCAGCTCTACTTTTCCCTTTTTTGTGCTCGATTCGATTCAATTACTACTTTATTTACTTGTTACCATTGTTAAATGTCTTGTATTGCATAATGAGTTTTTTTTTCTGAAGGTTGTCTCCTATTCTCTTTCAAATTCCACCTCTTGCTTCCTTTTGTCTTATCCCAATTTCTTTCCCTTCTCTCACCTCTTTCTTCTTAATCTTTCTTTCCGCTTTTTTCTTCTTTGGTGACACTTTGTAGTACTTTTGGCCTTTTGTATTTATTTATGATACATTTCTTTTTCATCTGTATGAATTTGTATTGTATTTCATATTTATTTATAATGTTTACTTTATATTTTGTTATGATTCTATTTGTATGTAAACATTCACTTATTTCAGTCTTTGACTGCTTGTGATTGTATTTTGACAGCTTTTATTGCAATAAAATCCAATATATATATATATATATATATATATCTTAAATTCTCTCTATCTATCCATCTGTCTGTCTTTTTCTCTCTCTCTGTTTCTCTCTATCCGTCTATCTATCTCTCGAATTCTCTCTATCCATCTGTCTGTCTGTCTCTCATATTCTCTCTCTCTCTATCTATCTATCTATCTATCCATCTGTCTGTCTTTTTCTCTCTATCCGTCTATATATCTATCTCTCAAATTATATCTATATCTATCTATATATCTATCTATCTATCTATCTATCTATCTATCTATCTATCTATCTTCTCTATATTTATCTATCTATGTAACTACAGTATCTATCTATCTGTTAATTTGTCTATCTTCTCTGTCTCTCTCATTCTTTATCTATATATCCATCTAACATCTACCTATCTCTCAAATTCTCTATCTCTCTCTCTCTCTCTCTCTCTCCCTCTCTCTATCTATCTATCCATCACGGTCTGTCTTTCTCTCTTTCTCTCTATCTATCTATCTTCTATCTATCTATTTATATATCTATCCATGTAACTACAGTATCTATCTATAACAACTCTCCCTCTCTCAAATTCTCTCCCCCCATCTATCTATCTATCTATCTTCTATCTATCTATTTATCTATCTATCTATGTAACTACAGTATCTATCTATAACAACTCTCCCTCTCTCAAATTCTCTCCCCCATCTATCTATCTATCTATCTATCTTCTATCTATTTATCTATCTATGTAACTACAGTATCTATATATCTTTTAATTTGTCTATCTTCTCTGTCTCTCTCATTCTTTATCTATCTATCTATATATATATATATCAAACATCTATCTATCTTTCAAATTCTCTATCTCTCTCTCCCTCTATCTATCTATCTATCCATCTGTCTGACTTTTTTTTCTCTTTCTCTATTTCTCTTTATCCGTCCATATATACATCTCTCTATCTATAACATCTCTCCATCTCTCAAGTTCTCTCCCCCATCTATCGATCTATCCATCTATCTTTTATCTATTTATCTATCTATGTAACTACAGTATCTATCTATCTGTTAATTTATCTATCTTCTATGTCTCTCTCATTCTTTATCTATCTATCTAACATATATCTATCTCTCAGATTCTCTATCTCTCTCTCCCTCTCTCTCTCTCTCTATCTATCCATCTGTCTGTCTTTTTTTTCTCTCTCTATTTCTCTTTATCCGTCCATATATCTATCTATCTATCTATCTATAACATCTCTCCATCTCTCAAGTTCTCTCCCCCCATCTATCTATCTATCTATCTATCTATCTATCTATCTATCTATCTATCCATCTCTCTGTCTTTCTCTCTCTCTCTCTCTCTACTTCTATCTATCTATCTATCTATCTATATATCTATCTATCTATCTATCTATCTATCTCTCTCTCTATCTATTTATCAGTCTTCTATATCTATCTTTCGGCATCTAAGTGTATCAATCCATCAAACTTCAATTTTCTTTCTATTATATGTATCTGTTTATTTTTATTTTGTCTGTCATTCTATTCATTTATTTAAAGGGGAATCCAACCCAAATAAAAACTTAATTTTATAAGGAAAAGAAAAATCAGACAAGTTGATAGGTGAAAGTGAGAACAATATTGGACAAACAACAAGAAAGTTATGAATTTTTAACAGTTGTAAATATTGGTAATCACTATACCCATGGAGACTTCAAATTGGCCGCATATGTGATGTCATAGTGATGTAAGGCAAGGACTACTCTTCCATGTACTCCAATACATATTATGGCTAAAATGTAATTTTTCCCAAAAGTTTTATTTCAAATTATATTTTTCTTTCATGAGGACATAACACAATATACTACCTGGGTTATATTTAGATTACTGCCCCAGGGGAATGGGTACTTTTGAGAAAACCACAAATCCCTGGTAATAAAGTACATGGCCTATGGGAAAGTTGTCCTTGCCCCTTGTCATAATTTACTTACCCAGTTGCCCATTTGAAATCTACATAGTATTAGTGATCTCAATTTTAAGGCAGCTATAATTTTCTTATTGCTTGTTCGATTTCTTTCAAACTTTCACCATTCTGTTTAATTTATTTTTCTCCTTCCCAACACAACATTTTATGGCCAAGGCTGGATTCCCCTTTAATAATTTATATTTAGAAGAATTTTTTTTTTTCATAACTTTTCATTAAAAAAAACGTAACTGCAAAAGCATGTTCGGATCCTGGTCTCTGTAGGCCTACATGAAGTGCCGAGGAACTCTATGCTCTGATCAGTAACTGTGCAGATTGCATGCGGTGGTGTGGGACTCGCCTGTGTCGCACGCTGCAACCAGCGACGTGTGTAGACTCTTAACTAGTCGCTTTGTGGCTAATTTTGCGGAAAATGCCTTCGCCAGGGTGTAAAACGGAAACGCGCGCCCCGCGCGGGGGATTTTGCATTGTTAACCCCTCTAATGGCGGCTGCACGATCGCGACCCGTCTGTGTACGAGGAGAAATATAAAATAATAATGTTTAAAAACTCCTCGAAACAGGCGTCTAGTTGGTCGTCTACTCCTTCAGTTGCTACAGAAACTTGTGAAACTGTGCAAACCTACTATTCGATTTTTTTATTTTTCATACTTGTTAATGTATTTGATTGGTAGAGAATTTAATAGATTGATAATTTATTTTTTTGCCAACATTCCTTTACCATCGCCTCTTTCGGTCTAAGACCCCACTCCTTCCTGATTCATGCCCACCAATACAAGTCAAGACTCTTGGCAATTACCTTTGATAAGAAGGTATTTATTGTAAAATTCCAAAATTGTAATCTCGGGTTAACCCCCCAATCACACAATAAAGTTGATGCGATGGGACAGGTTCGATTCCTGTGAGATTCCGATCATTATCAATATCGATCAAGAAGAATCTTCATTGGTGTCCATTCATCATCAATATTGTGTTGAACATAACATAATCATAAAATCATTCTAAATGTCATGGAGTATTAAGTGTCCCTACATGGGAAGGGGGATATATTATGTTTATCACTGATCTTTCACTAAAAATTATTTGTGTAATATTTTACCGTAAATGTACGGGTAGCTACAGGATAATATTTATTCATAAACTTATTAATATTGAATTTTTCATACAAAAATAGAGGACGGCATGACTTGGCATTACAAATTATCATTGATGTTTTCAGATTTTTGACTTGGTAAGAAATTCAGGATGAAACGTAATTTGCTTTTATCGTGACGTATGTGTAATTATATTTATAAAATAAAGATTATAGTGTATTATCGTAGGGGAAACTGCTCAAACTTCAAATCGATCCAAAACAATCTTGATTCCCATACATTTTCGAATATTTTTTATAAAAATTCCACATTTTAGCAAGTCATTTAGGATTTAGATATTTAGATTTTTCCTAATTTTCTTTAAATTATTTCATTTTCCACGCCATATAACCCTCAGATTTCTTACTGGCCTTTCTGTAGCTTTCACATGCCACTCCTGATTCCGAGTTTCAGATCATGCCGTTTCATCCCCCCCCCCCCCTCATGCTCACCCTCCCCTTTTCATTGAGTTTCATCTCATTTTTTTGTTTTTTATCTTGCATTATATTGTATGAGATATGTTTATATTGCATTTATATTAATTTGATTTTAGTTGTAACTGAGATATTAATTTCATGAGATCATAAAACGTTTTAGTACAAGTACATGGGTACACGAGTGTCGCTTAAAGGCATGTAGGAAACTATAACAAATCCGTCAATTCGCAAATACCGCCTTCAGATAAAAAGAAATTATGAGATACATTGAATAAGAGAATAGAGAGAAATGGGAATGAAAAGTACGAAAGTCGAAATGGGTGGAGAGAGAGGGAGAGAAAGAGAAATACGATTTTAGTATTTTGCAATTTCCTGTCCCTTTCCTTGCTGACAAATACTTGCTATAGATTATTACTAACAATTTTAGAAGAGCAGGGGAAAAGACAAAGAGGGAGAAAAAGAAGAAGAAAAAAATGAGGAGGAAGACGAAATAAACCGTTATGAATATCTTTCAGATCATTTCACTACCACCGTCATTATCACCAATGTAATAACCATCATCATCTTGATCTTTATTGTCATCATCATTATCATCATCGTCATCATCATCATCATCATTAGTGTCATCCCCAACATTATTTTCATCGCAACGATTCTTATCTCCGTTATCTTAATGATCTACATGTTCATCTCCATCATCTTCAGCATCATCATTGCAATCATCGGAGTCATCACAATCATCATCGTCATCCCCACCCTCATCATCGTCATCATCAACATCATCATCGTCATCATCGTCATCCCCACCCTCATCATCGTCATCATCGTCATCACCACCATCATCACCATCACCACCATCATTATCATCATCTTAACTATCATCACCATCATCATCTTAAAAATCATCATAATCATCACCATCACCACCCTCATCATCATCGTCCTCACCACCCTCATCATCATCATCATCTTAGCAATCATCATCACTTTCATCATCATCGTCATCATAGTTTTGGTTGTCAGCCACGATCGATCTCGACTACCAATATTTGATATACAAACATACCCCAAGTGACAATATAAACGACAGCTGTCAGGGCATTTACCATAATATAACAGAATATTTCTTCAGAATTTCACATGGCATACACAAGAGGATTGAATTTACAATGACTTTATATATTTATTGATCACTAACTGAAAATATTATTTGATTGTTATATCATTTCAGGCATTGTTATACAAAACAATTCATTTCAGTCTGTGTTATATAATATCAGTCGCGACACCGCAATGAGTGATAATAACCATGCTCCCACCAAATTAAGCCTAAATCAATTTCACTTTATGTCATTTAATTTTAATTTTATTTATTTCCACAATAAGAGCACAAATAATTGTAGCATCTATCAAAGTAATTATATGAAACTCCACTTTGAATTGCATATGTAATATAACAATTCAATACACATATCAAAGTAGTTGAATAATTATGAATGATCATGTTTTTGAAAACTGTATTGGGAAGGAAAACTGATCCCTCCCCCTCACAAACCATGTGAATCAGAATCGTATCAATTGGTATCGCATCAATCGAACACCGGCGAAAATCCGGGGGGGGGGTAAATTATAGTTAACCCCATCCCATCGACTCCTTATTTATATCATAATGATTTGGCATTATCTACATCATACGCCTCCTTAGATAGTGACCCTAACCCTCCCCTGCTTCTCCTTAATCTAAGAATTCTGACACCGGTCTTTATCTTTTCAAACCAAACATAAACATGATCAAATTCATCAGGTTACAAAAAAATCATTTCATATGTCTCGAGTATATACAGAAATACAACAAAGTATGTTCATAATTAATATAGAGCATCTTAACTGTCACTACGCGAATATGAGCAAGATATTCTTATAATATATACATTACAAATATGAATGATATTGAGCTGAGTATACCAAATCTTTAGGCAGGTAACTGAAAATCGAAGATACAAATGAATGAGTTCTATGAAAGACTTAACGATTAACACATAATTAAGTACTTTAAAATCAAAGATTCATTTAGGTACAACGGTCTCAGATATTTGTTATCAGCTGATGGAGTCCCCCCCCCCCATTGTTCTTTATCTGGGTCAAGCAATTCAAAAATGCTTTGTTTCTTGCGTGGGTCCACATTATTATACACACTATGCTGTTTTGTGGATCCCCGTATTTCATCAGATATTACATCTCAATATACAAGATGTATGATGATTGATTGACGTTATTTATAACTAAAAAAACGAGAAATAAATATTTCTAAATTCATCTTGTTCTCAGTTGTGTAACAATGCAAACAAACACATTTGATTAATTTATATACATTTCTAATGTTAATTGGAAATGAATAATAGAATGAAAATCAAAATTTGAATTGAGGAGCCCCTTCCCATTAAGATAACCTGTTACAGCCACTGATAAACACCCCAAAACAAAAATCATTGTTTTAAGCGGCGACAGGGATGATAACTTTTTTTTATGATATATTATTTATTTAATTTATTTTTTAATTTTTTTTTTTTTTGGGGGGGGAAATGTGGTCAAATGAAGCACAAGAAGATTATAATAAAGTATTTCAGGCGTCTATTTCAGAAAAAAATGTGGATATAGGCATTTTGGATAGTACAGGATTGCCTTATCCTTAACCCCTACCCCGCCCATACCCTCTCCAAGCAAATTATGATCCGTGATCACTCATCTGGCAATCCCAGAGAAACTTGCCTTCCTTCATCAGATCTATTGTCTTACCATTCACTCTACCCCCCCCCCCCGGCCCTACACTGTCCCCTCCCCTCCCCCTCCAAGCTAATTATGTTCCGTGATCACTCCTCTGGCAATCCCAGAGAAACTTGCCTCCCTTCATCAGATCGCAGTGGTCCCTATAATAAATGAGAAATGAGAAAAGTATTTAGGTTGAGAATAAGATTTATTCAAGTGACAACATGCTTACACTATCGTGGTGTAGAATTTGATTTGGAATATCTTTAAATAAATGATATTCCAATATTATTTTAGAACCATGTTCTCGAAAATTAAGTTTTTAACATTTTCTGGACACAATGCCACATGCACATTTACATGAATTTGTATTTGTCCTCGCTTACTTACGTTGGCTGAAATTGGCTACCACACCCCCCCCCCCACACACACACACACACAAACGCACACAGATGAAGATAATGAAGGGGAGGGAGAAAATTGAATAAGTAAGCGCGTATACTCACTATCTCGGACATTTCTTCATCCCGTGTCTCCGACCCCGAACTTTCCAGAGCAGCGCCTAGTCCCACTTCGATGTTTCTTTCGTCCTGAGGCTGTACACCGACTGTCAAGACCTCTTTTTCGTCCTTTAGAAGTGTGGGGGAATTGCAAAATAAATGGTGAGATGGAGAGAAAAATATTTCATAGTAAGAAAATGTTACTTTATTTCATTTTCCCCATCATTTAGCTTTCACAAAAAGGTAAAATTTGAAATGATATAGTATCCATGCATATGGCCTATACAGAGTTGATAACCATTGCAAAGTATAGACCAAAGATGATTTCTAACATACTTAATAAGGTTTGCATACTTATGTGGAATGATAAACTGAAAATGAAAATTCGATAAGCATATTCTGTGTGGCACTCCGTTTAAAAACAACATACAGAGGGCAGCATTCACATTTACCAACCTTTTACTTCAAGTTTTATTTCTATCCGGCGGTTTTTTATTTGTTCGATATTACAATATTAACCCGTATGGTATTATTTGCTTTAACATTTTTGAATAATATCAAAGTAATTTAAGCATCCACTTTTACTAATATACTCACTCTGATATCCAGCACTATCTGTTTCTTTATTCCATTTTGATTCAGGTATGAAAAGGAAATATTTGTTAACCTGGATGGATCGATTTCTAGACAAAACCCTGGACCCTTCATTGATATCTAACAAAATAGAAATAAAGAAAAATACAAACAAATAATACGATAGATAAAATATATTCCAATATTCATCATCGACAAATCTTACATGAAACAAAATTCACTTAACAATTGAATGATTTTTTTAAGCAAGTCCATACGTTGTTATAAATAATATAAAAAACATTTTCATTTGATGCAGGATTAAAGAGCAGTGTAGATAAAAGTGCCTCGGGTCAAGGGATGTGCCGGGAATCGAACCCTGGACTTTCATAGCGTAGTTGGGTGCCATAAACCACTCGGCCAAGGCAACTTGCCTTAGTTTGTGAATGGTTGCCAACAGGACAATAGTCATGTAAGCTTAAATATTATGTCAAAATCAGTACGCTTAAAGCGATCTTTCAACGACTAAATAATTATATCAGATACTTTAAATCACTGCCTTATACTCTCATTGTCTGATTATAAAATACCTATTTTCTTACCTTATTTTCGTCATTCTCTCTGTCATTGGGGTAGGTTTCACGATGCTGAGTTGACATTCCTATGAATGAAGTAGAGAAAAATCAATTTTGAAATTGTCCTTCAATTTGGTTTTTTATTCTCCAGAATATACAATATACATTAAATAACTCATAAAAATACATTTCTGCCATTATAATGCATATATCTGTCCTCGCAAATTTATTCGCTTTCTTCTCACCACATCATAGCTAAATTTCTACTAAACGTTTTTAAAAAGGGTTATTAGCCGGCTACCAAGTGAAATATTGTTGGTCTTCTATTTTGTTTCTTGTCAATTTGTCTTTTCTCTAATCTTTCCCAATTTACATAAAATAGAAAATCAATCAAAATCAGGGAACTTTATACAGTAGACGACACTATACCAGTAGACGGTGGTTTTATCATTCTTCTTTTCTTGCCTTTTATAAGAGTCTACGGGGCGAATCAATACTGAATCGTTCATATTTGATATTTTTTGTCTGTTATGAGGGTATAAAAATAATGATCAAAGTCCAAATGATTGTACTGGCCATGCTAGCTGTAGATGTTATGTTGTTCAATATGACAGCGCGGTCCTATGTATATGCCATACTGTATTATGCATGTATAATAATCATAACGGAATCATCTCCACTGCAAGCAGACTGTTGATGTTTAATATACAATCTCTTCATTTGTTGGAGTCATCATACATTGGAATAAATTCATTATAAAGGTAATACAATTTCCTCGTTTTAGTATACATTTGGAGAATATTATAGAATAAGTTTGCCTGTGTTGATAATAAAGTGGCAATTGCGTCGAATTTTCTGTGACTGAAATCGGCTCGCACGCACTCACCGAGGACCACCTTTGCCCTACAGAAATGTATTATAATCATTGGTATAAAACATCTCCATGATTACAATGCATTTCTATGATTCGCCCCTACTCACACTAAGCGCGCCAGAACCAACCGGTCAGCAATGTACATCGTTTTTTTACAGAGGCCCTCGTTATCACCAAATTACAGTTTGTCTACTTCAAAAGACCGCTCTTTTCATGATTAGTCAGTCTGATTGCCCCCCCCCCTTATTTTTTTTCATTTTGCGCGCAACGCATGCCTACCAATTCTCGATTATGAGGTCAAGCTCCCACCCCCACTTGCTACCCTTGTGCCTAGTAAGCCTTCTTTTAATTATGACCTCCCCCCAAAAAAAAATAGGTGGGGTTCCAAAATCCACCTGGGTGGAGAGTGGCAAATGTAGATAAACGCCTCGCCAAAGTGCCCTGAAATAATTACTTTTTCATCTACCCTGAATTTTCTTGGTCCATTTGAAAGGAGCTGCACTTGATCTTTGTTATGCAAATCAACTCCTCCACTTAGTACTCTAGGTTGACTGCACGACTTTTATAGGTCATGTAGGTATATATGTGTGGAGCTATGTCGGGCATATTGGATGTGCTGGAGAGATCTCCACAGAAAGCAGGGACCATTCTGATTTATGCAGAGGAAACTATCAGGCCCTCATTGAGGAGAGTTTCTTCGAGTTTTGGTTTTGCCAGCTTTTGAGATACCAACTGGTTCTGCCAGCTTTGTATCAACTGGCAGTTTTGTTTTAAATTCAAGTGTAAGTCTTTGATATTTCTATTATTTTGGACAATCAAACTTCTCATATAGCGGTGAGATGTTAAGGCATTATGAAAGTATTTTTATTATTTGTGAACAACTGGTGTATTTCACCTGACCGCTACGTGGCCCAAACCTTAGTGAGGGGGATATTTACAAGCGCTCCATGCTTCAACGAATCACGGATCCATATAGGGACATCTACCAACATGAAATTATATAATTATGATCAACCTCGTCAAAATTGACATTTTACGGTACGATGCAGTAAGTCTAGTTGACTGGTAAGCGGTTGATTACAATGTACTGTTTACTACACCTGAACTAGAATCAATGCGCATTGTTCTACTTCACGGTGAACTGGACTATCAAATAAAGCCTTTTATTCTTGAAATAAATTCAATACCATACCTGTCCGATACTTATTGTGAGATAATGTTATAAAGGGCAATAACTTTGTTTTATTCTCAACCAGAACATTATTGCAAAACTTAGTGTCTCACGGATTACCCTTGGAGTTTATTTACGTTTCACTCCCATTTTACATGTGGTTGTAAATGATTTCACCTGTGGTGGTAAATGATGTAATTCTGCTAGCTAACACCGGACATTTTGTTTCAAAGTCTCTTGAATCTATGAAAAAAATGAATAATCAACCTTTACATATACCTCATTATATCTTCATTTCAAAAGTCCGGTAAGATTTAATAGGTACTATTAAAATCAATTATTAAATTTAATTGGTAATATTAAAACTAATAATTAACGATTAATTACACGAAAATCGAAAACTTTTGGAAAGAAAAGAGTGTGAAAAAAGATTTTCAATCAAAATTCAGTTTGTTCATTATATTGCCCTATGTCAGATTATTAAATGTAAGTATAAAGCTCAGTTGAATACGTGTAATATGAAATCTAATGAACCATTATGCCCTGCTTATATCTCACATTTACTGAAGGACAAAAAAGGATGCAGACATGTATATTATATCATGTTAAAAGAAAATGATGACAACTTGATTAAACTGTGTAATAGATGGCTTGTCAATGGCATTTCGATGGACACCAGAGATATGAACAATTATTTTAAAATGATGTTTCGATGTACAACTTATACTACAATGAGGTACTTTCAGTACCGACTACTAAATAAGATATTATATTTGAATAAGTATCTTGTAAAGATGAAAATAATTGTAGATGGAAAGTGCTCTTTTGTGGAAGGGAAGAAGAAAACACTTTACATTTTTTTTTATCAATGTCATGTGGTAAATCTTATCTGGGAACGATTTACAGACTGGTTATACAATTTAACAAGCTTTAGAATATTTTTTTTCTGCTGTACATGTTTTGTTTGGTTTCATAGAAAAAAGAAACGATGCTTTAAATTGTTTAATAATTTGGACGAAACAACAAGTATACCCTGCTCGTGTGAAAAATACCATACCTACTTTTGAGAAAATTAAACAACATATAAGAAAATGTTACAAAAATGAGAGGCAAATTAGTATTATGGAAAACAAAACACATAAATTTGATAAAAAATGGGTAAATTTCGAAAAAGTACTTTACATTTTGTAATAAGATTTCCGGACCTCGATTTGTATTTCTGTTGTATTATGTCAATTATATCATTGTTAAAATGTTTATGCAAATGTATGCCCTATCGGAGGGAAAAGAAAAACTTAAAAAAAAATAATTAATTGCAATGATTTTATTAATAAGAAGATATCTTTTTAATCTCTCAGGCCTTTGTAGGCCTAAATGTATCATTATTTCACACGAATAAACATTCTTTACAAAAATGAAATTTCATGATCAAGGTTGAGTTTGATATTTCTCTGTTAATCAAGTTTTCTCAAAAACTTTCATACTTTTTTCCTAAATAGGAGTACGGCAAATTTGATCCTTGTTTTTTTCAACCAATATTTATTTGACAAAAATTGATTATTTCCATTACAACTAGCAACCATTATATCTCAATGATTGTTTACAATATATATCATAAAAAATGTTTTGAGTAATCATTTACATTGGGGTGTCAGTCCGTAAAAAACACAAAGTGTGAAGAGAAAAGATTTTTTTGAGAAAGATGTATAATTATCACAATTATTTCGTAATTAAATCATGATCATAATCTTTGTCATACTTTAGGCTACAAATGTACCCTTCTATTCACAGAAAATGAAAATAAAATTTAACTCATTACAAGGTTTTACTTGATTGATTTTCAAACAAATTTTTTAAAATATTTTTAAAAATACCTCACTTATCATGCTTAAAGAAACTGTTTAGAATTATCTTTTAGGTTCATTGAATTATAAAATAGAGACCTTGTTTATTTAGGCTATGCATGCTTCTTGCTAACACTTGTTTTAATAATAATAATAATATGAACATTTTTAATGCGCCGGTATCCATCATAAAAAGATGCTCATGGCGCAATAAAGAAAAGAAAAGAAAAGGAAAAAAAAGGAAGGAAGAAAGAAAACCTACTAAAAAGAGGGGTACAATAATAATTACCTAAAAGCTTGCGTGAATAACCAGGTTTTAAGAGAACTTTTGAAAGTGGTGAGACAAGAAATATTGCGGATTTCTATTTGGCAGTTTATTCCATAGGAAAGGCCCAGCATGTTGAAAAGATCGATCCCCCCGTTTTGGTGAAATTATAGCAAGCAACTTACTGTGCGAAAAAACGAAGTTAGACCTACTTACCTTTTTTTAAACATGTTTTATTGTCTTTTCTCAAATAAAATATACAATAACAATATAAATCTGATAAGCAAATTAAACAATCACAAAAACAAGTATCACATAATTATACACTTGTACATCGGTAATTGATAATGAACAAATATGAAATGATGATGACAACGAAGAACATTGCAATTTGTCTCTAACACAGATTGAAATTCATAAAAATCTAAATGATGAGAGAAAAAGAAGAATAAAAATAACAGGTGGAGTACTTACTTACCTGAGGATGAATCGATTGGTTTCCCGCGAGATGAAAGAGGTAAATGAATTTCCCAACAAGAAGTACTAGTAGTGTTTTGCTGAAATGATATTAAAATAGCGCAAAATATTCAATAATAATATATAGGAGAAGAATGGTTGAAAAAGTCACGCTTGAGCGGACGGCTAGTGTGTAATCTCTGGTAGCCACTTCCAACAAGCTGTAAATAGCTTCATGGCATTTCTATGTTTCTAGACCATTTTATACAAGAACGGTGTTTAATTTATAACATTGTATCATCATGTGCAACCTGAGCTGGTTAATACTTTGACGTCAAATTTAATTTCAAATTTATGGAATCGATATTTGTTTTGACAAATTTTGCTTTGATGACTGAAATACTGTGAATAAAATATAGATTATTAATTGAATATTAATTATTTATATCCCCCAAACAAAACAATATAATTCCAGAAGCTTACTATTTAATCGCAGTTTGTTTTATAATCGATTTGTTAATCAATCTATAACATAAAAGTCCAACCCAAGACAGGAAGAATGATGAAGATCGTGGGGGGGGGGGGTGCTCGAGAAGATGGATGCCTTATCTTAAACGAGATAGATATTAAGAATGTTATTGATTACTCCTCGTCTAACCTCAACAGGGTCTTCAAATGAGACTATAGTAGCGCGTTTTGTTGTTCTCATCTGTGTTATAAATGAACGGACAATTACAATGCTGAACACATTTATAGAGCCATGTAACATTATGCGTAGCGATTGATTTTAGAGCTGGTTTGTATATTTGATTGCATTGCTTATTGTGTATGATCAATCGTAACATGAACCTCACTATCAAGTGTAAATTCTTTGTGTTACCGGGCCGTGGTCTACATTTCTTTGCTTCCCTCAATCTTTTCTCAATGTTTACATACTTTATCTTTTGACTTTGATGGAAGGGTGATGAGTTTTATATAAAGTAAGGTTAATCCCAGGCACTTGATTTGCGCTCGCATAATTAATGTAGGAAGAAACCAAATTACCCATCCTTTTTCATGATTTACAAAACATGATTAGAGTGTCCCATTTTTAGATCTGAAATCTCATTTTTTCAGCTCACGCTCGCATCAATCGTTTGGTTTTATACCTTTACCGTTAATGATTACAAAAAGTGCTAAGAATGTCATTTTTTTAGGTCAGAATGTCAAAAGAAATTCAGCTCGCGCTTCGCGCTCGCATTATTTAATACTTGAAATATTCATCGTTTTAATGGCTAACTGCAAAACCTCCTTAACAGGTCCCTTTTCGATCAAGCCAGAAACCATATTAAAACTTTCTGCTCGCGCTTCGCGCTCGCAGTAATTATCTAGTTACATACGCATCTTGTTCAGGTTCACGAACATTGCCCAGAATAGTCAATTTTCAGGTTAAAATATATACATAAAATTCAAAAAAATTGCAGCTCGCACTATTTAAATAGGGCTTATAAGATAATTACACTTGTTATGTTGTTTTTTTATAAGAATGAATCTTAGAAATGAATGTTAGGACATCGACGTTTTGCCCCCCCCCCCCTTATTTTCACGACCAAGAAAAAAAAGAGAGAAAAGGAAAGGGATAAGGGTGAAATATAGGCCTATTATTTTCGAAAAAAATTATGTCAAAATCTATAAAAAAAACTTTGATTTTAGTAATAAAAATGTTGAAATTTTTGGTCGCTCGCTTCGCTCGCTCGCAACTTCTTATTAATTTTTACATGATACGCTGTATAGAGCCCCCTCAAAATTTTTGGCTCATACTCCACGCATCGCATTTGAGTTTTCTTTGTTAACAAGGTATGCGATGATCAAAGTCCATTTCACTTTACTTGCGGAAAAATTATGCTGTATACAGCGCCGTTCTGTTTGAATACATACTGGATATGCATGTATAATAATCATAACGGGCGGATTTCCACTGCAAGCAAATTGTTAATAAAATATAATGTACAATTTCCTCATTGATTGGAGTCATCATACATTGGAATAAAGTCAATATGAAGGTAATATGATGTGTTTTGTTTTAGTAGACATTTTATGAATTATTATTAAAAAAATAGCCTTAATCTATCTGGTTATGTTGATAATAAAATGCCTTGGTTACATTAATTCGTCTTTCCCGTACAATATCACTTTGATTAGCAAGATAATGATTTTCATTGTACTGTATATGTCTAAACTGATTACATAGACCAATAATTCATGGGCGTGACTGACAGAAGGAAGGGTACATTCTTGAAATGTTGGGCAACATACTGTCCACACAACAATTGATTTAAAATATTATTCAACTCTGGGTAGTTTTCAACCAATACTGTATAGTTTTCGCCCAAAGCACACATTATTGGTTTAAAACTACCCAGAATTCGAATTTTTTTAAACCAATTGTTGTGTAGACAGTATGTTGCCCAACATTTTTAACAGTGTAGCAAATTGTTTTGATAATGCATCCCCCCTCAAAAAAAATCACAATCATAATCATATGTATTATACACTGTACAGATTATTGGGTAACATTTTAAACAACACGAGGGTAATTATGTGTCCCAACCAATTTAGGGCAGTATTTTAAATCAAGCGGGAAGCATATTGTCCAGTATGGTTGAAATAAGCAGCAATTACTTTAGAATGGGCAACATTTTCATCACACTGGATAAATAAAATTGCCAAAAGAAATGCCCAATGTTGGTTGGACACATAATTACCCTCATGGAGCACTTTTACCCAATATTTTTTTAGAGTGAAGGGGAACCCAGCCTTATTCATAAAATGCTGTGTTGGAAAGGAGAAAAATGAATAAAACAGAATGGTAAAACTAAGCAGAAATCGGGCAAGCAATAAGAAAGTTGGCTGCTTTAAAATTGAGATCCCTAAGAATATGTAGACTTCAAATTGCCAAATGAGTTAGTAAATTATGACAAGGGACAAGGACAACTTTCCCATAGATCATGTACTTAGTTATTGGGGATATGTGGTTTTATCCTAAGTACCCATCCCCTGGGCAGTAATCTCAACATAATAGGTAGCATATTGTTTTATGTCCTCATGAAAGAAAAATAAAATTTGAAATAAAACTTTTGAAACAATGACATTTAAATATAGAGAACATGGAATAGTAGTCCTTGCCTTACATCACTATGACATAAGGCCCGATGCCCCTCATAATGAACGCAAGTCGGTTCAAGTATTCTAAAAACTTGTTTTAACTGTTGAAAATATACAAAGAGTGTTGTATAACACTTAAACAAGGTTTTTTTACTCTGTAGACTAAGGGCACTCTATATTGGGACAAACGAAAATATCTTCATGCACGACCAGCAAGTTTATAATTAGCAGACCATTGTTTGATTATAATTATATAATCTTTTGTTATTGTAATTGCAGCAAACATCTTAGATTATTATTGAATAATGACCCATGTTTCATTTAAATTCTGCCTTTTTTTAGAAGGGTGCGTATATAACCCGCAGACCACCATTTTTACTCTCAAATTACGATTCCAATGCATAGCACAATTCTCTTCGCAAAGAAAAAATTATCACCGTTCAAAAACTTTTTTTCGTCGCCTCTTCGTTCTAATTCGTTTCTTTTCTTCATGTATGTGAATTCGGTTCGCACGCTGCACGCTCGGACGCACGCACGCATCGAAGTCCGTATTCGCCCCCACATAGATGTACAATAATCATAGAGATGTGATACAATCTATGATTATAATGGGGGGGGGGGCAAATCTTTATGATTCACCCCTACCATGCATATTCGCACTAAGCGCGCCAGATTCAGTCGGTCATCAGTGTACGTCGTTGCTTTACAGAGGTAATCGTTGTCACCAAATCGCAAATCAGTTTGCATAGTTCCGAAGACTGTCTTTTTCACGATTAGTCAGTCTCAATGCCGGCCCCCTGTTTAGTTTTTTTTTTGCCTGCAACGTTTACCTACCAATTCTGGGGCCAAGCCCTCGGCCTGGCTACCATCTTCATGTATTGTGACTAGCGACCCTTCGCTGAATTATGACTAGTGCTTTTTCTTTTTTCTATCATGACTCCTGGTCAGTATGACTATAGCATCTGGGCTCCGAGGATAGATGGAGATCCAAAGTATTTTTTTCCATCTATCCTCTGTCCGAAACGCACAACCGAGGGAGTGAAGCAAACGAATCCATTAACCCTGTTTTCTTTTGAACTCTGTCTCTCTTTGCAATCCTTTCTACCCTTTTTTTCCAATCTGCATGCTCTTTCATTATTTTCCATAAAAGTTTTCTTCTTTTGACATTGAAATTAAAGAGCTGACAATTCGTTGTAAAAGCTATGGCAAGAAAATCTACGTAATGTTTGAAAGGAGACATTAGTTTTAACCAATGTTTTGTTATAAAAACAAAACAAGAAAGTTCAATTTCCACTGTTATATTTGCACCAGCCACCCCTCTCCCCATGTGCACGTAATAAGAGCAAACAAAAATCTTGAAGTTGCCGTGACCAAGTGGTTTAATCGCCTGACAAAACATAAAACATTCAGGATTCGAATCCTTGTCATTGCACCTACATGGCAAGGCATTTATCTGCACTTCTCGTCTAATATACAAGAAAAAAAACACCAAAAGTTTAGTGTACATATTATTGACACATAAAACTGGTGCACGAAATTTTGAAATAATAAACATATGCAACATTTTATATTGTGCTTAATTTTTTTTATTCGAACATGTCTAAGCGGTGCATTTTTATTACCCCTAGCACAGCTACTATTAGCACGGCCGCTCGAGCGTTCAAGGAATTTCTTCCTACCTGGTACCCATTTACTACACCTGGGTGGAGAGAGACAAATGTAGATAAACGCCTTTCCAATTAAAGGACGAGAGTACCGAGGTTAGATTCGAACCCGGACCTTTTGGTTCAAAGACAAAGTCCAGAGACTTTTGCGGGGTTTTTAATCGATGCATTGTATGATCGATTACAATCATATGAATAATCTATAAACAGTGTTGGTTGATTTATATTGTAACATGCACCATGGCTTGCATAATTAAAAATGAACGAATTTAATGAATACTATTATAAAAACGAAATACTCTTCTGCATGTGCTCTCTTGAATCTATTGAAAAATACATAGGAGGATAAAAAGAACCAAATTTTCTCTATTTTGAAAACACCTCATTATATTTTCATACTCAATAGTGCGCGAATGATCCAATCGGTGAAAAAGAAACTATAAATATGATAATGAATTAATCTATAAGGAGATAATTTTGTGTGAATTTCTCAAAAAATTACAGGCCTACATCTTTATTTCACACGTATAAATATCTTTTAACAAATGAAATTTCATTAATTCGACAAAATATTTCCATGACAACTGGCAACCATGATAGTATCTCATTGATTATCTATGACATATATTTAAAACCAAAAATAAAAGATTTGAGTGATCGGTGTTATTTGAATTTCAGTCTTACAAAGCACAAAATAATAATGAAGAGAAACGATTTATGAAAGAAAGCGTTAATTATCGCAATTATTTCGTAATTATGATCATAATTATACCATAATTAAATGCAAATTTTTAAAAATAATTCAAAAATGCATCACTGAAAGAAACCGTATACAATTATTTTTTAGTTTCATATGAAATTTGAAAATCAGAAAATTAGACCCCTTGTATATTTAGGCTACGAATGCTTATTACTAAAATTTCTTTGGTGAAATTATATCTCGCATCTGTGATTAATAAAAATAACTAATGTAAGGTCTACTTACTTTTTTGGAAGGTTGAAGCTGAATCGATTCCTTACCAAGATGCACTGAAAAAAAGATGTGAAGAGGAAAACTTGGATTCTAGTGTGAGTACTAATAATAGTTCACCTAGCGCGATGTACAATGTGTCCCGCATGAGTGGTTTCACGTAATGTCTCTTCTCGATGCTTACTTGTAACTTGGCCGTCGATGCTAACTTGGCGGGCCTTTTTAGACTATATAGCAGACCCAAAGATATATCCAACTTGTGCTGGTTAATACTGTTATTACAAAGTAAATCGATAAAATAAGGAAAATTATGTTTGTTTGGAATAGTTTCCCTTTTCAACTGAATGTTTTTATTAACGCACTTTATTGACAAAAATTTGATTTGAATTACCATTATATCCAGCCAAATATAACGATGTAATTCTAGAGACATGCATTTAATTTCAGTTTATTTCATAATCGATCTATGACATAAAAATCCAATCCCAGCCGACAGGAAGAATGATGAAGATCGTGGGGGGGGGGGTCGGGAAGATGGTTAAAATGCATTGATTACTCCTTATCTAACCTCAACGGAGTCTTCAAATGAGACTAAGGCAGCACGTTTTGTTGTCCCCATTCATGTTATAAATGAACGCACAATTATAATGCTATAATCACGTACATGGAGCCCTGTAACATTATGCGTAGCGATTGATTTTAGAGCTGGTTTGTATATTTGATTGCATTGCTTATTGCGTATGATCAATCGTAGCTAGCATGAGCCTCACTATCAATTGCAGATTTTTTTTGTTACCGGGCCCTGGTCTACATTTCTTTTCTTTGCTTTTCCCCAATCTTTTCTCAATGTTTACAGACCTTACCTATTGACTTTGTTGGAAGTGTGATGACAGATTTATACACTGTAAAAAAAAAATCTGAATCAGTAATTAACACTTAATGTATTAAGTAGAATTCAAAATTTGTAATTACTTTTCGGGTTTTTTTTAAGTAGTTTTATCTTGTCTTTTAATTTACTTGATTTACTTGATTTATTTGGGTTCAATATACATTTAAGAAAATTCACGTATTGATAGCTTGCTTTGATTGAGTAAATCTAACTCAATTAGGCAAAGATGAGTATTACATATAAAATCAAGTTGAATGTAGTTATATTTTTTAATTAACGCCATATTTAACTAATGTATGAATATTTATTAGAGCAAGTAAATGTTGTTGTTTTTCGGTTAATAATTGTCATATCTATCTGTGTTTGAAATTGTTTTGGATAAGGGTGTGCTAACTATTTTATACTTTTGTTGAATCAAAGAAAGAGCAACATTAAAAGTCATTTAGCAAAAAAATTCAGATTTCTTTTTAGGTTTTCGATGCTTATATTATTCTCACTGTTTTATTTGTAAGAATGAAACGATCACATATAAGTATCAATGTCAGTATCTGTAGATGAGCAGGTAAGTGACAATGCACAGAGTCTAATATTTTGATATAACATGTCTAAGATGAAAATGTAACGATGGGGGAGCGGAATCCCGAAAGTCCACTCCCCCATAGGTAAACAAACCCAATAAACACACTGTAAAATGGCAAAACATAAACAAGTATTTTTCCATTGCATAAATTGTAACCACTGTAGATTAGTATTTTGTAACAATCGTCGTTTTGTGAGTATGTTTTATCTTCTCTTTATGTTGTAGCGGTGTTTTTTTATGTCATACGTTCGGTCATGTTAATACATGAAGATGTCATATTTTGGGGGTTGCGCTTTACCCCGGCGATGCCGCCAAAACTACCGTGGACCGACGGGTGTCATGGGTATTACCGTACCCCTTTTCTTTTCAGTTAAAAATGGGTCGTCCTGCCTGCAGGACTAGGGTACAAGTTGCTTGTAAATTATTGTGAGTACACAATTTATTTCGGATATTTGTTTATGTACTTACACAGTTTTTTATCAATGTTCTGTTTGATTGAAGTGCAACGATATGTTTTGTATACTTTGATTGTTTTTGCGACGAATAAAAACTGCAAAGATAAAAACAATGTTGTCTAATCTTTTCATTATTGCACTTGTAGAAGTCGAGTCCTAGTCCTTAGCCATAGGACATGTACATAGGTAATGTGAAAACTATATTTATACAATCGTTATGAGAAGGACGTATATCTCGACAAGTTATGCTGTCTTTATGATCATGCTCGTAACCCCTTAAGTTAAAGAACTCATGAAATTCGATACTGTGCAAAACTACTTTTTGAATTTTTAATTTATCATACCTGTAAATGTACTTGACTGGTAGAGAATTTGATAGACTGGATAACATAATTATGTTTGCCAACATTCTCTCACCATCCCCGACTTTCAGTATACCCCCTTTCGGCGACATGCCCACCAATACAAGTCAGGACTCTTAGCAATAAGAAAGTATTTATTGTAACATTCCAACTGACCTGCGTACTTTTCAAAATGGCGCCCAAGGAATCAAGGTTACTAGGTCAGAACCACTGACCAGTTCAGTGGTCAGAACGCCATCGGCATTAGGCAGTGGGGGCACGGGGGTAGCACCCTTTTTATTTAAAACAGTAGCATTACACTTTTATTTACATCGAAACTCATCAAAAATAATGAATTTGGAATTATGGGACATCACGTGATCTCACGTACGCACATAGCATGACCGTCATAATCTTTTTAATGGAATGCCCGTCTTATGATATGCTACATTTACATAGCGCTCTTAATGTTTCTAAGCACTGCATACTATTATATCCCCAGATGTACCATGGCTACACTGATCGGGCGCTCGAGCATTCAAGGTGTTCTTTCTTACCGGTTACCCATTTACACCTGGCAGATTGGGGGGGGGATTATTAATCAACATTCCAAAGGATACTCGATCACACAAAACAAACAAACAAACTCTCACGTACATATGCAAATATATATTTATAAACATATATTATACATATATAAATATGTATATATACATATATATATATATATATATATATATATATATATATATATATATATATATATATATATATATATATATATATATATATATATATATATATATAATAAACACAAATTCACAAGGTTGACTGGAGGTTCATCAAATTTCCCGAAGTATATATATATATATATATATATATATATATATATATATATATATATATATATATATATATATATATATATATATATATATATATATATATATATATATATATATATATAAAGGAAGAGGGCCCTTTGCACAACGTGTATTGCAGCGCGTCATGTTCTACGTATAGGCGTAAATAAATCAAGCATTAACGCTAGACGTAGCTTTCAAGTATCTCTTTTATTGCGAGCTTTCGGCCAGTGGGGCCTTCATCAGGCCTATAATGCATTGAAACAAACAAAATAAAACAAAACCATACAAATAAAATCGTAATATATATATATATATATATATATATATATATATATATATATATATATATATATATATATATATATATATTTGTGTGTGTGTGTATGTGTATATATGCATATATATCACCTAAAAAAAGCGTTTGTCATTTTCTCGTTTATTCATAGGCAAAAAAAAAAGAATGCCTGAAATTCCTGGGTAAAACTTTTAATGATAGATGGAATAATTTCCCGGGAAATCATATTTTCTATTGTACTACAGAATCATGCAAAAACAGATTTTATACTGTATTTGGTCAATTTGCCAATTTCTGTGTAACTTTGTAATTTTATTTTCTTTTGCACTTACGGAATTATTGGGGGGGGGGGCAAAACGCCGTGCTTGCCCCCACCCCAATATTTCGTTGGTGGGGCGATCGCCCCCCCCGGAACGACGCCTCTGACACCTTGGTTGAGAGTAGCAAAATTAATGTAGATTAAGGCCTTGCAAAAGGCTAAACCAAAAATAACACAATAAAGATGATGCGATGGGACAGGTTCGATTCCTGTGAGATTCAGATCATATTAATATCGATCACGAAGAATCTTCACTGGTGTCCACTCATCATCAATATTGTGTTGAATATATTAACATGAATGACACAATCATTCTAAGTGTCATGTATTTTTGTCCATATTTACGTAATAAGCCAAAGTTTTGAGGGGGAGTAGACATGTATGGGGAAAATATTAAAGCTGCGAACGAGCAAAGCGATTGAGCAAAAATTTTGAACTTTTGAATATAAAAATCTAATTTTGTGAACAGATTTTGTCATGATATTGAGAAAATAGTATCATATTTCACATTTTCCCCCTTTTCATCCTTTTTTCTTTCATGTTCACTTTCATGTTATTATTATCCATCATTTTTTTCGGGGGGGGGGTCCACCCCCCCCCTCCCTCTCTGTACGCCAATGGATGCCGACATGACTGGGTATTAACACTGTCTTTTGACATTACTGTCTTTAGATTTTAGTATGGATCAAAACAGAGAATACAACTTTTACTTCGATTCATCATGAAGATTATAATGTTCATTACCGAGATACCGAATATACAAACTCCAAACTCATTCATTATTTTCTTTATTATTATTTAATCCTACAAAGTTTGCCGGAAAGTGAGCAAGAACCGCGGAACAGGGAGGGGGCTCTAGCTGGTAAATTGCCAGACCGCGTACTGCCAGCTCGTCCACTCACTACATGGGCTAGTTTATTTCATCTAGCAACCATTTGGTCCAATAACCATTTGGCCAAATCATCACTTCGTCTAATTACCGTTTCGTCTATGACCATTTCGTCTCATAACCAGTTAGTTTAATATTCATTTTATTTTCATTCATTTTGCAAAATTAACTCAGTCCAATTAGACCGAATGGTATATGGACTTAATGGCTATTAGATCAACTGGATATTAGACGAAATGGTAAGTGGACGAATTGACAATTAAATTATTAAACCATGTGGATAGTGAACGAACTGATGGTAGACCGAATGATAGTAGACGAATTGGTAATTGGACGAATTGGCATAAGACCATGAGCCGCTCTAGCTACCCACATTTTTCGGTATAATGTCCATGCCTAAAAATGAGTAAATGACCACTCCCCTTTCAAAATCGATCCTCTGAGCCGATGATAATTAAGCTGTTTACCCTATAAAATTTCTCATGCTATTTCTATTCATTTATTGCACACCATGTATATCCTGGCAGCGGCGTAACAGGGGTCGGTGGCCAGGGGGGGCAAGAGCCAAAAATTTCCCGGTCATATCATGGTATGAACAGGCGTAATGGTGTAATGAGGCGACTATTTTGAGAAGGCCAGATATTGCGTATCGGGCAAAATTTATCTTCTAAAAAAAAGTAACGAGCGAGCGAAGCGAGCGAGCAAAAAATTTGACCTTTTTTTTTTTTTACAAAAATCAAATTTTGTGATAGATTTTGACATGATATTAAAAAAATAATATATTTCACTCTTCTCTCCTTAGATTCCCTTTTTGTGGTCTGTACACCACTGTGAAAAGGATTCTTTGCGGCAGTAGCATAAAGACTTTTAAAAAATACGAGGGGCACAGTATAGCACATGTGCTAAAAAGCTGCTATATATATAAGTCCCGAGCGAGCGAAGCGAGCGAGAAAAAAAATCACCTTTTCATGAGAATCTAACTATTTTTTGACATTATATTCAGTAAATAAAATCATATCCTACACTTTTCCTTTGCGTTTCTTTCCTCCTTTTTTTTGTTGCTTTTGTTTGTAAAACTTTTGGGGGCCATGGCCCAACCCTTCCATACGCAGTGCTGTACGGGTGGGGTCCGGGGCGGAGCCCACGGAACTTCTTGATATCAAAGCCATTTAAACGTTGCAGATTGCCGCTATTTTAATCAAATCGCGGGCATATAGAGAATATAACTTTTACACAACACGTTTATTCAACCCAGTTGCGTAATGAACCAAATATTTTGAGGGGGCAAAACATAGCAATGTGGCGAAATTTGTAAAAAGTCGCCAGCGTGCAAAGCGAGCTGGAAAGAAAAAATTGCCAATTGAAATTAAATTCTAATTATGTGATAGATTTTCCCATTATATGCAACAAATTACACATTTCATTGTTTCCATTCATTTCATTATACGTTGTTTCTATTTCCTCTTGGGTGTGGAACCAAGACCCCTCCCCCCCCCCCCCCCCCCGCCTGTATGACAGTGATTAAACGGGGGGCTTTATAGAGCCATTTGAAGGTTATAAATGAAGAGCCCCTATACTGCGTGGGGTCTGGGGCAAAGCCCAATAGCTTATTTACATAAAATTTAGCAAGCTTGTAGCACAATGTTGCATGCATGTCCATCTTTCTTCCCGCTCTTTAATTTCAATCATCGGCAGCCCGGTTGTTATTTTTGTTCTTGTCCCTTTTCTTTGTTTTCCAATTTAGCTTTTGACTAATTCCATTCTACCTTCGTTTCCCGCTATTGTTTGCCAATTTGTCATCTTTTGATTTATTTCCCATCGTGCTATTGCATAACATAGGCCTATTTCGGAATGATACACTTTCTCAAATGTTCTTCTTTCGTACATATTCCCGCTTTCCTTCTTTTTCCATTAAAAAAAAAGTTTTTTTCGTCGTTTTCTTTTCGCTTTTCCCTTTCCCTTTCCTTTTCCTTTTCCTCCTTCCCCTTTCCCCTTTTCTCCCCCTTTCCCTTTCTTTCTCCCTCCTTTTTTTTCTTTTTCCCGTTTTTCTTTTATTTTCCCGGTGAAATCCGCCAGGGGGGGCAGCTTGCCCCCCCTGCCCCCCCCGCCTGTTACGCCACTGTATCCTGGCATATCCATCCACTCTCTGTACCTCTCATAGGAAACTCCCGAGATTCATATCTTGCTCTCTCGCTCTTCCTCCTCTCTCCCTCAATTTAACGATGTTCTCTCCCCCCTTCGCTTTTCCGCCCCTCCCCCTCTCTGTTTCCCCTTCCTTCTCTCCCCGATTCTTTGCAAATGTGTGCAGCTTATCCTTTAAAAAAAAAGGATGTCATCTTGTTATATCTTCCATCACGATCTACTTGAAAAAGGGTTTTGTTTATTGATGTATTTTTTATTAATAAAAGAAGAAGTATTGCTTTCGGTCGCGGGGGGTGTGGGAGAGGTGTGACTCCCCTTCCGCACCCCTCGCCTCACTTTCTTGTCAGCAAATTCGCAAACGTTATCGGCAAAGAGAAAAGGTGAAAATGTTTTTTTTTTTAAGATGACAGGCAAGGGGGAAAAAGGGGAAAAAAGAAAAGAAAATTCTTTGCCTGCTCTTTCCTTTCGCTTTCTTTCTTTCTTCTTTTCCTTCGATGTTTTTGATCTCCTTTCCATTCTTTCATTTCGTTCATGCCTTCCTTTTCACCCGTTTATTTTCCGCAATGATGGTAGCAAATTTGGAATCGATATTCGAGTTTTAAGTTTTATTTCATCCACAATATTCATGACAAGATAAAAATACATCTCAATATCCATTACATACATACACGAAATAGTACACAGAAGAATAATCATGATGAATGCATGGTGAGCGGAAATAAGTATAAAATAAGACGAATTCTATCATTTAGAAAAATAACGCTGAGGAAATCCCTGGAAAGGGAAGGATCTAAAATTACATTAAGACAGATCAATCCAGTAAATAGTAAAGAAGATGAAGATACATATTGATATCCTTTATACATACACGAAATAATACAAAAGAAAAATCCGTATGAATGCATGGTGATGAGCGGAAGGAGGTATTTCATAAATATGTATTGATTTCTCTTATTTATAAATAATAATGATAACAACAACAACAATAATAATAATAATTCTTTCAGTTATAAAAGTAATGCTGAGGAAATAATTGGAAATGAAGGGATAAAAAATAATTAAATAGACATTGTCGAGTGTGGATCTCCCAAGTGAATATTGTACTAGATTGAGTTATGGGTACGAGAAAGGGAATATATGTGACTCGTCATACCGAAATGAGAGACAACTCGGAATTTTTCAAATCCAAGTTTTGTAGTGATTATTGTTTTCCGTTTCTTTACCTTTAATTTGATATATCACTCGACCCTTAAGAGTAAATAATAGTGGAGATATACGATTTTGATGAAAGAAACCCGCTTACCAGTTTTCGCACACTTTGCTCACTTGAACGCTATCTTACCTGTGCCGCTCATATAGATGTTCGTATACGAAATTAAGTGCGTATTATGATGTGTATGAAAATTTAAAAACGCAAGCATATTTCTTAAAATCGTATTGCAAAGGTCACCTAAGATTTTTTTTTGCTGGCAAATTGCGAGTTTACCCAGGCTCTTTTCCGATTAAACTGGCAGGTCCATAAGGCCGAGTGTTAACTACGTTTGCCTATACACTGCAAAAACTCCGGTGTTGATTTAACACCTGCCCGGAATCTATTATGTCCACACCAGAGAAGTATTGAAACAACACCAGTTTGGAATCAAACCGATGCCGTTTTGATACTAATTGGTGTTGTATAAACACCTATCTGGTGTTAGACCAAAACGAAACTGGTGTTGTTTAACACTTCTCTGGTCAACACCAGAGATTTGCAGTGTTATTTTTGTATAAAAAATAAGAATTGGTATTTTTCTGAGTACATGAAATTATATTCAATATGATTATTGATAGCAGGTGATTACGAAACGGGGATGGGTGTAGGCCTTTCTGTTACGGATGGTGCCGGTTTCAGTTTAGTTAGAAGAGAACGAACGCTTGAAAAACGGATACCAGCATTTGTCTTTCCACCGAGAATAAGCCACGCCCATCTATCTCCATCACGTGACTCCGTCGTCGCTCTTAGATGATCCGTTACGTTCCTTGACGCCGTCGTCTCCCCCGGTGTCGATGCTGATGTTGATAAAGTACTTTCCGACAAATTGCAATTAGATGGAGATGCGATTTGGAGCAGGGTCTGTTTTGGGGAACGGGTCAGTTTCAAAATATCTGCTAGCAGACGACGAAAAACGGGATCGGGACGTCTGACGTCATAATGCGCAAGATGCATGGCGGGAGCCGTCTTGTTTTCTGTATCACTCGTTGGTTCGAAGTTCTCCTCCCCGGTGACGTATGAAGATGAGGTGGGTGTGATGGTTCCATTCATTTTGCCCTGCGTAAGAAATATATTCACAGTAATTTGTAGATGCAGTAGGCTTTAATCTGGGCCACGAATATTTCATTTAGAAACAAAAACACAATACGAAAATTTGGCCAAAATAAAATGAAATATAATACTAGGTGCTAAAATGGGTAAAGTGATTTCATTCCGACAACATCAATCATGAATATCTAAAGTCTTTTCCTCTGTCATCTGGTTATGTTTCTGTTAAGTATTTTCATCTCTGGCGATGAAAAGATTCGAATCGTGAGCCTAATATACCAAGTGAGTAAAAAAAAAAAAAAAAAAATTGACACCTCACAAATCCCGAATTTAAGGAAAACATATGTCATGAACACATGATTATCCTATATATGGCCCGAAAGAGTATGTTCTCCCAAATAATATTGATGTATAACGTGTCAACGCTTGGACGATCACTCTTTGCAGTGATGTAAATTTCGATTTGCGTAAGGCATGACTGCAGTGATGGAAGTCAGATGTCATAATCCTACAAGAATTGCATCAAAATCCATGTCAAAACATTTTTTTCAGTAATTTACATTATAATTGTTTAATAAAATTTTTAGTATCAATTCTCATGTTAATTTCATTGAAAAGGGATTAGCAAATATGTTTACTAATTCGTGTTACATTATGGCATCATTGGCATCTGGATTAATTCATTACAATCATGCCTTACTTTGAGCAAATCAAAATTTACATCACTGCAAAAAATACCTCCTGATCATCTAAACGTTAACATAATATACCCCATAAAATATGGTATCAAATTTATTTGGAAGAAGATATTCCTGCCATATGCGTTCATGGCATATTTTTTTCTTAACTTTGGGGAGTTGTGAGGTGTTTGTTTTGTTTGTTTATTTATTTTCCTATTATTAAATAGCACAATACATAAATATATATAACATAGATGGCGTCAATTGAAAAAAAAAGAATTGCATATATTTTGAATAGATAAAATGATCGAAAGGATTGCCCATTTCAGCGTCATTAAAATAATTACTCTTTTCTTCCATGGGGTCCGTAAAAACATTAAAATAGTTTACGTTGCAAAACATAGGAAATTTGATATTGAAGAAAGAGAGAAAAAAGACAAAATATTACATATGCATAACTGAATGCATCAATTAAACCCCCATTAACAATACAAGTTATACCAAAACCTTCTTTATCATCCCCCCCCCCCTCGCTGTGTGCAGCATGAGAAAAGCTAACAGCCATGGACTATACATCAGCCAAGTATTCATTTATTTGTCTATTGAATTCTTTAAGTGTGCTTATCGGTAATTCATTGTATAACGCAGTTGCACGATATACACAACAGTTGTCAAGATGTTGTTGATTCACACGGTAGTTCAATGTTTCATAAATAATTTGCATTCATGAGTTCTAATTATATATTTTTTACTTATAGGCCTATTTGTGTTTGATTATAATATGCATGAATAATTAGAATAATTCAAATCATATGAAGATCAAATAGAAATAAAACAATGTGTGACGTAATCTAATACGGTTATACAGTTACATCACAGATTCAGTTAAGCCAATTTAAGTCATCAGTCAAGTATAACTACGCTGTGATTCAAATTATGGAACAATATTTTTTCAAGTAGTAAAAAAGAAAAATGATGAAGGGCAGTGGCTTCAATCACAAATAAAGGATTTTGTACTAGAAAAAAATTTGACAAGCAAAAAAAAAAAAAAAAAAAGGTCTTCAAGCTGGTCAGGGGGGCAATAAAGGTCTTCAAGCTCGTCAGGGGGCAGGGGTACGTCCTTTGCATGGGTTGTGGCTCGTCAGGGGGGGCAGACTGCCCCCCCCCGTAGGTACGCTAGTGATGAAGGGGGAAAGGTAGGGAGAAGAATGCCAAAAAGAGGGGTCTTGGTAGTATAATCCTTTTAATCGTGTTAATTGAGAACAAAATATAACATCACCTTTAAGTAATCCTGCCTCCTCTTCCAAATACCCTGGTACCCGCCCCTATTCAGTAGTGTTACCATGCTTATCTCAATTGAAGCTAAAATGCCTCCGTTTCCGAATGAAAATTTCGACGACCCCGAACGTCTCAAACACACCCATTTTCGAGCGATGTGGACGGATGCAATATGATGGGCCCCTCTCTCCGCCCCCGCCCAAATCTTGCATGGCGATCCGAGGATGGCGAATAGGCATAGCAATAAAAATAATGAATACATATATAACATATATATATATACACAAATACACTCACTTACAGCCATTGATGATCCTTCAGCATATTGAGCAGGAAGAGATAAAGAGTATGGAATCAATCCCAAGCACGCAGTAATGACCGTCAGAAAGATAACTGATGAGGTAGCCATACTTTTTCATTTCTCTATTTTTCCCCCCGAAACTACAAAAGGTGGTTTAAACAAATAACAGATTTCCCTTTTAAGAGATGGATCCTCGTCGCTTCTCCTGTGTTTTCAAATGACTAAAGATATAATGCATCATTCTAGAATAAAATGAGCGGAGATTAAGAACGATTGCAATGATGACGTCACGGGCAAAGTCGTGGAAAGTCGAATAGAGAAAAACAGAGGGCCGTGGTAAAGTATATATGGATCATGTGCGAATAGGGAAGGCGGTGGAAGGTATTTGGAGAGGGCGTGGGGAGGGCTCAATGTTTCGAGAGATTGATATGAGAGAGAATGAATCGTCCGAAAAGAGTAAAATGTTTCGATGAATATTTTGCCATTTGGTGTTTGTTGTTCTGTGTGGTAATTTCCTTTCCTTCAACGCTCGTTTCAAAATATTTGAATTCAAGAATGTTAGAGACTTTAGACCCTCCTTGAATTCATAGAATTCCAATTCAGATTTAGAACATTGTCAATATCATTCTTGTGTGAGTAAAAGAGGGTGAGAGAAAAGAGAGAGGAATATATAGAGAAAGAAAGAGAGGGTGAAGGATAGAATTGGCAAGGCGATAAACAAAATGGGAAAATGGGGAGTGTTTTATTGAAAAGCCAAAGAGAGTGTATACAGTGTTTATTCCTATCTTTAGTACACCACTCCCTTCCCTTGTTAACCCCCTTCTTACCCTTCTATCAAGACCATTTTCTACCATCACTCTATGAAACAAAATATTCTCGTCAAGGGGGTATATTCTGGAGGATGACAATAGTTGTAAATATAAAATTTCTCCTCCCCATTCTCTCCGACCTTCTTTTTCTCTAATTGCCCCCTTCGTTCTCGTTCCTTTGTCAGCTTCTACCTGTCGGGGAGTAAGGGGGAGGTGTCAAAATGGGATTTCACTTATCTGTATAGGCAGTCTAAATCTGCGACCGGAGGGCGAGAGAAATGGGAGGGGGAGGGTGTAGAGAGAACACATACACTGCAAAAACTGATGTTGATTTAACACCAGCCCATAATTTGTATAATGTCCACACCAGAGAAGTGTTAAACAACACCATTTTCATATTGGTCTAACACCAGATAGGTGTTTATACAACACCGATTAGTATTAAAACAGCATCGGTTTGATTTCAAACTGGTGTTGTTTCAATGGTGTGGACATAATAGATTCCGGGCTGGTGTTATACACCGGAGTTTTTTGCAATGAAGAGAACACCCAGGTTCAATTACTATCCAGCCCCAGCCCCTGTATACCCCTAGCCTTGTAACTACCAGAGATATCAACCCACTTCATCGCCCTAATCTACAAAGGAATTTGAAAATACATTTTTAAAAATATACCTTCGAAATATCTCATTACATGGCACGCTATCCGGTTAATAGTGAAAAATATTTACCTTGTTTACAAAGCCACTGGTCTTTACCCAGTCACCTTTACGCTTAGTCCAGGATAGGCCCCATAGAAACTTGACCAAACCTTGTTTTTTTATATATACAATATTTTTTGATGGTTTCTTGTCAATTCGAGGGTGCTGATTACGAATCTGGATGATGCCACTCGTGTAACCTTGAGCATTTTCCGCAAATTGGCAAAATCCAATATGGCCGCCAAAATATGCAAATTACCCATGAAAATCATAAAATTGTCCGCACATTGGCTATGAAATGCATGAAATCGTGTGGCAGGAGTGAAATGCTCTCTGAAAAAATAATTTTTGACAAAATATTTATTTTCCTGATATTCAAAATGGCCACCATAGGCCATTGTATACTCTATTATGTACAATATGAGTAGGGAAAACTAATTTTCACAAAAATGAGCACTAAACCGCAAAAAATCGATGTATGAACGAAGTAATATATGCAAATCATCATTACTAACGAGATATATCATTTATTATGTCATATATGGGAACATTGCTGTATTTTGATATGTAAAATAGCCGCCACTGGCCAAAATAGTATTATGTACAATGGCTATGGCCGGGGCCAAAAAAAATGACAAGAGTGATCACTAAAATGCATATTATTAAGATAAACGAGTGGACTACTGACTAAAAACATCATTGTTAATATGCCATTTATGTGATAAATGCTGTATTTTGAAATTCAAAATGGCCGCCATAGGCCCTATATTTATCATGTACAATGCGAATGGAGAAACTAATTTTCACACGAGTAAGAAACATAAAATGCATGTAATTGTGATCTACGAGTAAAATATTGTCTGACAACATGTTTTATAGCAAGACATATCATTTCTTTTGTCATGCATGAGATAAATAATGTATTATGAAATTCAAAATGGCCCCTATAGGCCCTAACAGTATTATCTACAATGTGAATTGGGACATATTTTGTAAGAATTTGGATTTGTTTGACTATGACATCCATAATTGTAATCCTGTTGTATGAGTAAAACGTTATTTGAAAACGTTTTTTTTTTAAGTTATCGCATTCCTTCTTCAATATAGGTGATAAATACTGTATTTTGACATTCAAAAAAACCTCTACAAGCCCTAACTAAATATTATGTAACATGCGAACAGAGAAACTAATTTTCACAAGAGTGAGAATCATAAAATGCATATAACTGTGATGTACGAGTAAAGATATTGTCTTAAACATTATTTCTATCTATATAATCACATATTGGTCGTGGACATGGTGGAGGTAATAAATGCTGTACTTTGAAATCCAAAATGGCTGCCATAGGTCCTAAAAGTATTATGTACATTGTAACATGGGACATATCATTTTGACAGAATTCGGCTTTGCTTGACTCTAAATATTGCATATAATTGTGAATTGTGATGTAAGGGTGAATTATTGTCTAAAATAATGGTTTCTAACGAGATATATCATAATGTTGTGTAATTGAGGTGATAAATGCTGCATATTTGAATTATAAATGGCCACCAGAGGCACTTATCCTATAATATACAATTTGGGTGGAGACAAATAATGTTCACAAAAAGGGCATATGGCAGCCATTTTGAATGTTGAAATGCAGTATTTATCACCTAAATTACATAAGATATGATATATTTTGTTATAAATCATGCTTTCAGACAATATTCCACTCATACATCACCATTTGACCAGGCAAAGCCAAATTCCGTTGAAATGATTTGTTCCCATTCATATTATGCATAATACCGTAAGGGCCTGTAGCGGCCATTTTGACTTTAAAATAGCGGTATTTACCACCTAACTGGCAGAATAAATGATATATCTTAATAGAAATTATGCTTTCAGACAATATTTTACTCATAGATCAATATTACGTGCATTTATGGTGCTCACTCCTGTGAATATTGGTTTCCCACTTTGCATTGTACATAATACAGTTAATGTCGATGGCGGCCATTTTGAAAGTCAAAATACAGTATTTAACACAAACTTGAAACCTGAATGATATATTTCGTTTGAAAATACGTTTTTAGACAGTATCCAATTAATTTATCCCATATATATATGCATTTTAGTGCTCACTCTTGTGATTTCTTTTCTCCCATTTCTCATTGTGCATAATACTTTTAGAGCCTTTGGCAGCCATTTTGAATATCAAAATACAACATTCATCACATACATGGCATATTAATAATATATTTCGTTAACAATTATGTTTTAGTCAGTAATCCACTCGTTTAATCTTCATAATAAGCATTTTTAGTAATCACTGTTGTGAATTTTTGGGCCCCATTGCCATTGTACGCAATACTGTTTGTGCCAATGGCGGCTATTTTAGATATCAAAATACAGCAATGTTCCCATATATGACATAATAAATGATATATCTCGTTAGTAATGATGATTTGCATATATTACTTCGTTCATACATCGCGATTTATTGCAGTTTAGTGCTCATTTTTGTGAAAATTAGTTTTACCTATTCATATTGTACATAATAGAGTATACAAAGGCCTATGGCGGCCATTTTGAATATCGGGAAAATAAATATTTTGTCAAAAATTATTTTTTCAGAGAGTATTTCACTCCTGCCACACAATTTAATGCATTTGATAGCCAATGTGCGGACAATTTTATGATTTTCATGGGTAATTTGCATATTTTGGCGGCCATATTGGATTTTGCCAATTTGCGGAAAATGCTCAAGGTTACACGAGTGGCATCATTCAGATTCGTGATCAGCACCCTCGAATTGACAAGAAACCATAAAAAAATATTGTATATATAAAAAAACAAGGTTGTGGCTCTTCTATCCTGGACTAGCTTAACACATTTTATGTACGTTATCACCCCGTTTAGAAGGACGCCATCTACGCTTGAAGCAATAATTTAGTAGCACATAATGCATACTTTATCAATTAAAGACCTGGAAGAGATCTACCAGTGGCGTAACTTAGCTAACAATTTTCAGGGGGGGCAGATAGTCAAGCCGTATGGGGCGAAATTAAAAACAAAACAAAAAAAGCTGCAAGTGAGCAAGGATTTTTACCTTCTTGATACACAAATCTAAATGTCTTTGTGTGTGATAGACTTTGACGTAATATTCAGAAATTATATCATATTGCACATTTTTAAAATTTCTTTTTCGTTCTCTCTCTTTGGTGGGGGGGTCGTGAAAGGTCCATGGCCCCCAAGTCCCCCATATACACGCTAGGAGATTTACAATAGTCAGATAGTGCAGCGTATTTAAACTGACTTACTTCCGCAATCTTTCGGTGGCACTTCACATCTCTTTTTCGATCAGTCATTACAAAACAAAACTACACTTATACTTGCCCCCCCCCCCCGTCGCCACACCCCTATTGGTGCTTATCATTTATTGTTCCTTGCAGGTTCGCTATCCCGAGCGTGGAGTACCCGTCATAACTTCAGACTGTATTATAATCAATTTTTGTTTGTTCCATTTTTTCCAATATCACCAGTATTAAACAAAAAGCTCCTTTTCGAAATAAAAACGGACAAGTGATACAGGAGGTAAAAGGACACTCAGGAAGTTAATTATTTTTTTTTAAAGTTAATTGATGCGCTCGGAGATTTGAAAGAATTTCCTTTAAACAAAGAATTTAATGAATACCCCATGGATATGGCCATGGGAATCGGGGTTGCAGGAATTTTATTCTCCAAAGGCAGCACCCCCCTGGAATTCTGTTAGGTGCGGCAAAGTGGAGAAATATAATCAAAATGACATACATTTCGTAGTGTAACCTTTCTTATTGAAACCCCTTTCTTTCTTTTTTATTATTATTATTATTTTTTTTTTTTTTTGGGGGGGGGGTTCACTTGTCAAATTTCTCGGGACCAAATGACCTCCATTTTGTAGTGAGACCTTTTTGTTTCTTTTTTGCTCGTCAAATTCAATCAGCACGCCCAAAATCGTAACCACGGACATGGACAAAGAATGTTTACGTTCTCTTTTTCTGTCTGTGTGTCTCTCTTGGTCTTTATAATAATTTCTCAAACGCTCTCTCGTTCTCTCGCTATCTTTTTCCTATTGTCTTCTTCTCCTTTTTTATGAGTTATGCATTTATGACGTATCCTCTTCGCCATCATCTTTAGTACGAAAAAGAACGCATCTTGGATGGGCGCATTTTATCAGTGCTTTATTTTATGACACTCGAGATAATTGTGTGTCTGTAAACATAAACATTGATTAATACCACTGACACCTAACATTACAACAAAAGAGTTAAAAAAACATGAAACAAGGCACAGTCTCGTGGAAATCAGTAAAATACTGTTTATTTTATTAAGATGAAACACTTTGTTACCTAGATGAGATCAGAAACCCCATGAAGTAATTAAATAAATATATTTACAATGAATATATACATGCAATAAAACTCATAATGCGCCGAAGAATGCGAAGATACGAAACGTTTGTACCATTATTTTGTTTGTAACCAAATCACCAACGCCATGATGATACAGTTATCTTTGCCATCAGTGGCGCAAATGAGCCAAAAATTGTGAGGAGGCCAGATATCAGTGGCGTATCAAGAAAAAATGATTTTTAAACTTGCGAGCGAGCGAAGATTTCGACATTTCTAATACAAAGATCCAATTTTGTGGTAGATTTTGACATAATATTCAGAAAATTATATCATATTTCAGGAGGTGCGACAGCTCAGTCGGTGGAACAGGGTTTTGGGAGACCGGTGATCATTGTTCGATTCCCACGTGATGCGCTAGTGCCCTTTTGTAAGGCCTTTAGAGCCTCATTACCAGAGGACCTTAAACCATCGGTCCTCTCGTTGCTTGCTTACAAGCATTCATGCTTTCTAACAATTGGGTGAAAAAAATCAACACAATTTACCATTTACCCTTCTGTCTTTCCTTTTCTCTTTTTTTTCTTGGGCGCAACAAATTAGGGAGGGGAAGCACGCCAAAGTACCCTTCCCTCCATCTGTAGGCCAACGTTAACCATTATATCAAGATATGATAATCACGCACCTGTTCATTAATTTTTGTCCAATCAGGAAGGGCTTTTTATTGGCATCCTCTTTTCTGATTGGTCAGTTTGGGATGACGTATTTTAAAATACAAGGGACATTATTCAGACGCAGATCAAAGAAACAAGTACCAATAAGCCCAGAATTTGTATATGAACAGCATCGTGTTGTACGTAGTGGCCCCCTCTTTTGGCCCGTTCAAAATTATTTAAAAAAAATGTCCCTTCATGGAGTAAAATACTTTTTCTTTCTAGTCAAAATAAGTTTGGGGGCCCAGTCCCCTTAATTCTGAAATCCTGGATCCACTCCTCCTGTACCACTGAGCAGTTCATATTTTTAGGTGTCGGTGTTTAAAATAAATCTGTAGATGAAGGTCGCCATTCAATAAAGAATGCCCGCAAAATAGGCATATACGTGTATTACGAGTCACCATACATTATTGCCATGAGAACCACCTCTCGAAAATTATGTGAAGCCACACAGATTCTTACAAAGACTATACTTTATAAAATACCATTAAGAACCCTTATATTAAACAACGAAAATCGGAAGTAGCAACCTTCCTATAATGTTATTATAAACAGTGGTACCTATTAAGAATTGCAGTGCTTTAGGAAATAATAATAATAATAATAACATTTGTAGGGCGCTTTATACTGGTGTTTCAAATAAGCGTCATTTAAGATGTTTAAGCTATATATAATAACAGACCCTGTCAAGACAATACCACCTCGCAAGACATTGGTTGGAAGAACATCATACACGTTCCGAAGGTAAAGGTGGGCGTGATTAGAACCAAGCTATTTTAAAGGGGAAGTTCACCCTGACTTTTCTTTTGTAAAAATCCACCAAATCCACCAAAAAAAAAGTTTTTAGAATGTTATTGTTTTTTACTATTTATGACGTCATATACGAGCAGCTATCGCTTCGTTATGAAATGCATAAATTTCAATTTTTTTCATGGCTCATTATTTTTTTCTTTACGTGGCAGGTGTGAAATGATTTGTCTGTTGATATACTGAAGGTATTTTCCTTTTTTTTACAAAAAAAAATTATGTAACAAGATGTTTGGGGTATCTACTTGCATCTGACATCACAAATTGAAAAATTAGAATTATATATTTTTCAATTATTAATGGTTTTTCCTCAGACTTTTACGAATGCATTTTCTCATGTGTTCTACTATCCTTATAATAAACTTGTCAGGGTGAAATTTCCCTTTAACTTTTCACCCCTTCCACCGCGTTCACACTCTCTGATAATCAACTGGATCTATTTTGTGAAAGCAAGTAGCATAAAACAGTTCATGTCGCCGTCAGTCACACAGCAGAACACGCCTTGGTCTTCGGGAGCCACTTCACCAACAAACAGTTCCAGAGTTATCGATGATTTGTCGAAGCGAACAAAGATTCTCTTTTTCGGATCTGCAAACGAAAATATAGTCCATAAAATGTATGAAAGATCTGTTCGCCATATTGAAATCTAGATTCAATTATTGAAAAATTACATATTTTGATAGATATAAAAACTATTCCAAAGTTGTGTTAAATTTCCCATGCATTAAGCAGACTTTTCGCTGTCTAGGCATGATAAAAGAAAGGAACCACTGATTGGTCAAATCAACGCCACGTTACTAAGCGTGTATCATACGTCATTGCCCGATTGCAGTGTGTTATGATATATGTGATCTACGGTAGATAATCAAATTATGACGTCGATGGCTTTGCGTACATGACATAGAGTTGAGTGACCAATTTGCATATCTTAATCTCTATGATACTGTTTTCACACTGGTTTACCTGTTGATTCGAGTGTGCATAGGTGTGATCTCTTAACCTATCACAGCAATGTAGGCCTAGATTTCCGGGTGACCTGTTCGCTAATTGACTTTTCTACAGCGAAAACAAAATCATGTGATATTATGGGACGTAATAATACAAAGAAAACGTGTATATTATACACCCATAAATCACCCACAAGTCACCCGGACTTAGTATCAACGACGCAATAAGCCAAGGAGAGCGAAGCAAGCCAACAAGAGAAAAAAAACCAAATAGACGAAAGTGTTATTTTTGGTAGATTTTTCCATGATATTCAGAAAACAATATCATATTGCAGTCTTTCTCCTTTTCTTTTATTTCTTTTTCTCTCTTTTTTTTTCTAGGTTATATATTTTTTTCTTGGGGGGGTGCAGGCAAGGCGCATAAATTTAAAAAAAGCGAGGGAGCAAAGTCACTGAGCTTGTCTTGGGGGCACTTTTTCATTTTTTCTAAAGGGGAAACTAAAGGAATTTGTGCACACTTTTTGTGAAAATTGTTAGTAAAAAAATGTAGGTTTCCTGGGAGAGGAGGGCAACTGCCCCTGCCCCTTATGCTGCGTACGGCCATGTGTCTGTTGATAACTTACCATCCGTTACTACGACTCCGTGTCTTGTGTCGTACCAGCTTGGTTGGCCACCACCAGCTCTTATGTTCTGGCAAGACATGGACAACCTTTCGCCGACTCGAACACTCATCAACTGCGTAGCGGGCTGAAGCACGATCGGACGAACTACATGGATGTTATAGACAATCAACAATATTATGACATCATATATCACAGCTTTAGAGATACTCGAGGTACCATTATATACTTTCTCGTTTTTCTGACTAGCAGTAGTCAAGAGAAATGTTATTAGAAAAAAGGAAATAATATTTTTGAAATTCTGGAATCAGTTCCGTAATACCTCGGTCACATTTGCTCTACGGCGGCCGTACGGCGAGTCGAAAACAGCCGTTTGTTTGAATAGAACGGCTGTTTTCGACTCGCCGTACGGCCGCCGTAGAGCTATTGGACTGTGGTATTGGTGTGACTTCAGACTGCATCCAGTGCCTTGACTAGGCAAACTTTTTGGACGGGCTGGATCCTTAAGATGGTGGACAATTCATGGTCACGTTTCATAAAGACCTGTAATAATAACAAATGCAGGATTTCTTTAACAAGTTTTGAATCAGCCAATCAAATTGAATCGTTTCAGTAGCTTGAAATTATTGCGAATTTGTTATTGCAACAGGTTTTCTGAAACGGGCACCAGGGGTTCGTAAAACGCCAATACCAGTCCTCTCGTCACCATTTTAGTTTGCGATCCACCAAAACAAACGCGATTTTCTTTAATCAATAATGGATATGTGATAAGTTTTGCTTTCATAAAGTCAAACTGGCCTGATATCAAAGGAAAACCCCGAAACATCGATGTCGAAAAAAACAAGACAATGACTTTACAAAATAGAATAAATCTATTTGTTTTTTTTTGTTTTTTGGGGGGGGGGGGGGGTGTACACGTCTACACTAGAAAAAATTGGGTAAAAGTGCTCCATGGGGGTAATTAGTGTCTAACCATCATTGAGCATTTCTTTTGGGCTTTGTTTCCCGCTTGGGTGGTAATACTGCCCCAAATTGGTTGGACACATAATTACCCTCGTGGTAAAATTTTACCCAATATTTTTTTTTACAGTGTACCCCTTCTAAGAGCAGTGATTTAACCATTTTAGTCTCATTTGAAACCTCCTTGGTTTAAACCTTAATCCTTCAATACTTACCTTTGATGGTAAGATGATGTTCTACAGTGGTGATGGTATCTTTGCCTTTTCTACCGACTGCCGCACAGGTCCACATTCCCTCATCACTCTTTTCTATCTTGCGAATGGTCAGATGGAGATGGCCGGTCTCCGGGTGAGTCTCGACCGAGACCCGCTGGTCTACCTGTTCGGCGGAGGAAAACAAGATAGAATTGCGACGTAACGACGAATAAGAAGGATTATCAGGTCATTTTCGGAATCACTTTGCAGACCTTTTCTACAGCGAACCAATGCCTTTGAAAATGCAAGTCAAATTATAGGCCTAATGGACAGCTTAGAGATTTGTGTCGAAAGTTGGTGGACCGGAACAGCAGGCCGTCCGAAGATTCGGACTGGACGAAAATTTCAAACAGTGCCATTTGTCCAGGAGTCCAGGACGACACTGCTGTTTTGATTCACCGACAAAGTATGCTTTGTCATTGAAGGACTTTTGACAAAAGATTCTCTGCGTTATAGAATGCATCCGTCTGCGTTGTGATTGCGAAAATCCCGACCTTTCGTTGGAGAACGCGAACGCTTATTTGCGACGGTAGTTGATTTTGGAAGTGACTTTTGGGCCCGTCGTCATGGTCGTAAAACTCTGTCCTGCAATGCAAATTGTGTGACATGATATTTTTTTTCGTTTCGCATCTGGAACGGAAACATTCAATCTGCGTTTCGTGTGAAAAATTCTGGTTGCTACTATGGTAACAGCGATATATCCGATTTAGGACGACTTTCCAAAGCCACATTTGGTTCCTCCCAGAGCTCGAGAGGCCGCCCGGGGGGGGGGGGGGGGGCTCTTCCATTGAATAGTGGATACCAGGCGCGACCACGCGTAAAAGGGAAAGAGTGGGCAAGTACGTTACCTAAAGGCCTATGTAACGTTATAAGGGTGTCAAAAACGATGTTCAAAATACTGAAAAGGAGGATATGTTTTCAATACTTGTAGGGTTTCACAAGCTAAATACTTGTTAAGAGATGCCTTTTCATAATCTGGAAAAGCCTTGCTTCCCTTGTTAAGGGTGCTTTTCGAAACTGCATGGTCGTGCCTGGTATCCACTCATCAATGGAAGTGGTCCCCCCGGGAATTCGAATCTAATCCCCATTTCTGGGGAAAGTACAACATAATGCCCATTACATTGTGTGCTAGAGGCATATAGTTTGTGTAGGAGTAAACAAAAGAAAAATTGGCTGGTACGTGTTCAGACGTATACATGCTGTGTACATAATCAACGCATGCGAAATGGATTCGGCTGGAGAGGTGATTTGACCCATGGAATCAATTGCCAGAGATCCACCAATAATCCACATTAAATGCAATATCGATTCGATGGACTGTAATGATCTATATCTAAGCCTTAATTCAGTAACTTTTTCCTCACTCAATATGTACTCGATTTGTTTGAAAAACCACTTTCTTATCCATGTCATAATCTATTGTAGGTCCTGCATTTCGAATATCTCCAGCCATCAGTCGTAATGTGCATGCATGTATGGTGCGGGTGTCGCGGGAAAGAATTTTGCACACGAAAAGCAGATCTGTAGGGCCTGTAATCCCCCTGTAACACAAAGCTTAGCATTGATTGTAGAGCAGTTTTCTACGTTTGATTCTATTGACTATAATGTACAATCAATCTTAAAAATCAAGTGTATGATTAAGCCTTAACTTTTGTGTTAGGGGACCCTAATATTAGCGTCCGTGAGGATTGCGAAAGGTGGCTAATGCCATTTTGAAGGAGACGGCAGTGGATCAGTGGAGAAATGCTAGGATTTTGCGACTCACCAAGAACAGCGTTTGGCAGCGGATTTCTAACTACTGGGTCGCGCGTGCTATGACGCCACTTCTGGCGTCCACAACACACGACTTCTATGGCTTGATTTTTCTGTGTGCGGCGGCATGTAATGAACCCTTCAGTGGGATTTTGCGAAACCAGTACAGTTTATGGGCGTGTTATTGACAGCTGATCAGAGAATAATGAAAGTCAAAACTCGGCATTGCATCTACTATGCATGCGCAAATATGCTAGTCACCCCATATTTACAGGGGCCTGGGACTGCCCCCTGCTTCCATGCAGGGCCATATGCCAATTTACTATTCAACTTGAAACTGTAATACACCAATCGGACCATTTAACAAAACTTGTCTTACTTTATTCACCAAAAATATGAGGGATGAGTTTCCTGGAATCAGTGACTAGAAAAAATAAATCGCCGAAACAGCGGTGTTGTTGTTGTTTTTATTTATCTATGTTTCCATTGTTTGGTGACTTCGACTTGTTTCAAAGTGTGGAAAGAAATATCTATATACGCGCTAAAATGGGTGGCCAAATATTATTGTAGGCCTATAATTTTGAATGGAATATCAAGCAACAATCTATTTACCCCATTGCTTTCATCCACAATTTTCCCGTTCCTCCACCAGGAGAGCTGACCGTCTCCTCGCAACACATGACACGCAAACGTCACTTCCTGTCCATTTTCTCGCGTCTCCGTCTGGCCCTCGTTTAGCCCCGGCGGGATGATCACCGTCAGCTTCGCATTTCCCTCCGTCTTCCCGGCCTGGTTGGTCGCCTCGCAAGAGAACTCGCCCGCATCCTCTTCAACCAGTTCATACACGGTCAAATACTCTCCGCTTGGGGATATGCCATATTTGGACTTCGTGGAGTCGATCGGCTTCCGAGAGTTGTCGAACCAGCGATAGAATGGCTTCGGGTAGCCGTCGGCGACACATCGGAACATGGCCACCTGACCCTCGATACCTTCAAAGTCTTGGGGCTGTGTCTGAAATTTTGGAGCCACTGTGCAGCAAAAGAGAAAAACAGGCATTCGTTTATTCTTAAAACAAAGTAGAACGTGATTAATTTTTATAAATAGATACGTTTAATCATAAATTTGGGGTTGCATTAATGGTGTGATATATGAAGAACAGCATTTGGCCGATGTACGAAATAAAATAAATGAAAATTAAAAAAAAAATGCGACATAGTCAACGTTTCTTGGTATTGTAATCATAATGGTACTAAAATCCACTAATCTATACTTCTTGGGCGGCGTATCGATTGACGGTTTTCACATGCTAAATGTTATAGTTTGCCTTTAGTTCATTATCATACGTTCACAGTTATATCAAGGAGAATGTACCTATTACAGTCATTTTAGCTGGTTTTGAAGCGACGTGTTCAGACGGAAGATTGGCCGCCAGTTCGCAGTGGTATTTCCCTGCATCTCCCGGTTGCACGTCAGAGATGTGCAGTTCGTATGAACCCCTCGACTCATTGACGCTCACCGAAATCCTCGATTGTTCAGGCGATACGATAAAGCGATCGATCGCCAATGCATAGATCGCGTCTTTGACCCAGGTCAAGGTCACGGGATGCTGGGTAGCAAAGCAGGCAAAGGTCGCAGATTTACCAGATACTATTGTGACTTCACTGGGGTCGACGTAAAGCTGCTGCTTGACTGTCATGGAAGTTAGAAATAAAGTTAAGATATAGGCATATCATAATAAGTCAGTTCGTATAGTTCCACTCTGCGCATGATCAAAGGAAGGTCATTTGTACTAAAGTGACATGGTGGCTTGAAATTTAATGAGATAAGCACAAACTTTGATGTTTTGATTATTCATATATTCTTTCGAATTGTGTTTTTTATTTACAACCCCCCCCCCCCAAAAAAAAAAAAAAAAAAAAAAAATGCGTCCTCGAACGACTGGTATTACACAGTTTGCCAGTATGTTGTACGAGATGCTATAATATGCATTCAAAGTAGAAATGCAACAAATAGTGTTCATTGGTGTGCTATTCTAGTCACCTGGTATATTAGATATCTTCATCCTGCTATGTAAGGCATGCTCACGTAATATGTTGCTTTTAAATCGCCTATTTGATCAAAATTTCCATGAAGTAACTACGAACTGGTCTAGAGTATAATTCACACTCTTCGATAGAGGGTTCTTAAAGGGGGTTCCATCCTTAAAGGTTCTATATATCACCTTAAATAGTCACTTTGAACCATTTTATGTTCTTTATTATGTATATATATATATAGAGAGAGAGAGAAAGAGAGAGAGAGGGAGAGAGAGAACAATGGTAGGCGTAGCTTAAATCAAGGTTCCCCAGAGCTATCTACCCTTTGGAAAAATTGGTGATGCTGAAAAAATGTCTCTGCCGGGAATCGAACCCGGGCCCCCAGCTTTGAACGCCGGTGCCTTAACCACTAGACCACAGAGACGGGTTAGTGGCTAGGGCGACCCCGATCCGATTGACCGTCAGATAGACAGATTTTCGACACTATACCAATTATAATTTTCTTTGTCGGGTGATTTCTTTACAATATTTAAATAAAAGAGTTGCCAAAGCTGTTGTACATGTATAACTTTACACACATATATATATATATATATACATATATATATATATATATATATATATATATATATATATATTTGTATGTGTGAGGGTGTGTGCGTGTGTGTGTGGGTAGGTGATGGTGTGGGGTTGAGAGGGTGGGTGTGTGTGTGTGTGTTGTAAATCATATAATGATATTTGCCACGTGAAAAAATTCGCACCCTTTTTCCAAAAGTGTAAATAATAGTTGTAATAATGGATATTATACCCACAATCGCTACTTGATTGATTATAATTAGTATAAATGTCAATAATTATCATCGTATTGTTATCAGAACGTAAATTTCAATACACTAGTGTCTCAATGATAGGTTTATTCAATAATTATATGGAATGTAATTTCTTTATTGAACTTTACTTTAACAATTTGTTTACATCCTAATTATACACCGCAGGCATATCACGTTTTTTGGTTTCCCTGCATGTGACATGGACCAAGAAGCCTTTATTATTATTTGATTTGATTTGATTTGATTTGAATTTATTTTTCTTCTACATAACAGTATAATATAACATAAATGTAACAAACATACATTGACAATAAATCAGGTATAAATCATTTAGCATAAAATTAATAGCAGAAGATGGATTGCCATAGTAAGCAAAAAAATGCTTGAAAATTATGACAAACCGAAACATATTTTAACCATATAATCATATTATGAGCAGAATGGACAATAACAAATTATTAAAGTATCAATTAAGTATAATATAAAAAGAGAAGAACAAAATCTAACAAGCCAAAACTTGCTATAATATAAATAATCAAGTAAAAAAAAAATTATAATAATAATGATAATGACAAATGAAGATGATGAAGATGATGATGATGATGATGATAGTGGTGACGGTGGTGGTGGTGGTGGAAATAATGTTAATGATGATGGAAACGGAATATTAGAACATGATTATGACACAAGAAAGTTTATTTTACATATTCCGATAGTAACATGACCTTAACTTTAGCTTTGAATGAGTGTAGGGAGCAAGAGGATTTAATTGAGTCTGGGAGAGGATTCCAAAGATCAGGACCATGATGTCTTACGGATCTCTGGGCAATTTGAATGTCAGTTGACCGTTAATGAAATATATATATTCTGCATATGTATCGCTTTTGAATCTGACACGAGAACGTGACAGCGAAATTCCAAAATTCGAATTGTATGAGGGAAGAATTAAAATTATACAAAATTTTAATGTAAATTTGAATGATGCAAAACGAAATCACAAAATCACATTGCAAATTAACGATATATGACAATGTAATCGAATATTAAATTTACTTGAGTGTGTGATTTGTTATATTTGTATTTATGACGAGTACACAACATGCAGACAGTGTATAGTACACGGGTGTGTGTATTTATCACCTTGAGTGTGTGCTCGAAATTATGTGAGTGTTCTCGAAAGAGTGTGTGTGTTTGTATGTGTCTCTATATTGTATAGGGACGTGTACATGTGTGTGTACTCCATAGTATGCGCGTAATGGCTGTGCGTGTGGGTTCTAACGTGGTTCTGGTAATCATGTGTAATGTTATCAAATTTTGTCAGGGATGAAGTTCCGCAAAGACAGAATAATTACCATTCAGGGGCCGCGGAAGCGGGGGGAGGGGCTTCAGCCCCCCCCCCCCTTTTTTTTTCAACAACCATGCACAAAAACGTAAAAATGACCATATGATTGTGATTGTTTGAATGGTCAGCCCCCCACTTTCAAAACCATTCCGCGGCCCCTGCCATTAGATTCAATTTGTCAGAGTCGAGTCTTGACTCACTAAAAACAATAACAAAAACATTAAACAAATGATTTACGTGTGATAATTCTAAATTCTTTACATAGAGGAGTTTTATATGCTAAATCTAAAGTCTTCTCTCTCTTTTTTTTTTCACTGTAAGCCAGTTGCACAGAGACACTTGACTGAGATGGGGCAGTGTAGTTTCTAGTAATCTCTAAAAAATATAGATCAAATGTACATACACTTGATGGATATAATAAAAACATGAACACATACTGTACATGTATATTTTGTTATATCAGTATCTATTTATTATGATTTTTCAAGTTCTATAAAAATAAATGATGGTCAAACTGATCAGGACTGGTGATTGGTACACTGGCAGATCCAGATAGGGGCATATCCCCGGGGGGGGGGGGCACTCAGTATATAATGCATAGTGGGTATGTGCCGCGGAGGGGACCCCCATTTTTACACTCAAATTTCCGTTCCAAGGCATAACATTTTTGTCTTATCGAGAAAAAAGAAGAAAAAAAATCTGCTCCAAAGCTTCGCATATTTTCCGTTGCGACGTTCCAGTCGTATTGATCCGCTACAATGAGCCGCAATTTTGGTGAAAAGCGGCCGCAGAGCGATGTCCGACCATCGCATCTGCGCTAGCGCACCCGGCGCCCGTGCCGCCGGGCTAGCTACATGCACGTATGCCCGTTCCATATAGGGATGATACGCAATCACACGCAGGCGACCCGTTCCAAGGACCCCCGTTTTCACAAACACTTGTCGTTCCGAAGCCCGTTCCGAGGACCCTCTTCAGAAGCGGATCTAGAGGGGGGGTTGGGGGGTTGCAACCCCCCCCAAAAAAAATCAAATCAAAAAAAAAATTTTTATACCAAAAAGAGTGGTGTTTTAGATGCAAGGAAACGCCATTTTCACACACAGATTTAAAAAAATTTTCCCTCGCTTGGACTCGGTCGCTACGCTCCCTCGCATACCACCCCAACCCCCCCCCCCTTTATAAAAAGCTGGATCCGCCCCTGCTCTTACAATAAGCCCGCTCCAAGGCCCCCGTTTTTTGTCTCGCCCGCGGCACATACCCACTACTTTTTTGGTCGAGTGCCCCCCCCCCCCCGGGGCATATCCGGGCCCGTGCCTCCCCCCTCCACTTGAGATGCACCAACAATATTTATTAAGGGAATATCTCTTAAATGTGCAAGTGAGGACCTTTTGAGGACTTTCCTGAAACAAAATAACTTTGATTTGGTAGTGAAGACTTTTCTTCCTTGTCAAATTTTCCTGGAAAACATGCATCCCCCCCCTATTTGGAAAATCCTGTATCCGCCCCTGTATTGGTAAACATGAACATGTTTCTAACCCTCTACCATTTGTGGTTAGTTTTGATATTGTAATTAGGTCCATTGTACTAAAATCAAAACAAAATGGCCTCCACCAATTTTCTTTTCAAAACGAAAATACAAAGCAATGCAAAACGTTTGGGGAACATTAATTGTGTAAAAAGAAAAAAGTGTAAAGTTACCTGACTGGGATGATTCGTCTGTCGCCGAAAGTATCGGGAGCCTCAAAAGGATCATACAGTATATCCCGATCAAAGTAAGAATCTTCATCATTTATTTGCTAAAACCATTAGACGTAATATCTGAATAGTGTAATTAGTTTCGCGTCTGTTCCTAGGCAGAAGTTACATCCAAATTCCAATTCAGTTTTACCCTTTTTGAAACCTTGAAGGCCTATTTAAGCTTAGAACGACGACGATAGAAGAAAAAAATTAACAACTAATGATCATTCTTTGCAATATACCATGATGTATATTAATTAATATACTGGCTTACAACAGAACTCAATCGATTTTTTTTACGTGGATATGCTCTCGACGTGGTAGCCTACAATCCAGAAGAAATCAATTTTCTTTACCCAAGTAACTTTAAATGTTACTTGCGTGCCTGATTTTTATCAGCGAATCTCAATTTTTTGATGATCAATAAGAGAATAGCGCAAGAAAAGAATCGAAGGTGCAGATAATGGCATTTTACAAGTTAAAAAACGCATGATAATCCCAAAGCAGTCTGGAAATACAGACTAATAGTCTAGTAGCACCTGTTGACACGTCGCCTTTGATTACATTGCGCAGATTGTGTCATTGATCTTGTACATGCAAATATTGCCCTAACCTTTTCTTCCTTCGAGTGCAGACTGTATAGAGCGTTATTTATGAATATGAACAGATGGTAAATGGTAATTTCGAAGTGGCGTAATTAGGTGTTCAGTTTTTTTCAGGGGGATGGCTTCATTTTGAAGTCAGAGAAATGTCTTAAAAGGATGGTCCGGGCTGAAAATATTTATATCTTAATACATATAATATAATTCACGGAGCAAAATGCCAAAAATGTCATCAAAATGGGATTACAAATAATAAAGTAAAGTTATTGATATTGAGGGCGCTCTGCAGCAGCCAGGTAGCTAATTTTAATACTTTGATTTTATGTTTTGATTTTTGCCTTTTACTCGTCTATTGACTATTTATGATACATTTCTTTTTCATTTGTATGAATTTGTATTGTATTTGATATTTATTTATAATGTTTACATTATTATTTTGTTATGATTCTATTTGTATGTAAACATTCACTTATTTCAGTCTTTGACTGCTTGTGATTGTATTTTGATAGTTTTTATTGCAATAAAATCCAATATATATATAAGTTATTGAAGTTTAAAGTTCAGCAATATTTTGTGAAAACAGTCGTCATGAATATTCATTAGGTGGGCTGATGATGTCACATCCCCACTTTCCGTTTTCTTATGTTATTACATAAAATCATAATTTTTTCATTATTTCATACTTGTGTGAATAATATGTCTCCCTTATAATGAAATAATGCATTAAATCAGTTGTCAATCCATTTTTTCTTGTTCTTGGAGGAAAGAAATTGAATAAACCAAATTTCATATAATAAAATACAAAAGAACAAGTGGGGATGTGACATCACCAGCCCACCTAATGAATATTTATGACGACTGTTTCACAAAATATTGCGAAACTTTAAAATTCAATAACTTTGTTATTTGTTATCCGATTTTGATGAAATTTTTGACATTTGGCTCAGTGAATTCTACTCTATTTAGCTCTAAATATTTTCAGCCCGGGCCATCCCTTAAAGGGAGATATCGAGCAATTGTCTGAAGATGAGGGGAAGGGGGGGGGGTCATCACATCCTCATCATTCCCAGGAATGTGGTGGGGCCGGGAGAAAGGTGCGGTAGGCATGCATGTTTGGGCGGCGAAGGAGAAGACGTGAAGGACCGTGAGGATTTTTGTTTTCTTATTGTTTTTTTTTTCTGTATTACATTTCTGAAGTTTTTTCAGTGGAAAAATGAATGGACCAGTTTAAGTGATTTATAAGTGATTTATAAATTTATGTATGTTTATAAATTTTAAAAAATACACGGGAGGTGCCGTGGCCGAGTGGTCTAAGGCGCCTGACTACACCATGAATGTTCGGGATTCGATGCTTCCCGCCCGGGATTCCCGTCACTAGCCTTGACCAAGGCAATTTTGTAAACATTGCTCTTTTATCTTGCATCTAATAAATGAAAATGCTTTATGCATTATTGATACCAAAGTGTGGACGTGTTATTTTTTGCGTTTTTTAAATTTTGGATTTTATTTAACTGTCATGCATAGGTTTCTACTCTGACAGGAGAGGTTTTTGTTGTGTTTGACGAGATTATTAATGCACTTCCCGTGCACAAACAACATACCGCCCCCGCCCCCCCCCCCCCCTTTGCTCTCTCTCCAACCCCTCCAGTGTCTGTTCCTCTCTCCGTACTAGTATACCCCCCCCACCTCCTCTCGCACACGCCCTCTAGCTCTCACACAGACACACATACCGTTACTCGCTTAAAATCCTTTCCAGATTTCAGTTTTACGATAGAATTCTCTGCTCTCTCAAAAATGCATTCACGTATCATTTGACCACCTAGATTTTCATTTTCATTACATAATGGTCATGTGGTGAAGCACATACATTCTAAAAAAAATTGGGTAAAAGTGCTCCATGAGGGTAATTATTCGTCCAACCAATATTGGGCTTTTCCTTTTGGGCATTTTTATTTATCCAGTGTGATGAAAATTTTGCCCATTCCAAATTAATTGCTGCTTAATATTCAACAATAACTTATTGGTTGCTTTAGGTGAGGCAAACAAAGCTATGAGGCAGTTTAAAATGGTGCTCCTGGCTAAAAAAATAATTACACTGTCTATATATCTATAAAAAGAGTAAAATTCACGAAGCAAAATGCTGAAAATTTCAAAACCTCATAAAAACATGAAAATTGACGAAGTTATTGAATTCCAAAGTTTAGCAATATTTGAAGAAGACAGTTACGTCGTCATGAATATTCATTAGGTAAGCTGCGGGGTGGACTGATGATGTCACATCCCACTTTCCCTTTTCTTTTTGTTATAACATCATAATTATTTCTTTCATACATGTGTGAATTATGTGTCTCCTTTTAATAAAATAAGTTGCAGCAGTAAATGCATTAAAAAAAGTGTCAAAGTGATAGTATTTTGTTTAATCTCCGATTCTTCTTTATCTGTTCAACTCATATTATTTTCAGCCAGGAGTACCCCTTAATTAAAGAGTGAGTCCAAATGCGACTCTTCAAAGCTCCGGTTAAATCAGATTACGCTTAATTTTGTGAACGATTTTGAGCGAATTCTTAGAAATGATGGACTGGGTACTCGTATTCTGAATTCTAGTTTAATTTAGGCAATGGTCTAACTCTGTGCTAGAAAGCCGAAATAGCGACAATTTCGTTTCCATGGTAGGTTTCTTTTGCTAACCGTTTACTCTGTTTTCCCCCATGCTTTATACTGGTAAACCATTCCCAGTTATGGAGGAATTAATTGATCATCATAATGACAAATCGAACCTCTACAGTCTAGAGATGTGTGACTCAGTTGATTTTCCATAGTCAAACCACAGGTTTAGAACAGAGGTTGAATTTTAACCCGTAGCATGAAATGACTCTACTTGTGAAATCAAATTTTCAGGGTAACCTCTTGATACATCAATGTATGAATTGACAACATGTAGGATATCACTGCGATTTTTTTTTTGCAAACCTCGAAAAAGTTTCTCAATCCTTTTAACGTAATAAGAAAGCATGAATAGTAAAAGATGAGTTTAAAAATACAGAACGGTTCCATGTTGGAAGGGGAGTCAGACAGGGATGCATCTTTTCCCCATTACTTTTTCGGCGTCTTAATCTTTTTATAGATATTGGCTCAGATTTTTCACATTGGAATAAGGATTGTTATTCTTATCAGTAGTCAAATTACAGTTCATACGCATCTATGTTGGTATCAGAATTAGTATTTTTACTCATCAATCGATTAGACTTAATGATTTCTCTCTGTAAGAAAATGGGCCCTTTCGAACACTTCTGGAACGTGACAGGAAAACAAAATAAGAGGAAACATCCGAACTTCCAGGAAACAACATTCCGGAAAGGTAATAGTTGCAATCAGACCATTGCCTACTGGAAAGGACACTATGTCCCTCAGTATGGATCACCTCCACACTGTTGAATTTGTGCATTTGAACATATTCCCTTTAATAGTCAACAATGTGAACACGCTGTGATCATCCACACTGTTGAGGTGTCCACTGTTGAATTTGAGCATTTGAACATATTCCCTTAGTCAACAATGTGAACACGCTGTGATCATCCACACTGTTGAGGTGTCCACTGTTGAATTTGAGCATTTGAACATATTCCCTTAGTCAACAATGTGAACACGCTGTGATCATCCACACTGTTGAGGTGTCCACTGTTGAATTTGAGCATTTGAACATATTCCCTTAGTCAACAATGTGAACACGCTGTGATCATCCACACTGTTGAGGTGTCCACTGTTGAATTTGAGCATTTGAACATATTCCCTTAGTCAACAATGTGAACACACTGTGATCACACTATGTGACACTGCGTTCTTTCCTGTATAGAAAGAAACACAATACAAACATTACACACACAAAATTCTTCTTCTTCTTTTTTTTTACAAAGAATTAATTTATTGCAAAACTTGATAACATAGAATACTGAAATTGCTGTTTTCTAAAAGAACCAGAAATTGGCAATATGTTAACCCTAAATTAAGGACTAGGGGACAATGATGCCCCCCCCCCCCTCAACGCTTCGCGCGATATTTCCGCAAATGTAGTCTTGCGCAACTTTTGAGACCATATTTGCGACATACAGGTATAACATCGCGACGTGACATGAATTTTTACGAGACAATGTCATGACAAAAATGGCTCATTTTTATGGGAAATGAAGTTCATGAAAGGGTGATTATTTTTCATTCTAATTGTTCTGCTTATTCAATTTAGGGTCTAATTTAGTTTTTAATTGGTTTGTGATAATTTCCATTGAAAAAAGAATGAAACCAAAAGATGAAAAAACAGAGAAATACATAAGAAATTATAAAAACAAATAAATACATAGGGAAAAAAAATCGCTTTCGCTTTGGTTTTTTTTAAACCTTTAAATAACATTAAAAAGATGACATCTGGAGAAAAAAAAAGAGACGAAAATTTAAAGTGAAAGTGGGTTTAAATATGAAAATAATGTTTTTCACGAATAAATTTTCATATTTTATACATAATAAATTTTTAAAAATCATTATTTTCAGATTTTTTTTCTACTGGCTTGTAGTTTATGTGGTAAAGAATGTGCGTGCCACTCGGCGCGATCGCGAGATCAGAAGGAGGGCCATCATCGCCCCCCTCCCTCCCCCCCCCCACATTCCTCAATACATCTCAAATAGCCCTGTCATTTAGGATTAAACGAACAATTCCATTCAATAGCTATAACTCAATCCTATCCACTTGATAGCAGCATAGTTTTTAGTTTGTCAACCAAATATTGGGATGGATCTTCGTTATCGTTCATGCTTCTGTATTCCAAAATTATAACATCCCCTTCATCATTCATTGTCATGACTGTACAATAAGGCCCATCACCATAAAGAACATTTTTCTTATAACCTCATTAGAATATTTTTGGAAGACCGATCTGATCAAACAGCTGCAACCGACTCCGGCTGACTGATTACGGCAGACACTCAACGCCCGCGTCTTGAGCGTGTACGCAGTTGCTACCTAAACCACCGTTGGGGCAATCGAAGAGACTCGCTTCGCTTCCGTCGCACTCAAGAGCTGTGAGGGATATACTCCCCTCGCCCTTGCCGTAGTAGGCTTCTCTCCGCGCAACACCCGTCTGGCCAAGGGAGAGCATTCGGCAGACGACCGTAGCGTCGGCGTCGTCCCAGAGGTCATCGCACACGGTCCCCCATTCTCCGTTGAAGAGCACCTCAACTCTCCCTTCCACCAAGCCTCCGACGATTCGGACTGGAACTAAGATTGAACCGACAAAATAAAAATAATAGGATGTAGAGTAAGTGGATGAGAAATGTACTCGGTAAATACGAAAAAGTTAATGAGGTTGTCTCATTTAGAGAGTAGCCCTAGTACTGACAGTTTCCCGTGTTAGGGAATCTGAATCAGGGAAGGTTGGATTTCGAACATCATTTTTATACCCCCTTTCAGAGTTATCGCCATCCGGGTTGAAAACACAATTTGCATTGGATTTGTACCAGCGTTTTTGAGCAATTTTGGTCTAACATGAAATGAAGTAGGCCTATTAACTTCGGAAACGCGAACCCGGTGTCAAAAAAATTTGCTCTGAAATTTGCGCGTAACTTGAACGGAAAAGGTCAAGAAAGACGGGGCGTCTGATTTTAGCACACATTTATAGCTTGAAAATATCTGGGAGGGGCGGTTGAATCACCCACCGAGTTTTATTGTGGTAAAATGTGCATGTTCACTAATTTAGTAGGACTACCCTTATAATGGCGCACTATGCTTCTATAGTGGCAAAGTTACTCATATAGAGGAGCCTGTTGGTGTGTAAACTCTAATTATAATTTATGTTGGGAGATAGATCTCATGCTATTATTATAAGTCGGATTATTTACCGGGAGGCACTTCGCAACGAACTCCGGCATCCTCTCCATGACCACAGTTGTGGACTCCAAGACCACGATTCGAGCATTCGAAGAGGCTCGATTCGTCTCCAGAACAGTTAACGTCATCAAGGACAATGGTGCCAGTGCCTTCACCGAATCCAGCCGATGGGATGGCATCAAGAGCACCGATGAAACCCAGAGATCGGCAGACCACGGTGGCATCGGTTATATCCCATTCGTCATCGCAGACAGTTCCCCATTGCCCGTTGTAGCTGACCTCCACGCGACCTTCAGATGACGAAAGGCCGTCTACGAGTCGGACGATGCCATCTGTTTCCGAGAAAATAAAGAATCAGATCCATTACAAAAAAAATCACATAAAAAGGTTTGGCAGTGAAATGTCTTCTTCAAAAATGAAAATCACAGAGGCCGCGGACAAGGGTAAATCCAGGCATTTTGGAGTGAATGACAAGGGTAGATATTACGTTGGAACGAAGCGGCCGATTAGATTTTTCGTATGTATTGAACTGAAAGAGAGGGGTATTTCAAAAATAAGAATAGAACAAATAATGCGAGGGCAAAGCAGAGCTGAAAATTTCTGATCTACTGATCTGAATTTTAGCATTTGAATCGCTCTTTGAATTCATGAACAGGATTTCATTTTACCAACAATGCAAGGCCGAGCGCAAGCTGAAAATTTTTTATCTTACTGATCTAAAAAGCGAGATTTCAAGCATTATTTAAATTTATGAACAGGACAAACATATAACAGAACCCATGATGCACTATTTATTTCGTTTCCAATTAATTATCATCCACTTGTACATCAATAATTTATCTTTCATTTCCGTTTTCCTATCCTTGTAGTATTACTGCAAGTATGTCAGCAAAATTAAGCAATTTCAATAAAGGCAGATATATGCGACAAACCTTCAAGTACTTGGCAACGAACTCCTGCATCTTCTGAATGGCCACAGTTGTTGATTCCAAGACCAGGATTCCCGCATTCGAAGAGGGTCGATTCATTTCCATTGCAATTGACATCATCAAGCACAATGGTGCCAGTGCCTTCACCGAATCCAGCCGATGGCACAGCTTCAAGAGCACCAACAAAACCGAGAGATCGGCAGACCACGTTGGCATCGGTCGTATCCCAACCGTCATCGCAGACAGTACCCCATTGTCCATTGTAGCTGACCTCTACACGACCTTCGGAATCAGTGGTGCCTCCAACTAGACGAACCTCACCATCTGTTTATGAATAATAAAAAAAAACCTTGATTGAAATAACAAAGAATTCTTGGCGTTTCAATTTCAACTCTTTGACTTCACTCTCTTTTGTGTTTTATTTCAAATCTACGAACCCTTCTTGTGAATATGAACCACTAACAATATTCAGTGCTATTTGAGAAAAGAGACCGCCCGGATTAATGGACCACCTAGTTTGCGTAGATTTTGTTATTTGTATAACTAATTTCAATATTGGCAGGTAGGCTCTTTTTTTTTAGGGGGGGGGGCATCAAAACTCGATTAGAAAATACCTTCTAGAACTTCGCAACGAACACCAGCATCTTCTGAATGGCCACAGTTGTTGACTCCAAGACCAGGGTTTTCGCATTCAAAAAGGGTTGCTTCGTCTCCAGAACAATTGACATCATCAAGAACAATGGTGCCAGTGCCTTGACCGAATCCAGCCGATGGTACAGCTTCAAGAGCACCAGCAAATCCCAGAGCTCGGCAGACCACGTTGGCATCGGTGGTATCCCAACTGTCATCGCATACAGTTCCCCATTCGCCATTGTAGCTGACCTCTACACGACCTTCAGAATCGGTTGTGCCTCCTACTAGGCGTATTTCACCATCTGAAATTATACGATAAAATAAGGATTTTAAGTTCAGAACAAAATTCTTCCTCATAGTAATTGTATCCATCATTTCAGAGCTTAAAATATCTTCACTTTACTTTTCTTCCCTGTTTTGTTTTCATTTCTTATTCATTATCATTCACATGTACACCAATAATTGGTCGTTCATTTCCGTTTTCTTATCCTGGTATTGTTGCAAGTATGTCAGCAAAATGAAGCAATTCATTATAAGCAGATATATGCAACAAACCTTCAAGTACTTGACAACGAACTCCGGCATCTTCTGAATGGCCGCAGTTGTTGACCCCAAGACCACGATTAGCGCATTCAAAGAGGGTCGATTCGTCTCCAGAACAATTGACATCATCAAGAACAATGGTGCCAGTTCCTTGACCGAATCCAGCCGATGGCACAGCTTCAAGAGCACCAGCAAATCCCAGAGATCGGCAGACCACGTTGGCATCCGTCGTATCCCAAAGATCATCGCAAACAGTTCCCCATTCTCCATTGTAACTGACCTCCACGCGACCTTCCGAATCGGAAGTGCCTTCGACAAGGCGAATTTCACCATCTGAAATTAGACAAAAATATGAATTTCACTTATGTCACAGAGCATTTCTTATGTAAGTTTTATCCTTACTTTATCAAGTTATAATCCCTCTTCAATATTAGATTACAACTTATCATAATTAACATTCCCGTGTGTTATCAAAAATTGTAATTCCTTTCCGTGTTTCAATTTTGGTACTATCACAAGCAATTGAACAAAAATATACCACATTATCATTTACGAAAGCTGGATGCAACATACCTTCAAGTACTTGACAACGAACTCCGGCATCTTCTGAATGGCCACAGTTATTAACCCCGAGACCACGATTTCCGCATTCAAAGAGGCTCGACTCATTTCCAAGGCAATTGACATCATCAAGAACAATGGTGCCAGTTCCTTGACCGAATCCAGCCGATGGCACTGCTTCAAGAGAACCAACAAAACCTAGAGATCGGCAGACCACGTTGGCATCGGTTGAATCCCATTCATCATCGCAGACAGTACCCCATTGTCCATTGTAGCTGACCTCTACACGACCTTCAGAATCAGAGGTGCCTCCAACTAGACGGACCTCCCCATCTACATATGGATAAACGGAAAAATAACAACCTTGATTAAATAATCTAACATACTTTGCGTTTCCATTTGCAATTTTTGACTTCATTCTCTCTTGTGTTTTATTTCAAATCTACGAACCCTTTTCGTGACTCTGAACCACTCACAATTCTCGATACTATTTGAGAGCAAAACAGCTAAGATAAGTAGAACAACTGAAATGCATAGACAAAAATTCTATATAACGTATTTTTATAATTGGTAGAATAGACCCAAATTGTTTTATCTTCAAAACCCAATTTAAAATACCTTCAAGTGCTTCGCAACGAACACCAGCATCTTCTGAATGGCCACAGTTATTGACTCCAAGACCAGGATTTTCGCATTCAAAGAGGCTCGATTCATCTCCAGAACAATTGACATCATCAAGAACAATGGTTCCAGTGCCTTGACCGAATCCAGCCGATGGCACAGCTTCAAGAGCACCAACAAAACCAAGAGATCGACAGACCACGTTTGCATCGGTCGTTTCCCATTCATCATCGCAAACAGTACCCCATTCACCATTGTAACTGACCTCAACACGACCTTCAGAATCAGAGGTGCCTCCAACTAAACGAACCTCACCATCTGCATAATTTATGAATAAAGAAATGACAACGTCGATAAAAGAAATTACCTTAAATATTTAGCGATCCAATTACCGTTCTTCGAATAATTTCATTCTAGTGTTTTATTTTCAATCTATGAACCATTCTTGTGACTATGACCCACTCTCAATACTCCGCAATAATTAGGGAAAAATAGACCCGCTAAGAGTAGTTGATCACTTTCGCAGCATTAGCCCAGAGTTTGTTGTTGTCGTCAAATCTCAATTAGGAAATACCTTCAAGTACTTGGCAACGAACTCCGGCATCTTCTGAATGGCCACAGTTGTTGATTCCAAGACCGGGATTCCCGCATTCCAAGAGGCTCGATTCATTTCCATTGCAATTGACATCATCAAGGACAATGGTGCCAGTGCCTTCACCGAATCCAGCCGATGGCACTGCTTCAAGAGCACCAACAAAACCGAGAGATCGGCAGACCACGTTGGCATCGGTCGTATCCCAACCGTCATCGCAGACAGTACCCCATTGTCCATTGTAGCTGACCTCTACACGACCTTCGGAATCAGTGGTGCCTCCAACTAGACGAACCTCACCATCTGTTTAGGAATACATGACAAAAAATAACCTTGATTGAAATAACATAGAATTCTTGGCGTTTCAATTTCAACTCTTTGACTTTACTCTCTTATGTGTTTTATTTAAAATCTACGAACCCTTCTTGTGAATATGAACCACTAACAATATTTGAGAAAAGAGACCGCCCGGATTAATGGAACACCTAGTTTGCGTAGATTTTGTTTTTTGTATAACCATTTTTTCAATATTGGCAGGTAGGCTCAATTTTTTTGGGGGGGCATCAAAACTCGATTAGAAAATACCTTCTAGAACTTCGCAACGAACACCAGCATCTTCTGAATGGCCACAGTTGTTGACTCCAAGACCAGGATTTCCGCATTCAAAAAGGGTTGCTTCGTCTCCAGAACAATTGACATCATCAAGGACAATGGTTCCAGTGCCTTGACCGAATCGAGCCGATGGTACAGCTTCAAGCGCACCAATAAAACCGAGAGCTCGGCAGACCACATTGGCATCGGTGGTATCCCAACTGTCATCGCATACAGTTCCCCATTCGCCATTGTAGCTGACCTCTACACGACCTTCAGAATCGGTTGTGCCTCCTACTAGGCGTATTTCACCATCTGAAATTATACGATAAAATAAGGATTTTCAGTTCAGAACAAAATTCTTCCTCATAGTAATTGTATCCATCATTTCAGAGCTTAAAATATCTTCACTTTACTTTTCTTCCCTGTTTTGTTTTCATTTCTTATTCATTATCATTCACATGTACACCAATAATTGGTCGTTCATTTCCGTTTTCTTATCCTGGTATTGTTGCAAGTATGTCAGCAAAATGAAGCAATTCATTATAAGCAGATATATGCAACAAACCTTCAAGTACTTGACAACGAACTCCGGCATCTTCTGAATGGCCGCAGTTGTTGACCCCAAGACCACGATTAGCGCATTCAAAGAGGGTCGATTCGTCTCCAGAACAATTGACATCATCAAGAACAATGGTGCCAGTTCCTTGACCGAATCCAGCCGATGGCACAGCTTCAAGAGCACCAGCAAATCCCAGAGATCGGCAGACCACGTTGGCATCCGTCGTATCCCAAAGATCATCGCAAACAGTTCCCCATTCTCCATTGTAACTGACCTCCACGCGACCTTCCGAATCGGAAGTGCCTCCGACAAGGCGAATTTCACCATCTGAAATTAGACAAAAATATGAATTTCACTTATGTCACAGAGCATTTCTTATGTAAGTTTTATCCTTACTTTATCAAGTTATAATCCCTCTTCAATATTAGATTACAACTTATCATAATTAACATTCCCGTGTGTTATCAAAAATTGTAATTCCTTTCCGTGTTTCAATTTTGGTACTATCACAAGCAATTGAACAAAAATATACCACATTATCATTTACGAAAGCTGGATGCAACATACCTTCAAGTACTTGACAACGAACTCCGGCATCTTCTGAATGGCCACAGTTATTAACCCCGAGACCACGATTTCCGCATTCAAAGAGGCTCGACTCATTTCCAAGGCAATTGACATCATCAAGAACAATGGTGCCAGTTCCTTGACCGAATCCAGCCGATGGCACTGCTTCAAGAGAACCAACAAAACCTAGAGATCGGCAGACCACGTTGGCATCGGTTGAATCCCATTCATCATCGCAGACAGTACCCCATTGTCCATTGTAGCTGACCTCTACACGACCTTCAGAATCAGAGGTGCCTCCAACTAGACGGACCTCCCCATCTACATATGGATAAACGGAAAAATAACAACCTTGATTAAATAATCTAACATACTTTGCGTTTCCATTTGCAATTTTTGACTTCATTCTCTCTTGTGTTTTATTTCAAATCTACGAACCCTTTTCGTGACTCTGAACCACTCACAATTCTCGATACTATTTGAGAGCAAAACAGCTAAGATAAGTAGAACAACTGAAATGCATAGACAAAAATTCTATATAACGTATTTTTATAATTGGTAGAATAGACCCAAATTGTTTTATCTTCAAAACCCAATTTAAAATACCTTCAAGTGCTTCGCAACGAACACCAGCATCTTCTGAATGGCCACAGTTATTGACTCCAAGACCAGGATTTTCGCATTCAAAGAGGCTCGATTCATCTCCAGAACAATTGACATCATCAAGAACAATGGTTCCAGTGCCTTGACCGAATCCAGCCGATGGCACAGCTTCAAGAGCACCAACAAAACCAAGAGATCGACAGACCACGTTTGCATCGGTCGTTTCCCATTCATCATCGCAAACAGTACCCCATTCACCATTGTAACTGACCTCAACACGACCTTCAGAATCAGAGGTGCCTCCAACTAAACGAACCTCACCATCTGCATAATTTATGAATAAAGAAATGACAACGTCGATAAAAGAAATTACCTTAAATATTTAGCGATCCAATTACCGTTCTTCGAATAATTTCATTCTAGTGTTTTATTTTCAATCTATGAACCATTCTTGTGACTATGACCCACTCTCAATACTCCGCAAAAATTATGGAAAAATAGACCCGCTAAGAGTAGTTGATCACTTTCGCAGCATTAGCCCAGAGTTTGTTGTTGTCGTCAAATCTCAATTAGGAAATACCTTCAAGTACTTGGCAACGAACTCCGGCATCTTCTGAATGGCCACAGTTGTTGATTCCAAGACCGGGATTCCCGCATTCCAAGAGGCTCGATTCATTTCCATTGCAATTGACATCATCAAGGACAATGGTGCCAGTGCCTTCACCGAATCCAGCCGATGGCACTGCTTCAAGAGCACCAACAAAACCGAGAGATCGGCAGACCACGTTGGCATCGGTCGTATCCCAACCGTCATCGCAGACAGTACCCCATTGTCCATTGTAGCTGACCTCTACACGACCTTCGGAATCAGTGGTGCCTCCAACTAGACGAACCTCACCATCTGTTTAGGAATACATGACAAAAAATAACCTTGATTGAAATAACATAGAATTCTTGGCGTTTCAATTTCAACTCTTTGACTTTACTCTCTTATGTGTTTTATTTAAAATCTACGAACCCTTCTTGTGAATATGAACCACTAACAATATTTGAGAAAAGAGACCGCCCGGATTAATGGAACACCTAGTTTGCGTAGATTTTGTTTTTTGTATAACCATTTTTTCAATATTGGCAGGTAGGCTCAATTTTTTTTGGGGGGCATCAAAACTCGATTAGAAAATACCTTCTAGAACTTCGCAACGAACACCAACATCTTCTGAATGGCCACAGTTGTTGACTCCAAGACCAGGATTTCCGCATTCAAAAAGGGTTGCTTCGTCTCCAGAACAATTGACATCATCAAGGACAATGGTTCCAGTGCCTTGACCGAATCCAGCCGATGGTACAGCTTCAAGCGCACCAATAAAACCGAGAGCTCGGCAGACCACATTGGCATCGGTGGTATCCCAACTGTCATCGCATACAGTTCCCCATTCGCCATTGTAGCTGACCTCTACACGACCTTCAGAATCGGTTGTGCCTCCTACTAGGCGTATTTCACCATCTGAAATTATACGATAAAATAAGGATTTTCAGTTCAGAACAAAATTCTTCCTCATAGTAATTGTATCCATCATTTCAGAGCTTAAAATCTCTTCACTTTACTTTTCGTCCCTTTTTTGGTTTTCATTTCTAATTCATTATCATTCACATGTACACCAATAATTGGTCGTTCATTTCCGTTTTTCTTATCCTGGTATTGTTGCAAGTATGTCAGCAAAATGAAGCAATTCAATATAAGCAGATATATGCAACAAACCTTCAAGTACTTGACAACGAACTCCGGCATCTTCTGAATGGCCGCAGTTGTTGACCCCAAGACCACGATTAGCGCATTCAAAGAGGGTCGATTCATCTCCAGAACAATTGACATCATCAAGAACAATGGTGCCAGATCCTTGACCGAATCCAGCCGATGGCACAGCTTCAAGAGCACCAGCAAATCCCAGAGATCGGCAGACCACGTTGGCATCCGTCGTATCCCAAAGATCATCGCAAACACTTCCCCATTCTCCATTGTAACTGACCTCCACGCGACCTTCCGAATCGGAAGTGCCTCCGACAAGGCGAATTTCACCATCTGAAATTCACAGAGCATTCCTTATGTAAGTTTTATCCTTACTTTATCAAGTTATAATCCCTCTTCAATATTGGATTACAACTTATCATAATTAACATTCCCGTGTGTTATCAAAAATTGTCATTCATTTCCGTGTTTCAATTTTGGTACTATCACAAGCAATTGAGCAAGAATATACCACATTATTACTTACGGAAACTGGATGCAAACATACCTTCAAGTACTTGACAACGAACTCCGGCATCTTCTGAATGGCCACAGTTATTGACCCCGAGACCACGATTTCCGCATTCAAAGAGGCTCGACTCATTTCCAAGGCAATTGACATCATCAAGAACAATGGTGCCAGTTCCTTGACCGAATCCAGCCGATGGCACTGCTTCAAGAGAACCAACAAAACCTAGAGATCGGCAGACCACGTTGGCATCGGTTGAATCCCATTCATCATCGCAGACAGTACCCCATTGTCCATTGTAGCTGACCTCTACACGACCTTCAGAATCAGAGGTGCCTCCAACTAGACGGACCTCCCCATCTACATATGGATAAACGGAAAAATAACAACCTTAATTAAATGATCTAACATACTTTGCGTTTCCATTTGCACTTTTTTGACTTCATTCTCTCTTGTGTTTTTTTTTCAAATCTACGAACCCTTTTTGTGACTCTGAACCACTCACAATTCTCGATACTATTTGAGAGCAAAAGAGCTAAGATAAGTGGAACAACTGAAATGCATAGACAAAAATTCTTTATACCGTATTTTTATAATTGGTAGAATAGACCCAAATTGTTTTATCTTCAAAACTCAAATAAAAATACCTTCAAGTGCCTCGCAACGAACACCAGCATCTTCTGAATGGCCACAGTTATTGACTCCAAGACCAGGATTTTCGCATTCGAAGAGGCTCGATTCATTTCCATTGCAATTGACATCATCAAGGACAATGGTGCCAGTGCCTTCACCAAATCCAGCCGATGGCACAGCTTCAAGAGCACCAACAAAACCGAGAGATCGGCAGACCACGTTGGCATCGGTCGTATCCCAACCGTCATCGCAGACAGTACCCCATTGTCCATTGTAGCTGACCTCTACACGACCTTCAGAATCAGTGGTGCCTCCAACTAGACGAACCTCACCATCTGTTTAGGAATACATGACAAAAAACAACCTTGATTGAAATAACATAGAATTTTTGGATAGAAAATGTTACATTTACCTTCCGTAATTTCTGGCTTGAAAATTGCGTGGGTTAAACGTTATATGAGCACAGAAAATAAAGGAAAATGGAAATGTTTTTTCAAACACAACTTGGTCACCTTAGGAGGAGAATTGTTTTTGACATGTAATTTAAAATACGATTATCCCAAAATATTACAAATAAAAAATTAATTCATTCGAGAAATCTTAATTGCTTAGAGTAATTTAACTTTCTCTCCTAGTTTATCTGAATTGAATATAAAGAATCAAGTGTTATGGAATAACTCATTGATCAAAGTAGATGGGAAAGTTATATATAAACAGCTTTGTCTTAAAAATGGGATCATCAGTATTAAACATTTAATGGATGAACAAAACAATTTTCTCTCACATACAACTTTTTTACAAAAATACAAAATTAATTGTAATTTTCTTGAATATTATTCATTGATTTCTGCAATACCCAATGAATGGAAACATTTTCGTCAACATCTTGTTGAGAGTAGAACAACTCAAGAAGATTTGCTGTATAATTTAAATAATGTTTTTAAGGTATGCAAGTTTATCCATAGAATTTCTGTTGATAAAATCTTAAAGTCCCCTACTTCGCAAACAAAATGGGCATCCATTTTAAATGAACCGGTTAATAATTGGAACAGATTGTATATGATTCCCTTTAAATGCTGTCTTTCAACAAAACTCCGCTACTTTCAATATAAACTTTTCAATCGGATAATGGGGGTGAACAAACATCTTTACGATATTGGCTTGTCTGAATCTAATTTATGTACATTTTGTTCTTCCTCTGTTGAAAGCATTTCACATCTGTTTTGGGACTGCCCTGTAACTCAACAATTCATTCAAAACTTCCAAACCTCTTTTTTTAACAATGACGTGTATTTGAATAAGAATTTATTTTTGTTTGGTTGCCCTGACGCTCAATACTCTACTGTAAACCGTTATATTCTTTACGCTAAATATTTTATTTTTTCGACACGTTGTAAGGGAGATCGGTTGTGTTTTAGTTCTTTTAAGAACGTATTGAAACGCTATTGTGAAATTGAAAGGGTTCTTAGTAAAAAACATCATAATTTTGTTTTATCAATAGATAATAGTACGCATGTACAGTTGTTGTAAACATGTTCGCTTCATGATTTTTCTGTAAATTGAATTGATTTCGTATTTGATTTTGAATAAAATCTTTCTATGAAAGAAAAAAAAAAAAGAATTCTTGGCGTTTCAATTTCAACTCTTTGACTTCACTCTCCTTTGTGTTTTATTTCAAATAAACGAACCCTTCTTCTGAGTATGAACCACTAACAATATTCAGTACTATTTGAGAAAAGAGACCGCCCGGATTAATTGAACACCTAGTTTGCGTAGATTTTGTTTTTTGTATAACCATTTTTCAATATTGGCAGGTAGGCTCAATTTTTTTTGGGGGGGCATCAAAACTCGATTAGAAAATACCTTCTAGATCTTCGCAACGAACACCAGCATCTTCTGAATGGCCACAGTTGTTGACTCCAAGACCAGGATTTGTGCATTCAAAAAGGGTTGCTTCGTCTCCAGAACAATTGACATCATCAAGGACAATGGTTCCAGTGCCTTGACCGAATCCAGCCGATGGTACAGCTTCAAGCGCACCAACAAAACCGAGAGCTCGGCAGACCACGTTGGCATCAGTGGTATCCCAACTGTCATCGCATACAGTTCCCCATTCGCCATTGTAGCTGACCTCTACACGACCTTCAGAATCGGTTGTGCCTCCTACTAGGCGTATTTCACCATCTGAAATTATACGATAAAATAAGGATTTTCAGTTCAGAACAAAATTCTTCCTCATAGTAATTGTATCCATCATTTCAGAGCTTACAATCTCTTCACTTTCTTCCCTTTTTTGTTTTCATTTCTAATTCATTATTATTCACATGTACACCAATAATTGGTCGTTCATTTCCGTTTTCTTATCCTGGTATTGTTGCAAGTATATCAGCAAAATGAAGCAATTCAATATAAGCAGATATATGCAACAAACCTTCAAGTACTTGACAACGAACTCCGGCATCTTCTGAATGGCCGCAGTTGTTGACCCCAAGACCACGATTAGCGCATTCAAAGAGGGTCGATTCGTCTCCAGAACAATTGACATCATCAAGAACAATGGTGCCAGTTCCTTGACCGAATCCAGCCGATGGTACAGCTTCAAGAGCACCAGCAAATCCCAGAGATCGGCAGACCACGTTGGCATCCGTCGTATCCCAAAGATCATCGCAAACAGTTCCCCATTCTCCATTGTAACTGACCTCCACGCGACCTTCCGAATCGGAAGTGCCTTCGACAAGGCGAATTTCACCATCTGAAATTAGACAAAAAATATGAATTTCACTAATGTCACAGAGCATTCCTTATGTAAGTTTAATCCTTACTTTATCAAGTTATAATCCCTCTTCAATATTAGATTACAACTTATCATAATTAACATTCCCATGTGTTATCAAAAATTGTCATTCATTTCCGTGTTTCAATTTTGGTACTATCACAAGCAATTGAGCAAGAATATACCACATTATTACTTACGGAAACTGGATGCAACATACCTTCAAGAACTTGACAACGAACTCCGGCATCTTCTGAATGGCCACAGTTATTGACCCCGAGACCACGATTTCCGCATTCAAAGAGGCTCGACTCATTTCCAAGGCAATTGACATCATCAAGAACAATGGTGCCAGTTCCTTGACCAAATCCAGCCGATGGCACAGCTTCAAGAGCACTAACAAAACCGAGAGATCGGCAGACCACGTTGACATCGGTCGTATCCCAACCGTCATCGCAGACAGTACCCCATTGTCCATTGTAGCTGACCTCTACACGACCTTCAGAATCAGTGGTGCCTCCAACTAGACGAACCTCACCATCTGTTTAGGAATACATGACAAAAAACAACCTTGATTGAAATAACATAGAATTCTTGGATTGAAAATGTTACATTTACCTTCCGTAATTTCTGGCTATAAAATTGCGTGGGTTAAACGTTATATGAGCACAGAAAATAAAGGAAAATGGAAATGTTTTTTCAAACACAACTTGGTCACCTTAGGAGGAGAATTGTTTTTGACATGTAATTTAAAATACGATGATCCCAAAATATTACAAATAAAAAATTAATTCATTCGAGAAATCTTAATTGCTTGGAGTTATTTAACTTTCTCTCCTAGTTTATCTGAATTGAATATAAAGAATCAAGTGTTATGGAATAACTCATTGATCAAAGTAGATGGGAAAGTTATATATAAACAGCTTTGGCTTAAAAATGGGATCATCAGTATTAAACATTTAATGGATGAACAAAACAATTTTCTCTCACATACAACTTTTTTACAAAAATACAAAATTAATTGTAATTTTCTTGAATATTATTCAATGATTTCTGCAATACCCAATGAATGGAAACATTTTCGTCAACATCTTGTTGAGAGTAGAACAACTCAAGAAGATTTGTTGTATAATTTAAATAATGTTTTTAAGGTATGCAAGTTTATCCATAGAATTTCTGTTGATAAAATCTTAAAGTCCCCTACTTCGCAAACAAAATGGGCATCCATTTTAAATGAACCGGTGAATAATTGGAATAGATTGTATATGATTCCCTTTAAATGATGTCTTTCAACAAAACTCCGCTACTTTCAATATAAACTTTTCAATCGGATAATGGGGGTGAACAAACATCTTTACGATATTGGCTTGTCTGAATCTAATTTATGTACATTTTGTTCTTCCTCTGTTGAAAGCATTTCACATCTGTTTTGGGACTGCCCTGTAACTCAACAATTCATTCAAAACTTCCAAACCTCTTTTTTTAACAATGACGTGTATTTGAATAAGAATTTATTTTTGTTTGGTTGCCCTGACGCTCAATACTCTACTGTAAACCGTTATATTCTTTACGCTAAATATTTTATTTTTTCGACACGTTGTAAGGGAGATCGGTTGTGTTTTAGTTCTTTTAAGAACGTATTGAAACGCTATTGTGAAATTGAAAGGGTTCTTAGTAAAAAACATCATAATTTTGTTTTATCAATAGATAATAGTACGCATGTACAGTTGTTGTAAACATGTTCGCTTCATGATTTTTCTGTAAATTGAATTGATTTCGTATTTGATTTTGAATAAAATCTTTCTATGAAAGAAAAAAAAAAGAATTCTTGGCGTTTCAATTTCAACTCTTTGACTTCACTCTCCTTTGTGTTTTATTTCAAATAAACGAACCCTTCTTCTGAGTATGAACCACTAACAATATTCAGTACTATTTGAGAAAAGAGACCGCCCGGATTAATTGAACACCTAGTTTGCGTAGATTTTGTTTTTTGTATAACCATTTTTCAATATTGGCAGGTAGGCTCAATTTTTTTTGGGGGGGACATCAAAACTCGATTAGAAAATACCTTCTAGATCTTCGCAACGAACACCAGCATCTTCTGAATGGCCACAGTTGTTGACTCCAAGACCAGGATTTGCGCATTCAAAAAGGGTTGCTTCGTCTCCAGAACAATTGACATCATCAAGGACAATGGTTCCAGTGCCTTGACCGAATCCAGCCGATGGTACAGCTTCAAGCGCACCAACAAAACTGAGAGCTCGGCAGACCACGTTGGCATCAGTGGTATCCCAACTGTCATCGCATACAGTTCCCCATTCGCCATTGTAGCTGACCTCTACACGACCTTCAGAATCGGTTGTGCCTCCTACTAGGCGTATTTCACCATCTGAAATTATACGATAAAATAAGGATTTTCAGTTCAGAACAAAATTCTTCCTCATAGTGATTGTATCCATCATTTCAGAGCTTACAATCTCTTCACTTTCTTCCCTTTTTTGTTTTCATTTCTAATTCATTATTATTCACATGTACACCAATAATTGGTCGTTCATTTCCGTTTTCTTATCCTGGTATTGTTGCAAGTATGTCAGCAAAATGAAGCAATTCAATATAAGCAGATATATGCAACAAACCTTCAAGTACTTGACAACGAACTCCGGCATCTTCTGAATGGCCGCAGTTGTTGACCCCAAGACCACGATTAGCGCATTCAAAGAGGGTCGATTCGTCTCCAGAACAATTGACATCATCAAGAACAATGGTGCCAGTTCCTTGACCGAATCCAGCCGATGGTACAGCTTCAAGAGCACCAGCAAATCCCAGAGATCGGCAGACCACGTTGGCATCCGTCGTATCCCAAAGATCATCGCAAACAGTTCCCCATTCTCCATTGTAACTGACCTCCACGCGACCTTCCGAATCGGAAGTGCCTCCGACAAGGCGAATTTCACCATCTGAAATTAGACAAAAAATATGAATTTCACTTATGTCACAGAGCATTCCTTATGTAAGTTTAATCCTTACTTTATCAAGTTATAATCCCTCTTCAATATTAGATTACAACTTATCATAATTAACATTCCCGTGTGTTATCAAAAATTGTCATTCATTTCCGTGTTTCAATTTTGGTACTATCACAAGCAATTGAGCAAGAATATACCACATTATTACTTACGGAAACTGGATGCAACATACCTTCAAGTACTTGACAACGAACTCCGGCATCTTCTGAATGGCCACAGTTATTGACCCCGAGACCAGGATTTCCGCATTCAAAGAGGCTCGACTCATTTCCAAGGCAATTGACATCATCAAGAACAATGGTGCCAGTTCCTTGACCGAATCCAGCCGATGGCACAGCTTCAAGAGCACCAGCAAATCCTAGAGATCGGCAGACCACGTTGGCATCGGTGGTATCCCAACTGTCATCGCATACAGTTCCCCATTCGCCATTGTAGCTGACCTCTACACGACCTTCAGAATCGGTTGTGCCTCCTACTAGGCGTATTTCACCATCTGAAATTATACGATAAAATAAGGATTTTCAGTTCAGAACAAAATTCTTCCTCATAGTAATTGTATACATCATTTCAGAGCTTAAATTATCTTCACTTTCTTCCCTTTTTTGTTTTCATTTCTAATTCATTATTATTCACATGTACACCAATAATTGGTCGTTCATTTCCGTTTTTCTTATCCTGGAATTGTTGCAAGTATGTCAGCAAAATGAAGCAATTTAATATAAGCAGATATATGCAACAAACCTTCAAGTACTTGACAACGAACTCCGGCATCTTCTGAATGGCCGCAGTTGTTGACCCCAAGACCACGATTAGCGCATTCAAAGAGGGTCGATTCGTCTCCAGAACAATTGACATCATCAAGAACAATGGTGCCAGTTCCTTGACCGAATCCAGCCGATGGCACTGCCTCAAGAGAACCAACAAAACCTAGAGATCGGCAGACCACGTTGGCATCGGTTGAATCCCATTCATCATCGCAGACAGTACCCCATTGTCCATTGTAGCTGACCTCTACACGACCTTCAGAATCAGAGGTGCCTCCAACTAGACGGACCTCCCCATCTACATATGGATAAATGGAAAAATAACAACCTTAATTAAATGATCTAACATACTTTGCGTTTCCATTTGCACTTTTTGACTTCATTCTCTCTTGTGTTTGTTTTTCAAATCTACGAACCCTTTTTGTGACTCTGAACCACTCACAATTCTCGATACTATTTGAGAGCAAAAGAGCTAAGATAAGTGGAACAACTGAAATGCATAGACAAAAATTCTTTATACCGTATTTTTATAATTGGTAGAATAGACCCAAATTGTTTTATCTTCAAAACTCAAATAAAAATACCTTCAAGTGCCTCGCAACGAACACCAGCATCTTCTGAATGGCCACAGTTATTGACTCCAAGACCAGGATTTTCGCATTCGAAGAGGCTCGATTCATTTCCATTGCAATTGACATCATCAAGGACAATGGTGCCAGTGCCTTCACCAAATCCAGCCGATGGCACAGCTTCAAGAGCACCAACAAAACCGAGAGATCGGCAGACCACGTTGGCATCGGTCGTATCCCAACCGTCATCGCAGACAGTACCCCATTGTCCATTGTAGCTGACCTCTACACGACCTTCAGAATCAGTGGTGCCTCCAACTAGACGAACCTCACCATCTGTTTAGGAATATATGACAAAAAACAACCTTGATTGAAATAACATAGAATTCTTGGATTGAAAATGTTACATTTACCTTCCGTAATTTCTGGCTTGAAAATTGCGTGGGTTAAACGTTATATGAGCACAGAAAATAAAGGAAAATGGACATGTATTTTCAAACACAACTTGGTCACCTTAGGAGGAGAATTGTTTTTTACATGTAATTTAAAATACGATGATCCCAAAATATAACAAATAAAAAATTAATTCATTCGAGAAATCTTAATTGCTTTGAGTTATTTAACTTTCTCTCCTAGTTTATCTGAATTGAATATAAAGAATCAAGTGTTATGGAATAACTCATTGATCAAAGTAGATGGGAAAGTTATATATAAACAACTTTGGCTTAAAAATGGGATCATCAGTATTAAACATTTAATGGATGAACAAAACAATTTTCTCTCACATACAACTTTTTTACAATAATACAAAATTAATTGTAATTTTCTTGAATATTATTCATTGATTTCTGCAATACCCAATGAATGGAAACATTTTCGTCAACATCTTGTTGAGAGTAGAGCAACTCAAGAAGATTTGTTGTATAATTTAAATAATGTTTTTAAGGTATGCAAGTTTATCCATAGAATTTCTGTTGATAAAATCTTAAAGTCCCCTACTTCGCAAACAAAATGGGCATCCATTTTAAATGAACCGGTTAATAATTGGAATAGATTGTATATGATTCCCTTTAAATGCTGTCTTTCAACAAAACTCCGCTACTTTCAATATAAACTTTTCAATCGGATAATGGGGGTGAACAAACATCTTTACGATATTGGCTTGTCTGAATCTAATTTATGTACATTTTGTTCTTCCTCTGTTGAAAGCATTTCACATCTGTTTTGGGACTGCCCTGTAACTCAACAATTCATTCAAAACTTCCAAACCTCTTTTTTGAACAATGACGTGTATTTGAATAAGAATTTATTTTTGTTTGGTTGCCCTGACGCTCAATACTCTACTGTAAACCGTTATATTCTTTACGCTAAATATTTTATTTTTTCGACACGTTGTAAGGGAGATCGGTTGTGTTTTAGTTCTTTTAAGAACGTATTGAAACGCTATTGTGAAATTGAAAGGGTTCTTAGTAAAAAACATCATAATTTTGTTTTGTCAATAGATAATAGTACGCATGTACAGTTGTTGTAAACATGTTCGCTTCATGATTTTTCTGTAAATTGAATTGATTTCGTGTTTGATTTTGAATAAAATCTTTCTATGAAAGAAAAAAAAAAAGAATTCTTGGCGTTTCAATTTCAACTCTTTGACTTCACTCTCCTTTGTGTTTTATTTCAAATAAACGAACCCTTCTTCTGAGTATGAACCACTAACAATATTCAGTACTATTTGAGAAAAGAGACCGCCCGGATTAATTGAACACCTAGTTTGCGTAAATTTTGTTTTTTGTATAACCATTTTTCAATATTGGCAGGTAGGCTCAATTTTTTTTGGGGGGGGCATCAAAACTCGATTAAAAAATACCTTCTAGAACTTCGCAACGAACACCAGCATCTTCTGAATGGCCACAGTTGTTGACTTCAAGACCAGGATATGCGCATTCAAAAAGGGTTGCTTCGTCTCCAGAACAATTGACATCATCAAGGACAATGGTTCCAGTGCCTTGACCGAATCCAGCCGATGGTACAGCTTCAAGCGCACCAACAAAACCGAGAGCTCGGCAGACCACGTTGGCATCAGTGGTATCCCAACTGTCATCGCATACAGTTCCCCATTCGCCATTGTAGCTGACCTCTACACGACCTTCAGAATCGGTTGTGCCTCCTACTAGGCGTATTTCACCATCTGAAATTATACGATAAAATAAGGATTTTCAGTTCAGAACAAAATTCTTCCTCATAGTAATTGTATCCATCATTTCAGAGCTTAAAATATCTTCAATTTCTTCCCTTTTTTGTTTTCATTTCTAATTCATTATTATTCACATGTACACCAATAATTGGTCGTTCATTTCCGTTTTTCTTATCCTGGAATTGTTGCAAGTATGTCAGCAAAATGAAGCAATTTAATATAAGCAGATATATGCAACAAACCTTCAAGTACTTGACAACGAACTCCGGCATCTTCTGAATGGCCGCAGTTGTTGACCCCAAGACCACGATTAGCGCATTCAAAGAGGGTCGATTCGTCTCCAGAACAATTGACATCATCAAGAACAATGGTGCCAGTTCCTTGACCGAATCCAGCCGATGGCACAGCTTCAAGAGCACCAGCAAATCCCAGAGATCGGCAGACCACGTTGGCATCCGTCGTATCCCAAAGATCATCGCAAACAGTTCCCCATTCTCCATTGTAACTGACCTCCACGCGACCTTCCGAATCGGAAGTGCCTCCGACAAGGCGAATTTCACCATCTGAAATTAGACAAAAAATATGAATTTCACTTATGTCACAGGGCATTCCTTATGTAAGTTTAATCCTTACTTTATCAAGTTATAATCACTCTTCAATATTAGATTACAACTTATCATAATTAACATTCCCGTGTGTTATCAAAAATTGTCATTCATTTCCGTGTTTCAATTTTGGTACTATCACAAGCAATTGAGCAGGAATATACCACATTATTACTTACGGAAACTGGATGCAACATACCTTCAAGTACTTGACAACGAACTCCGGCATCTTCTGAATGGCCGCAGTTATTGACCCCGAGACCACGATTTCCGCATTCAAAGAGGCTCGACTCATTTCCAAGGCAATTGACATCATCAAGAACAATGGTGCCAGTTCCTTGACCGAATCCAGCCGATGGCACAGCTTCAAGAGCACCAGCAAATCCCAGAGATCGGCAGACCACGTTGGCATCCGTCGTACTCCAAAGATCATCGCAAACAGTTCCCCATTCTCCATTGTAACTGACCTCCACGCGACCTTCCGAATCGGAAGTGCCTCCGACAAGGCGAATTTCACCATCTGAAATTAGACAAAATATATGAATTTCACTTATGTCACAGAGCATTCCTTATGTAAGTTTAATCCTTACTTTATCAAGTTATAATCCCTCTTCAATATTAGATTACAACTTATCATAATTAACATTTCTGTGTGTTATCAAAAATTGTCATTCATTTCCGTGTTTCAATTTTGGTACTATCACAAGCAATTGAACAAGAAAATACCACATTATTATTTACGGAAACTGGATGCAACATACCTTCAAGTACTTGACAACGAACTCCGGCATCTTCTGAATGGCCACAGTTATTGACCCCGAGACCACGATTTCCGCATTCAAAGAGGCTCGACTCATTTCCAAGGCAATAGACATCATCAAGAACAATGGTGCCAGTTCCTTGACCGAATCCAGCCGATGGCACTGCTTCAAGAGAACCAACAAAACCTAGAGATCGGCAGACCACGTTGGCATCGGTTGAATCCCATTCATCATCGCAGACAGTACCCCATTGTCCATTGTAGCTGACCTCTACACGACCTTCAGAATCAGAGGTGCCTCCAACTAGACGGACCTCCCCATCTACATATGGATAAACGGAAAAATAACAACCTTAATTAAATGATCTAACATACTTTGCGTTTCCATTTGCACTTTTTGACTTCATTCTCACTTGTGTTTTTTTTTCAAATCTACGAACCCTTTTTGTGACTCTGAACCACTCACAATTCTCGATACTATTTGAGAGCAAAAGAGCTAAGATAAGTGGAACAACTGAAATGCATAGACAAAAATTCTTTATACCGTATTTTTATAATTGGTAGAATAGACCCAAAGTGTTTTATCTTCAAAACCAGTGGCGTAACTACGGGGGGGCATGGGGGGGCACGTGCCCCCCCAATCGGCTGACAAAAAAAAAAAAAAAAAAAAAAAAAAAACGGGGAAAAGGAGAAAAAGAGGGAGAAAGGAAGAGAAACGAAGTGGGAAAGAAGACATTATTGTTCATTATAATGTTATATTATATCATAATTATGTTATGTTATATTACATAAGAAACATTTTTTTTCATAACTTTATGAAACATAATTTGCTCAGGGCCTATGTCTTCATTGTTCCTGGTGCTTGCATTGTCTGTTTACCGAGATATATAATCCTGTTATACTAAAACCTCCCGTTTTCAAGTCAATATACACCAAACTGCCAAATATATTTCCTCGCACTTCGAGTTATTGTTTTATGTACAATAGTATGCTTCTTTTTCATGATTACTTAAAGTGATTGCCCCATTTTAAGGTCTTGATATAAAACATTTCCTGTCCGTGCTTACGTTCGCAGTAGTGGATTGGTGAAATATGTCTGCTCTCCATGGATTCCTAGAATCAGTCCTTAAATATCCCTTTTTCTAATCTGAATATCAAAAATTTTCAGCTCGCGCTTCGCGCTCGCATCATTTGGTTAGTGAACTACGTATGGTCTTCGTGAATTTCTACCAACAAGCCTTAAATGCCCCTCATCAGGTCTAAATTTCCTAAATTTTCAGCTCGCGCTTCGCGCTCGCAAGATTTGATTAGTGAGATGGGTAAGTTAATCAGGATTACAAGTGCTTTATGTGCATGTTTAGATGTAATTCTAACAAAATCAGCAAGCGCTTATTGGCACTCGCATCAGATGACTATGGTGAGATGTGTATACTCTTAATGGATTCCTAAAATATAGTCCTTAAAATCTTCCTGTTTGGGGGTCAATATTTACAAAAATTTCAGCTAGCGCTTCGCGCTCGCATTATTTAGCGAGACAGGTACATATCATGATTACAAAAGATTGATTATAATGTCCCTTTTTAGGTCTAAATATCAAAAATTTTAAGCTCGCGCTTCGCGCTCGCATTATTTGACCAGTGAGAGACATATCCGTTTAATGGCACTGTCCTTAAAATGTCTCTATTAGGTATACCTGGCAACTGGACGCGCTTCGCGCGCTCACTTAGTGACTCAAAATTTTTGCTAGTGCCCCCCCCCCCAATGCCGTGACCCATGGTACGCCACTGTTCAAAACTCAAATAAAAATACCTTCAAGTGCCTCGCAACGAACACCAGCATCTTCTGAATGGCCACAGTTATTGACTCCAAGACCAGGATTTTCGCATTCGAAGAGGCTCGATTCATTTCCATTGCAATTGACATCATCAAGGACAATGGTGCCAGTGCCTTCACCAAATCCAGCCGATGGCACAGCTTCAAGAGCACCAACAAAACCGAGAGATCGGCAGACCACGTTGGCATCGGTCGTATCCCAACCGTCATCGCAGACAGTACCCCATTGTCCATTGTAGCTGACCTCTACACGACCTTCGGAATCAGTGGTGCCTCCAACTAGACGAACCTCACCATCTGTTTAGGAATACATGACAAAAAACAACCTTGATTGAAATAACATAGAATTCTTGGCGTTTCAATTTCAACTCTTTGACTTCACTCTCCTTTGTGTTTTATTTCAAATAAACGAACCCTTCTTGTGAATATGAACCACTAACAATATTCAGTACTATTTGAGAAAAGAGACCGCCCGGATTAATTGAACACCTAGTTTGCGTAGATTTTGTTTTTTGTATAACCATTTTTCAATATTGGCAGGTAGGCTCAATTTTTTTTTTTTGGGGGGGCATCAAAACTCGATTAGAAAATACCTTCTAGAACTTCGCAACGAACACCAGCATCTTCTGAATGGCCACAGTTGTTGACTCCAAGACCAGGATTTGCGCATTCAAAAAGGGTTGCTTCGTCTCCAGAACAATTGACATCATCAAGGACAATGGTTCCAGTGCCTTGACCGAATCCAGCCGATGGTACAGCTTCAAGCGCACCAACAAAACCGAGAGCTCGACAGACCACGTTGGCATCAGTGGTATCCCAACTGTCATCGCATACAGTTCCCCATTCGCCATTGTAGCTGACCTCTACACGACCTTCAGAATCGTTTGTGCCTCCTACTAGGCGTATTTCACCATCTGAAATTATACGAAAAAATAAGGATTTTCAGTTCAGAACAAAATCCTTCCTCATAGTAATTGTATCCATTATTTCACAGCTTACAATCTCTTCTCTTTACTTTTCTTCCCTTTTTTGTTTTCAGTTCTAATTCATTATTATTCACATGTACACCAATAATTGGTCGTTCATTTCCGTTTTCTTTTCCTGGTATTGTTGCAAGTATGTCAGCAAAATGAAGCAATTCAATATAAGCAGATATATGCAACAAACCTTCAAGTACTTGACAACGAACTCCGGCATCTTCTGAATGGCCGCAGTTGTTGACCCCAAGACCACGATTAGCGCATTCAAAGAGGGTCGATTCGTCTCCAGAACAATTGACATCATCAAGAACAATGGTGCCAGTTCCTTGACCGAATCCAGCCGATGGCACAGCTTCAAGAGCACCAGCAAATCCCAGAGATCGGCAGACCACGTTGGCATCCGTCGTATCCCAAAGATCATCGCAAACAGTTCCCCATTCTCCATTGTAACTGACCTCCACGCGACCTTCCGAATCGGAAGTGCCTCCGACAAGGCGAATTTCACCATCTGAAATTAGACAAAAAATATGAATTTCACTTATGTCACAGAGCATACCTTATGTAAGTTTTATCCTTACTTTATCAAGTTATAATCCCTCTTCAATATTAGATTACAACTTATCATAATTAACATTCCCGTGTGTTATCAAAAATTGTCATTCATTTCCGTGTTTCAATTTTGGTACTATTACAAGCAATTGAACAAGAATATACCACATTATCATTTGCGGAAACTGGATGCAACATACCTTCAAGTACTTGACAACGAACTCCTGCATCTTCTGAATGGCCACAGTTATTGACCCCGAGACCACGATTTCCACATTCAAAGAGGCTCGACTCATTTCCAAGGCAATTGACATCATCAAGAACAATGGTGCCAGTTCCTTGACCGAATCCAGCAGATGGCACTGCTTCAAGAGAACCAACAAAACCTAGAGATCGGCAGACCACGTTGGCATCGGTTGAATCCCATTCATCATCGCAGACAGTACCCCATTGTCCATTGTAGCTGACCTCTACACGACCTTCAGAATCAGAGGTGCCTCCAACTAGACGGACCTCACCATCTGCATATGAATAAATGAAGAAAAAAAACCTTGATTGAAATAACCTAGAATTTCTGGCATTTTAATTTCAACTATTTGACCTTATTCTCTCTTGTGTTTTTTTTTTTATCTACGAACCCTTCTTGTGAATATGAACCACTCACAATATTAAGTAATATTTGAGAAAAGAGACCGCTCGGATAAATGGAACATCTGGTTTGCATATATTTTCATTTTTTTTTAAACCAATTTTCGATTAGAAAATACCTTCTAGAACTTCGCAACGAACACCAGCATCTTCTGAATGGCCACAGTTATTGACTCCAAGACCAGGATTTTCGCATTCAAAGAAGCTCGATTCATCTCCAGAACAATTGACATCATCAAGAACAATGGTTCCAGTGCCTTGACCGAATCCAGCCGATGGCACAGCTTCAAGAGCACCAACATAACCGAGAGTTTGACAGACCACGTTGGCATCGGTGGTATCCCAACTGTCATCGCATACAGTTCCCCATTCGCCATTGTAGCTGACCTCTACACGACCTTCAGAATCGGTTGTGCCTCCTACTAGGCGTATTTCACCATCTGAAATAAAAGCCGAAAATGAAATGTATTTTTTGTACTCATATTTGCTTTGCTAACACTGAGTATCATTAGCATTTACTTGTGAATGAAGGTTGTTTATTCCTCCTCGGCTATGTTCTTATTCTTGAGGAATACTTTTGATTAAAGGACAAGTCCACCCCAACAAAAACTTGATATGAATAAAAAGAGAAAAATTCAACAAGCATAACACTGAAAATTTCATCAAAATCGGATGTAAAATAAGAAAGTTATGACATTTTAAAGTTTCGCTTCATTTCACAAAACAGTTATAGGCACATCTCGGTCGGTATGCAAATGAGGGAACTGATGACATCACTCACTCACTATTTCTTTTGTATTTTATTATATGAAATATGAAATATTTTGATTTTCTCGTCATTGTCATGTGAAATGAAGTTTCATTCCCCCCTGAACACGTGGAATTCCATTATTTTAACATTTTGTGGTTTAGGCAAGGAGGTCCTAATCGTCAAATTCGTAAAAATTGAAATATTGTATAATTTAAACAATAAAAAACAAAAGAAATAGTGAGTGAGTGACATCATCGACTCTCTCATTTGGATGTAACTGGCTCGTTCATATAACTAGTTTGTTAAAAATAAGCAAAACTTTGAAATGTCATAACTTTCTTATTTTACATCCGATTTTGATGAAATTTTCAGCATTGTGCTTGTCTGATTTTTCTCTATGGATTCAAATCAACATTTTTCTGAGGTGGACTTGACCTTTAAGAACATTAAAATTCAGAAGAGAATGAGGAGAGTTTTTTTTCTATTCTACTATGACCTCAGGCCCTTGACCGAATCCACCTGATGACACACGGGATGACACATTTTAATCAGCACCAGCAAAAGCTCTTTTAGAGTGAAAACAAAATGAACTCTAGTATTCTAACGCCTTCTCTCCTGTCCTACATGATTCTATCAATAATCTCGAGGTACACGTTTTTTTTCTTATTTCCGGATGTTTGTAAATTCCATACCCATCCAAGAAAACACCCCGCCGGGTCTTATACCAGTGATACATACCTTGAAGCACTTCGCAGCGGACTCCAGCATCTTCTGAATGGCCACAGTTGTGAACTCCAAGACCACGGTTGGCGCATTCGATGAGAGTGGATTCGCTTCCAGAACAACTGACGTTGTCAAGGACAATGATGCCAGTGCCTTGACCGAATCCGGCAAATGAGACAGCTTCAAGAGCGCCGGTAAATCCGAGAGATCGGCAGACCACCGTGGCATCGGACGTATCCCAGGCATCATCGCAGACAGTTCCCCATTGTCCTTTGAAGACGATTTCCACTCTGCCTTCTGATGGTGTCTCACCGTCCGCAAGACGTACCTGGCCCTCTGTCGACATTAAGTGATGTTTATATATTATTATAATGGCCGGCGCCATGGGGGAAGGTCTTCATCTTCTTTGTATTTACATTCAACCAAAGACTAAGTTCTTTGACGCGAGGATCATTTTGTTTCTCGACCGTGTTCTGCTTTGGTTGCATACCCTTACGCAGGTAATGTTGTTTTTTAAGTGTGGATAGCACACGAAATGGAAGCTATTGGATGCTCACTTATTCAAAGGTTAAATGTAATTATGTTTTCAAAGGGGGACTCCATCACCCCCCCCCCCCCAAAAAAAAAAAAGATGGCGTCATTGCATCAGCTAGTACGAAGTTGAAGAAGCTCCACGAGCAATGCAAACATCCAATTCTCTCTTCTTTGCTCCATCCCCTTTTCTTCCCCTATTCGTTGCACTCAGCATGACATATTCATTTGGGGGATGATAAAAAAATCAATGTGATTTTCGGTAGGCCTACCAATAGTGATCGAAATGGCACTGCACACTGCACCAGTCCAATAAATACCGCCTACTTGTGGTAGAATTGTTAGTTAGATGTCAGGATGTTCACCCATAATCATATTCTCCTATCAGCTAGTAATGCAAACTTAGACATTTTTTTTTACAGATCATGTATCATTTGTTTATAAATGCCTTGGGATAGGGCATTGTACAGCGTGTCCCATAAAAAAATGTTAATGGCACTTTGAATGGGTATAATGTGAAAATTACCCAAGCATATTGTATATAATTGTGTAATAATCGTAAACTAGCATTTGTTTTATACAATTTGCCTAAATCTTATGCGATATGGTCCATCGAACAAAGATACGTGAGCCTTCTTTCGGCACTCACTTTTTAAAAACAAATATTGTGTAAAAATTTTAACCAGCACGAGAGTAATTATGTGTCCAACCAATTTTGGGAAGTATTTTACCCAATGCGGGAAGCATATTGTCCAGTAAGGTTAAAGAATAAGCAGCAATTACTTTAGAATGGGCAAAATGTTTATCACACTGGATAAATAAAAATGCCCAAGAGAAATTCCCAATGCTGGACGGACACATATACCCTCATGGAGCATTTTTACCCAAGATTTTTAGAGTTGCTTTAAATTGTTTAATAATTTGGACTAAACAACAAGTATACTCTGCTCGTGTGGAAAAGATCATACCTAATTTTGAGAAAATTAAACAATATATAAGAAAATGTTACAAAGATGAGAGGCAAATTAGTATTATGGAAAACAAAACACATAAATTTGATTAAAAAATGGGTAAATTTCGAAAGAATACTTGTCATTTTGTAATAAGATTTCCGGACCTTGTATGTATTTCTGTTTAATGTAAACATATTTTCATGATGAATATGCAGTGTGTTTCGGGTGAGAGGTGATCAAGTATTGTTGGAGGGGCCTTGTTCGGTGCTCATTTGTTTTTGCTGTTGCATGTGTCGGCGGCGGAACGGATGGGAGTAGGGCATGGCCACTCTATGGATCGGTTCCCTTTTGTTTGAAACGCCCTGTAGGCCTATACTTTGTTCAAAATTATACTATGTGTGTATGATATGCTTTGTATTATGTCAATTATATGACTGTTAAAATGTTTATGCAAATATATGCCATATCGGAGGGAAATTTAAAAAACTTGAAAAAAAATTAGAGTCCACCTCTCAATCCAAGTTCCGTTATTACGTTGAATAAAGTACATATTCAAGTCACGTCTTCATTTACTCTTCATTTATTTCCTTTTTCATTTCCTTTATAGTGTCGATACTTAAATTTTTAAAATGAAGGTTGAGGAAAATTAGCATGATGTCTTTAAATCATACATGGAATATTGATTGATTGATTGATTGATTGATTGATTGATTGATTGATTGATTGATTGATTGATTGATTGATTGATTGATTGATTGATTGATTGATTGATTGACTGATTGATTGATTGATTGATTGATTGATTGATTGGTTGATTGGTTGGTTAATTGATTGGGTATACCTCCGGATATCTGCAAGGAAATGGATTAAAACGTTGTTTTTTAATCCATGATTTAATCTTGATCTCATCTAATCATCAGAGGGGGATGAATCAATAGGTTATCCCCATGTCCCGAGCAAAAGAAAATCGTTGCAGATTTATACGCCCATGCCTGAACGTGAATAAAAAATAATTTGCAACACTTTAATGCATAACAATTCTTGCTAGCTGAACCAGGCTACACATACTGGTTTCCTGATGTGTATTGAAAACAAATGTTCATATCTTTGTGATAATAGGACCAAATCACATACAATTTGATCCAGATGTAGAAAATTACATGTAGTCGTTACGGGTGTAAAGATATATATTAGCAATATGATGTTGTAATGTTAGTACCTATCATTAACATTTTTTGTAGGACACGCTGTATGTTATTTTCTATGCACATTTTTCGTCCTAATGTTCCTCAATCGAGGGGGAAGTTCACCCTGAAGAAAAGTTCGTTGTAAACAAAGCAGAAAAAATAATAAAAATTGTTGGTGAAGATTTGAGTAAAAAATCCATTAAAGTTTAAAGAAGTTCGAATTCTAAATTTGATTTGTGACGTCATAAACGAGCAGCTCTCCCATATTTCATGTAATATAAATTGCATACATTTCAATCTTTTAATGGTTCGTGATGACTTATTTTTGTTTCCTTTTTAGGAACGGGGTGTGAATAACGTTTCTATTGACAAACTGAAAGGTACTCATTTTCAATTGTCTTAGAAAGCGAAATTTTAGTGATTTTTTTTTTACCATACGATATGTACGAAAGCTGCTCGCATATGACGTCACAAATCAAGTAATAAAAATTATAATAACTTGTTTATTATTTGATGAATTTTCATCCAACCTTCGCCAATATTTTTTATTACCTTTTTTTGCTATTTTACAATAAACTATTTGTCAGGGTGAACTACCCCTTACAGATGGTGCTACGGTGCCTTACCGTGGTAGAGACATTTTAACCAAACTTCAAAGCTTTTTTCCAAACAGTTTTCCTTTACTACGGCCACTTTAATTTTCATCGGGTTATGTGTGGGGTACGGACCTTAACTCCAAGTCTATTGTATACTAAAAAGTCGAATGAAACTAAGTTTAACTTTGCAAAAAGGGTTTGTTACGAAACTCCCTTTTTCACTCGGTTTCGGAATTGGTCATCCCTCAAACATTTACGTTTTAGCGTTTTGCGAATTAACCATAGGCCTGAAATTCCAGGGGTCCGTGACCGTCCGTCTTACAAAGAGTTAAGATTGATCCGATGTAACCTCCGCATACATTCGTAATTCCGAAGGTTCGTAATTCCGAAGGTTCGGTTATTCCGAAGGTTCGTATTTCCGAAGGTTCGTATTTCCGAAGGTTCGTAATTCCGAAGGTTAGTAATTCCGAAGGTTCGTTAATCCGAAAACGAAATAAGGTTCGTAATTCCGAAGGTTCGTCAATCCGAAAACGAAATAAGGTTCGTAATTCCGAAGGTTCGTCAATCCGAAAACGAAATAAGGTTCGTAATTCCGAAGGTTCGTTAATCCGAAAACGAAATAAGGTTCGTAATTCCGAAGGTTCGTTAATCCGAAAACGAAATACGGTTCGTTAATCCGAAAATTAAATAAGGTTTGTATTTCCGAAAATGAAAATTATTCATTTTGGTAACAAACACGGTGTTGTCATTACAAGATAACACGATATTATGCAATGATAGTAATAACGATCGATGATACATGCGTGTGTTGTGGCCAAAAGCATGTATTTCATTAAGAATAGGCGCCCGGATCAAGCATAGGCTAATTTCGATTTTATCTGAGCAATTGCTGCCTTTAGCAAATGGTTTAAGGATGCAGGGGATTAAGTTTGTTGGTCGCGTGCGAGTAACCTCGAGATAATAGTATTTGTATTGGAGGGGATGTCATTTTTAATAACAGCTTCTGCTGGTAATAAAAATAAAAATAATACTAAAAATGATCCTTGTGAGATGTTGAAAGCGCGAATCGCAAGCTCAAACTAGTAGACATTTCATGTAACAAGACTTGAACTTAAACATTCTGAGCATTTTTTTGTAATCGTGAGAAAGATGTGTATCTTACTAAAGAATTAACGCGAGCGCGAAGCGCGAGCTGTAATTTGTTTATATACTGACCTGGGGCCCGTTGCATAAAACTTTTTACCTGAGTTTTTGCCCTGTGCTAAAGTCAATGGCGGAAATCAGACTAATCTTAGTTTTCAGTTTTTACCAGAGTTTTCTCAGGTAAAAAGCTTTATGCAACAGGCTTCAGAAAGTAACCTTTTAAGGACTTCATTTAATGACTCATGAATAGTATATCTCACGAACTAAATAATGAGAGCGCGAACCGCAAGCTTAAAATTTGAGATATTCCAACCTGAAAAGTGGACATTTTATACATTTTTGTAACCAGGAATAGAATGAGTTCCTCAATAAACAATACTTGATGCGAGCGAGAAACGTGAGCCAAATTTTTCTGATTTTCCAACCTGAAAACTGGACATTCTAAGCATTCTTGTAAAAAAAAATTGATGCAAGTGCTAATAAGCGCGAGCCCAAAAGGGTATTCCATTTTGAAAAGGTCACTTTTTTTCCGACGGGATTTTTTGGGGGCAAGTATCCATCCCCCCCCCCCCTCTCCTGTCCCCGGTTCCGCCACCCCTGAGTGAAGCGAGCAAGATTTTGGAGCATGGGCGATTTAGCTCTAGCAACTTATACTCCTTTTGTAGTCATGAATATGGTGAGCATCTAAACAAAACAATTAATGCGAATGCAAAGAGTTTTAAATATTTGATATGCTGGAATGAAGTCATAAATATAACTAATGTGATATTATATTTAGAGATAGGGGCGCAGGCAGGGTCCTGTATGGGGAATGGATGTACATACGGCGTACACGTCAAAAGGGGAAGAGAGGGCATTTGCCCTAAAGATGAATGGGGAGAGGCAAACATTTGCCCCCTCAAAACCCAAAATTTGGAGGTAAAAAAGTTTATCATTTTCACAATAATTATTATTATTATTGTTCATCATCATGGGTCGTGTGGTCCAGTGGCAAGAGAATTGGACTCAAAATCGGAAGGTTGTCAGTTAGAATCAACACTCTGCCATTGTCTCCACTTTGATAAAAAATACCCGAGAGTAATATATGTCGTCTATATTCTTCAGCCACTATGACTGATTAACCTAGACGTAATATTTTTCTTACGTAATTGGTTATATACCAGCTTGGCGTTTACCAGCAAAAAAAATGTCCTTTCGAGTTCCTACAGGGGTTACCATTAACAGAAACAGAATTATCATTTTTATGATTAATTTTGACATCGTCGTAGTCATCATCGTCGTTTTCGTCGAAATCAACGGTCGTATGATTATAACGAGTTAAACATTAATATCGTTCACAAAAGAAAAAGTGGCAAACTCTGCATCCTTAAAATTTCACACTGCGAGATTCCTATTTGGTTGCCACTTTACCACCCCCTGACAAATTATAGAGAGAATTTGCAGTTCGAGGGATGTAGAAATGGGTAATTTTTCGAACACGCTGGCATTCTGACTTAATTTTCATGAGGTTGGCGCTTTACCACAAGTTCGACATTCAAAAAGCTGTGCCCTATGAGATTACAAAGAGTTTTCGCATTTACTACGGGGAAACTCTCTACAACGAATCGATTCTTCCATTATTTATTCTTTGAAGTATTTATTCTATTCATGTATTCCATGAAGTTCTCAAAACATTCCTTTTCAAGTCTGATCGTCAAAACTTATCAACTGGCACTACGCGCATTTTCATTAGCATGTAAAGGACGACTTCTATATGAATTTTTACAAACTATTCAAAATCCCTCTTTATGACAGTTCATCAAAAATTTTAGCTCGCACTTTTCGCTCGAAGTAATTAGTTCCATACGCGTCTTGTTAATGACCATCATGTAATTTCAAAAAAAAAGAAAAGAAAAAAGAAGCTCGCTCCTCATCAGTTATTATTTGGTATAAGGTATTCGTCAAGTTCTTGGTAACAAAACATGCATAGAATGTCCACTTTTAAGGTTGGAATATCACACATTTTTGGTTCGCGTTTTGCGCTCGCACTAATTATTGCTCATTAAGGTAGTCATTCTGATCCTGGTGAAATAAAATTCCTAGAATGTCCAGTTTCATGGATAGAATATCACAAATTTTCAGCTCGAGCTTCGCGCTTGCATTAATCGATTGGTGAGATATGTAGGCCTAGCACATATCCCATTCATGAGTCTCCAAATGCAAAAGGTTCCTCTCCTGGTCAGTATATGAAAAATTTCAGCTCACGCTTCGCGCTCGCGTTTGATTCTTTAGTTAAATTCACAATCTTTTTTCATGATTACGAAATAAAATCGGAACGTTTACTTTTTATGTGGGGCGTTTTGGCCCAGTGGATAAGTCTTCTGACTTTAAGGCAGAGGGTCGTAGGTTCGAATCCAAGTCATGGCATTATTTCCTTCAGCAAGAAATTTATTCACACTGTGCTGCACTCAACCCAGGTGAGGTGAATGGGTACCAGGTAGAAATTCGTTAATGCCTTCCTTTGGGCGCCTAGGCAGCCCAGCTAAGGCCGGGATAATGATAATAGCTGGGAGTACAGTTTTCAGAACTGAAGTGGCTTCCCTGGGTAAATAATATCCATATCATTATTATCATTTTAGGCCTACATGAAATTTCCCAAAGTTTGAGCTCGCAACATCTCACAAGGATGCCTTTTTAACAGTAATTGACCAAAAAGGTGAATTTTACATCTTCAGATTTGATTTTTTTCCCAAACGGCTTGCTCGCTACGCTCGCAGAAATGAAACGTAAATATATAACTTATCAATCAGAGATCACTTTAAAAATTTTGCTCAGCTTAATTACTACAAAATACACAACCTCTTTACACAGATGATATTCTTATGGCGAAAATATCCGTTTGCACCAATATGCCCCTATTGGCCCCTTTTTTGCTTTGCCCCCCGCCCCCCCCCCCCCCCAAAAAAAAAAAAAGAGGAAGATTCGTTCCGCCGCCACTGGTTGAAACACGCATCGTCTTCATGGCTAACTGCAAAAAGTTCTTAAAATGTCCCCTTTAGATCAAGTCAGAGCTTATATTTAAAATTTCTGTTCGCGCTTCTTGCTAGCAGTTATTATCTAGTTACATAGGCATCTCGTTTTGAAGAACTCAAACCTATTGCCCATCATATTAAAAAAAAATATAGCTCGCGCTCGCATTATTTAAAAAGGGTTTATCATGTTATTACATATTTATAAGTATAAAGCTAATTATTGACTGTTAGGACTACCCTTTCAAAGAAACAAACAATCAACTTTAAGCTGCAGATCGAGGAAAATATGGCTGAAAAAAAAATTGCCCCCCCCCTATTTGACAAAAGTTGGATCCGCTGGGAGGGAGGCAGGGGGCACTTGCACCCCCAAAATGAAATAAAAAAGAGGGAAATGCGTATTTTTCCAAAATGAGAGAGTTCCTTTTTCAAAAATGAATATGCTGTTTTTCATGTTTTTCGAAATATACTCTTTTTAAAGTATACAAGTTAAGTTTTCAGGCTGGAATATTGCAAATTTTCAGCTTGCGCTTCGCACTCTCAATTATTCGATTGGAGAAATATGTATCCTAAAGAGGTCACTAAATGCATGCTTTCTTGAACAGGTTCCTTTTCTGGTCAGTATGTTAAAGCTCGCGTTTTGCGCTCGTGTTAATTCTTTAGTTAAATGCACATCTTTTTAATGACAGCAGAAATCTGCTCGGATTTTTCAAAACTTATTTTCATTTTTTATTGAAATACCCTTAAGTTTTAGCTTGTTATTCACGCACGCAACACCTCGCAATAATGCCATTTTAAGAATAATTGACCCCCAAAACGAGTTTTACAACTTCACCTTTAATTTTTTTTTTACCAAGCCGCTCGCTCATTATACTCTCTCCCGAAAAATAAAGCCTAAATATACATTTTGCCATAATAAGAAGTCACTTCAAAAAAGTTTTTCTCTACTTAATCACTATCAAACACACAATGACTTCAAGCAGATGATAATCTCAAGGTGAAAATATCACCAAAGTGCCCATTATGACGTATGAGTTTCATTTTTTGGCTTTACCCCCCGAACGAAAATTCGTTCGGCCGCCCTTGCCTTCCCATCCTCATAACAATTGAACGGCAACAGTGTCCCCCGCCCCCCCCCCCCCCCCCATTGCCTCTGCCTCTGCTTTCCCGGTTTTCATTTTTTGGATTAACGAACCTTATTTCGTTTTCGGATTAACGAACCTTCGGAACAACGAACCTTATTTCGTTTTCGGATTAACGAACCTTCGGAAAAACGAACCTTATTTTGTTTTCGGATTAACGAACCTTATTTCGTTTTCGGATTAACGAACCTTCGGAAAAACGAACCTTATTTTGTTTTCGGATTAACGAACCTTCGGAACAACGAACCTTATTTCGTTTTCGGATTAACGAACCTTCGGAACAACGAACCTTATTTCGTTTTCGGATTATCGAACCTTCGGAACAACGAACCTTATTTCGTTTTCGGATTATCGAACCTTCGGAATAACGAACCGTCGGAATAACGCCACAAATGTTCGGATTAACGAACCCTTTTTCGTTTTCGGATTAACGAACATCGAGGTATAGGCAATTTACGTGTTTCGGAATTACGAACCTTCGGAATAAAGAACCTTCGGAATTACGAAGCTTCGGAATTACGAAGTGTAACCGTAACCTCAACTATATATGGAAATCCATCAATGCCTTAATTTTAAAATTATACACAATGTCCTTTGTAAACAAAGAGAATGTGAAATTGTCCAAGAAAATGGTGAATGTACGAATATAAAACAGGTGGAAAATATTTTGAACAAACATGTATTAATGTTCTGCATATGGGTGTGTGTTGGTATGCTGGTGTGATTGTGTGTGTGTATGAGGCTTGTTTTCTTTTTATATTTACACTTTAACAACGTGAGATCTGTTTTGTTTTGTGAATTATTGTACAGGGCCCCATCCTCGCAAGCTATGCTTTTCTTGGGGTCCTTCCGATTTTTATTTATGAATTTTGTATGTATTTATTTTGATTGAGTTTTAAATGGAAAATAAATGAATTGAATTGAATTGAATTTTAGATGTCAACGTTGCCGGCTTTCCATGGTTGTGGTTGATCGGATCAATCGCAACTCTTTGTAAGACGAGGCCCAAGAAAAGACCTACCGTACCCCCCTGGACCTTACCTTCAAGTGGGCTGCAGATGACACCTGCGTCTTCTGAATGGGCGCAGTTGTTGGTCCCGATCCCGTCGTGGACACAGTCCAAGATATTTGATTCTCGCCCGGTACACTGGACGCTATCTAGGAGAATGGGTACCGTGCCTTCGCCGAACTTGGCCTGAGATACTGCTTCAATCGCACCAGGAAAATCGAGAGATCGGCAGACCACGCTAGCATCGGTGATATCCCAGAGATCGTCGCAGACAGTTCCCCATTTTCCGTTGTAACTGACCTCTACTCTGCCTTCATTAGATGACGCCCCACCGACGAGCCGGACAGTCCCATCTAAAATAAAATTCAGATGCAAACATTTCCCATATTAACACAACTTTTTGAAGCAAGAGGTTTGCGCAATATAGCCCCTCTGGATCCCATTTCATAAAGACCTAATAACTAATGCAATAATTTCTTTAACAAGTTTGAATATTCATATATCAGACCATTAAATTGATGAATTTCAGTAGCTTTTTACGTTTATTGCAACTTTGTCATGATTTTTATGAAATTGGCCCCTTTTAGCAATTGTCTTTACTAGCAGGGCCTTTTCACACGTGAATCTTCAATCATCATTATAATGATGATTGCAATTCGTCGTTAGAATCATCGGATCTTTCACACGCTCACTCGAAAACTGTGATTTGAATTCGAATTCCCAAGCGAAGGCGGTATGTGTCCGTAGTGACTTGTCAAGCAAAGCACTGCATCGCAAATACAAACTAAGATTTTTAATACTTTTTTGCCTTTATTCAGATAATATCACATTTTTCATACATACAAGGGTAATAAAGAAAATATACAAAATAAAGTGAAGTACATGTATACAGCAATATATGAAATGAAATATTATACAGATATTGACTGAAGGGTGTGTAATATAAACATTCTTTGGACCGCCGGATTTATATTTTCCCGAAGCGCGCAGCGCTGAGGGAAAATATGATCACGAGGGAAAATATAGGCCTTTAGGCGGTCCAAAGAATGTTTTTTTACACACCACATCAGTCAATATCTGTTATATTAGATAGCCTTGAATGATGAAGATAGATCTAACGTAAAATCTAAACTTAAAATTAGTTCTACGTACGGTGCGTGCAGTAGATCGCGCTTGGCTATCTGTCTTGGCTATCTAATATACATTATGATACAAAAAAATTAACAAAGATTATCACAACCCATAATACAGAGAAAACAGTTATTTTCACTTGTATTTACTGTATATTAATGCGGTATTGTATGATAAAAAATCCAAACATAAAGACTTTTTAAATTCTGAGCAATAAATCTGATATTTATAATACTTTGTTTAATAAAGATGTGAATAGGCTATCCCATAATAAAAAATGTATGTATTTATATCTCCATATTTTGTAAGACAATACAAAAAAGAATAGGGGAAAACAATCTGAATAATGATTTTATATATAAAACACACAAAAACAAAACAACAAAACAAAAAACAGAAAATGTGAAGGGAGAGCAGCCAAACTAAAACCCATCTCCTTAATCTTTTACCCATAATGGCATGTCATGATATATTTTATAAGATTGAATTACTATTATTCCAATGCTATACTATAAATCATTTTATACAAAATAAGCTTTGTTGGAAGATAATCGTATACTGATTTTTTAATATATATTTAAATTGATGGGTAAGGATCAGTGGGAGAAAGAGTTTGAAGAAAGAAAAAAATAAATAAACACTTGAGAGTAATTGACTCAAACCGACAATCGGGATTTTTTTCTTCCATTTTGTATGGTGTGGAGTCAATCCTTTCTTTATGCCTTTTCATATTCGATCTGTTTTGACCTTTTAATGGCACTGCATATTTCTTTACATGTAGGGACCCTTATCCCAGTTTACGGTTATTGTAAATCATATATTTGACCAAAATTATTTCATGATTTAATAGAGCATTGTGTTTTGTCTCTAACACCAAGTAATACTTCAAGCCATTGTATATCAAGGAATTTTAAAAGATGTAATTTTTTTCCCACTTCACTCCAAATCTTAGACACTTGACAATATGAGTGCAACTGTATCGCAGTATATATGCCGCCCTCTATGTTCGTTGGCGCTCACATAGACGATGTCTATAAAAAATAGTACGCACTTTAATTACTTTAATTTTAATTTCAAAAATTCGGTTTTTTTTTCCTGATTTGAGAGGCTCCTCCCCCTTCTCATTTGATATTTGCGCTGAGGCTAGGGTTTAGTGTAAATTGCCAATTCGTCTACTGCCAACTCGTCCACTCACTGCATGGTCTACTTTCATTTAGTCTAACGCCATTCCGTCCATTAATATTTCCTCTAACAACCATTGATTTGGTCCAATCATCACTTCGTCTAATCACCATTTCGTCTTTGACCATTTCGTCTCATAAATGCAGTTGGTCTAATATCCATTTCCTGTTCATTGATTTTGCATATTAAACACTTAGTCCAATTAGACCAAATGGTACCTGGTCTATATAGGACCAACTGGTAATTAGACGAAATAGCATGAGACTAAATGTAAGTAGACCATGTTGTGAGTGGTCGAACTGATGGTAGACAAAATGATAGTAGACGAGTTGGCAATTTGACGAATTGGCATTAGAAGAATTGGAAATAAACCGGGTTTGGGGTGTGGGTTGCCACGCTTTTTTTTTTCTTTAGTTTCAGGTCTCGCACATCTTATGGCATCATATTTGCGGGGGAAAACATTAAAAAGAACGTTCTGACGCTACTTGACCCACGTGATGAAATAAATCACGTGGGGGAAAAGTAACACAAAAGGTCGTAAAACTAAAACTACTAAGAACTAATAAATTCCGTAAACAGTGATACGTAACAAATGATTTTTATACCAAAGCCCGGTTGCATAAAAGCTACTTATATACCCTATACGCTATCATAATAGTAACTATAGGAACTGCCCAATCAGAATCAAGGATTTCAGGGAAGTTACCATTGGATGGCAAAGTTACACCACAACAGTATCTTTTATGCAACGGGGCCCAGACTCTTTTTTTTTTCAAGTGGAATATGCCACCCGAAAAATTATCATGAAATATTCTAATTCTATACTAGCTTTTCACAATCCATGAACAAACGTGTTTTTCATGACTGTTTCAGAAACAGATTTTTTTTTGTCACACAATGGACACGGACGAAGAGTGACTTTGCATTTCATTTTGAGTGCTGTATGCTCCATTTTCTTTTAAAATGTACTTCTACTATATTGTGATTTATATACTCTGAAGTGGCCTGCATTGAGGCTGTTTGTAAATTGCAGTATTATAGGAAACCACTAGCGTACCTAAGGGGGGAGGGGGCCGAACCCCCCCCCCCCCCTGACGGGTAACAAGCAAAAAAAAAAGGAAGCGAAACAAAAAAAACAAAAAAAGAGGGGAAAAGGGAAAGAGAGGAAAAGGAAAGAGAGTGAAATAAGTGGGGAGAGGGGAAAAAGAAGAAAGCGTCGCGATCAGGAATGTCAGAAGGTGCCAAGCCTCGTGTCATCATCATGAAGTTCGCTCGTTATAACATAAGGAAAATGATCTACAGTAACAGAGCAAAGTTGAAAGGAACTAAGATCTTCATCCATGAAGACCTTACAAGACATCGTCAGTCCCTCGTCAACGCTGCTAACAAATCTGATCTGATATCGAAGGTATACACAACTGATGGTAGAGTCAAAGCCCTTGTGAAGGCAACACAAAGATGGGTAACTATCACTTCTGAAAACCAAATAGAAAAACTATAGACTCATGAAATCTACACTAGTTCAAATATGAACGTAATGCTCAGATTATATGAACCTAGCTTTCCCATGCATTTTTTGTAATAAGTCCGTTAGAAACAATCAGAAAGCTATCCTTTGTGTTTTTTTGCTTGTCAAATTTTTTCGTGGACGAAATATCCTCCGAAAAATTTGCCCCCCTTTTTGTAAATCCTGGGTACGCCGCTGTAGAAAACCCTGACCGACCAATATCCCAACTGAGTGATGAGATAATCAACACTTGTTCTACAAGTTAATCAATTTAAATCAGTTTAAAGAACAAATCTGGAACTGATGTTAAGGAAGCAATTAATTAACTTTCATTACTTTATTAAGAATCAAAAGAACAGTACAACAAAATCGATTAAATGTAAAATAAAAGTACAAAAGTAAACAAAAATTGTGAGATCGGGGTTGCAGAGATAGGGCACGAAGGAACATAATTAACCATGGCCGTATGCAGCGATCTGGGGAAACCGCCCCTCGCTCCCTATGAAATTTCAAAACTTTCATTTCCGTGAGTAAAAAAAAATCACAAAATTTATCAAAAGGGTGCACGAATTCCTTCAAATCAAATTCAGAAATGCAAAAGTGCCCTCATGACAAGCTTGATCGCTTCGCTCCCTCGCTTTCGAGTTTCTTCGAAAATGTTTAGTTTTTTTCGAAAAAATGTGCGTACACTGTTAATAAATTTATCCTAAAAATAAAAGAAATTCCTGCAGCAGAGTCTCGAGAACACCTGTAATCTTACCAGATTGCGTAATCTTACAGGAAATTGGTATTTGGTGTATGGAATCTTACAAATTTCCTACAATAAAACACCCTTTTCCCCTTTTTAAACAGACCTGTTCTGTTAAATTGCAGAACAATTCCTGTTTTAGGAATTTACAGAATGATTCTGTTATTGCTTTTTGCAAAATCTTCTCTTTTTTCTGTAAAATCAGGGTTTTTTTAACAGTGTATATACGAACATTTTAACAGCGACAAGTAATATCCACTAAAATAACATTTTGAAACATTTATGGGGGTCCAAACAGTGGTCATGGATTTTAAAGTAGAGCCATTCTATGTAGGCCCTATTTACATTCTGATTTGGGCCATAGAAATTCATATTACGACTCATATCTCTAAAGCTATTAAAAACATTAATTATACACTCTCAAAATTGTTGGGCAACATACTGTCCACACAACAATTGGTTAAAACTTTATCCAATTCTGGGTAGTTTTAAACCAGGATGTGCTTTGAGTGAGAACTAAACAGTATTGTTTGAAAACTACCCAGAGTTGGATATTTTTTTTAACCAATTATTGTGTGGACAGCAGGCGGTGGACAGTATGTTGCCCGATATTCTAAGAGTGTAACCGTTTTGAGAATTTTCTTTGTATATAAAACGAATTCATTTAATTAAATGCTCCTTTCGAATCAAAACCATAATTGTCCATTATTGATTGATTGATTGATTGATTGATTGCATTTATTCTTTTTCATTCCAAAATTTAACAAAAGTTGCAATGTATAGCAAAACACAAAAATATAATATACAGAAATGAAAAAAAGGAACCCACTGGAAAGCACAGCTTGTTAGTATGGATTCCCTGCAATAAATAGTTAATTAAAGTATATCTTTGATCAATGAAATTCAAATCGTAAATTAAAAAGGCATGACATTTTTAACCTTCACAACAAGATAAATCTTTTTTATTTCAATTCGAAACATCATTTCAAAAAATTAAGGTAGCAAACAAGATATTTGCGAGTATGATCTCCTTGAAACACTGCATATATGAAAACAAAATAATACCCGCGAAATAAAATTGAGGATTGATGTTTTACGTGAACTAATCCCATGCACTTATCATTAATAAACGACACTATAATGTAAAAACTTCCATCATATTTTGATTCAAATCTTATAATTCACATGTATAAAGGCATGGGTAAACAAAAACAGTTTGAAGAAACGTTTCGAAGGTCATTTGGTGTATATTTTTTCACGCAGAATAATACTTGTCTGGAATTCTTTTACAGCTCATCTCTAATTTAAAAAAAATCTCATACAAGCTCAGCTCCATTTTTTCCTTCCTTATTCAGGCGATATAATAATTATTATTATATATATATATATATATTTGTTTTTTCTCCACTCACCTCTATTAGATTTACCACATTTGCTTATTTACATGTATACTATGGTTTCTTCATAATACACCCCCTCTCTTCTATATTTGCTTTTACCTTTTTAGGCAATTTGCTTCCTCCTTTTCACATATACAGATTTTTTTTTCTTTCCTACTATATAGTCTTATGTTTTTTCCCGTCACACCTAGCGGATTACCATATCAGTTACACCATATGTGTATATATTTATATATTTTTTCATATACATTTCTTTTTTGGATATATTTATATACATATCACTTATAGATACATATTTACACTTACCTTCTTCTCTTAGTTTGTTTAATGCTTTATCATATATACTTATATGTCTTTTGCACATTATCAGTTGTTCCCAATTCTTTTTCTTCTTTTTTCCCCCCACTCTTATGCACCAGTTTATTAAGCCTCTCTTTGTAACCTGTTTGACCCACCTCTCACTAATTCTCTAGTTATTCATCCCTCTATCACTGTTTTGTTCCAGATCCTGTTTGATGTTGCCTGCCTCATTATCTTAATCCCTCTTGGCCTTACTTACACTAACTTCCCTTTGTGTCTGCCTACTCCTTTTCTTTCATCCCCTTCACTAACCTGATTGGTCTTCTCTACTCACTAATGCCCCTTTTGTCTCCTTGTTTCTAGTGTTGCTGTAGCTTGTTTGTGGTCTATATTATGGTTGTTCCACTTTATATGTTTGTCATTTTGCCTCCGACGAAGATTCTGCTAGGATCGAAAGCTTATAGGCCCCTTTTTGACTTGATAATTTACTCCATTGGCTCTCTTTTATTAGATAAGCAGTTTTCAGCAGCTTCTTTTTGCCATTAAAAAAAATGGGTGCGCAATTTTTCGTTTAAACAAGCAAAAGGTTCATTGCTGGGTTTTTTTCCTTTTTATGCTCTTATATGAAAGCGCGGAAAATTAACTTCTTTGGACTTTCGTTATCTCTTCTATACCGATAACGTCCGTCAAATGGCATTCGCGTTGCTGTAACCATGGACCTAATCATTCTACAATTAATCACCATATGACAAGAATCGAAAAAAAGCTTCAAGATCAAAACCTTATGCACCGATTTTCGTAAGAAGTGACTCTAAGCATGGAGATTAAAGCGACCTGCGCGAATAATAGGCGAAGTTCCCAAACATTTCATTTGCGCAATTTTTGTCGCATATAAAGTAGGGTACGAATGTTGGACAAGACATCGTGAGCCCCGTAAAAAACGACATCTTAGAACTTATCAGTTATCTCGTCTATTATCGATGTGATTGTGATAATTAATCGAACATCGATGTTTCTTGCTCCTTTACTTTGTCCGTTTTTTTTTTTTTTTTTTTTTTTGGTTGTTGCTTATTTGCGGCGCATCTCAAGTGGGTTTCTTTTTCCAGACTTTGCTCTTGTCTTTATACGTGTATCGTCTCTATAATTAAAGATAGTCAAATATTTGTATTGGATATTTATATTTCTTACCTTTTACTGCTTGTGCGCTTGTGGAGCAGACCAGCGTACAAACGAAGAGCAGGCTCAGGAGCTGCATCATCGGACCAGGACCGCGCCCAAACAAGGCCAACAATACCTCAAAACAAAATCCACACTCAATTTCCCATATGTTGTAACGCTAACTTGTTGCTTTGTTGCGATTTATGTGAATGGGTCGCCCGGCCCCTAGCTGGCCCTTTTATCCCATTTCCTGAAGAGGCGAAATCCCCAGATCTACCAGCTTCTCTGTTTTGGTTGCTGCCATGCAATTGGTCAGAGCCAGTGCCCGGTCTTTGATTAACGATCACGGAAGTCAAGCTATCATTATTACGGCATAAATAACTTGCCGGGCAGGTGTAGTGTAATGACGGTCAAATTGAGTGGATTACATCATGGACCTATAGGTCCATGATTACATGAATGTTGAGGTCTTCGTCTACCTTGTTTTTCCTCAGTCGGCTAAAATAAGCACAAAGTTTATTGTTGTAAAAGAAAAGGTATGAATTTAAATATCATTCACTTGGAGCAAAGTGTATTTAGTGCTCGAGCGAAAGGAAAGTGGTCACTGAACTATGAGATGGGAAAATGGTTGATTTTTTTTAGGGGGGGATACATTTTTAAAAGATCTTCGGTGTTGATTTTAAAATAAAAATCACTGAACCACTATCACTTCCAATGGGGGACTTGGGGAACATATAGCATCCCTAGATTATTCGTTTTAGTGTGTTATAGCCTTGACGGGGTGATAATAATCGTATCGTAAGTCGCTTATAAGCGCTATGTAAGTAAATGTAAATATTATCATTGTATTTTAATTCATGCTTATACCGTGGGAGAAAATTTTCAATAAAATAGAAGTGGAGCAGGTCTATAAAGTAGGCATATAGGGCCTACAGGCCTACAGCACTGGCGGATTTAAAGGTAAATGCTAGTTTTGGTAACGATATCAAAATGAGTTCGTACAGAATCCAATGAAATGACCACCAAAGTGTCTGTTTGTATAAATAAAACGCATGTGCCAAAGGATTCTGGAAGAAATTGTGTAATTGCTGAGAAATCAGCAAATAAGCACAGGATTCGGGTAGAGCGTCGGGCCCGACGCTCAAAGCAATAATTATACACTGTCCCACGTGCGCTTATCTGTGTTGGGGAAGTTCAGTCTGAACATTTTTCAGCGTAGATTTCAAGATTTCACAAAGTTCAGTTTATGTAACTGTACCAGATCTAGATCCTCGATGATATACTGACAATTAAGCCTGGTTTTACAGACTTTCTCATGAAATCAGTGTTTACTGCAACTACTGGAATTTCTCTTTAAGTGGGGCACATTCATTCGGAGTCAAAACCATTTTTTTGGGGGGGGGGTTGGCAAGTTTTCCTGAACAAAAAAGCCCCCTTTTGGAAAATCCTGCATCCGCCCCTGCTACACTATAATGGGTCCATAAACCAGCACCACTGGGCCTAGCCCCTTGTCGAGGCCCTGGTGACTGCTTCCCGAGCGAAGCGATCGAGTGATATCCTAATTAGCGAACGAATTAGGCCTGCAGAGCAGAGTGCTGGATGCCCGCTAATGTTCCTAACTTGTCAAGTTCTTCTGACCTGTGAAAAGTCGAAAGACCTTTCAACTTCCTTTCCCAAAACAATATTGAATTATGTAACCAGGATCTATGTCCAAACAAGGAGTGACCAGCACTCCTTGGTCCAAACAATTCCACGTAAAATGCAAAGAAAAACCAGTGACTACCTCCCACGTCCCTGGGAAAAACACAGGGATCTAGCTCGCCCTGACCCAGTTTTGTCTGGGAAGGAAGTCTACAGCAGAAACGCTGTTTTTTTTTTTTTGTTTTTTTAATAATTATATGTTTTATTGGAAAATCAATATCAAATCACAAAATTTACAAACAATTTGTCTGATTGGTAAAAACTAAAAAAAGTTACATCAAACAATCATTTTTTTCAAACAATGCTATTTACTTTATTAAAGGCTGGTCTGAAAATATTTATATCTAAGTAAATAGAATAAAACTCACAAAGGAAAATGCTGAAAATTTGATCAAAATCGGATAACAAATAACAAAGTTATTGAATTTTAAAGTTTATCAATATTTTGTGAAAACAGTTATATGCACATCGTCATGAATATTCATTAGGCATGTTAGGTGGGCTGATGATGTCATATCCCCACTTTCATTCTTCTTATGTTATGAAATCATAATTGTTTCATTTTTTGATACATGTGTAAATGATGTGTCTCCGTTATGACGAAATAAGTTGTGGCAATAGATAAAATGCACTTAATCAGTTGTCAATTCAATTGCTTTAGTTCTTGGTAAATTTTTTTGAGTAAACCTAATTCTAATTTCATATAATAAAATACAAAAGAACAAGTGGGGATATCAGCCCACCTAATACACATTCATGAAGGCATGCCTAGAAATGTTTCACCGGAATAATGCAAATCTTTAAAATTCAATAACTTCGGTATTTGTTATCCGATTTTGATCAAATTTTCAGCATTTTGCTCTGTGAAGTTTACTCTATTTATTGAGATATAAATATTTCCAGCCTGGACCATCCCTTTAACCTTGCAGTAGTTGTTTAACAGTTTATGTTTAAATAATTTAGAATTAAATATTAGAAAATAAACTTTGTTGCTTAAAGTTTTATTTTATACACTTGTTTAAAGTGTTCAGGTTCAAAACAGCGTTGTATGATATTTTCACTGTGTATATCGATTTTTTTTTTAAACTTCTATCACAAAGATGTGTGATGTCACTTGTGAACAACTCTCCCCATTACTTTAGTACATATTTCACGTGTCGCATTGCCAATGGGAGGATCTCCTAACGGTGATTGCAATATTCAAATGCTCATAACTTTCTCATTGTTTGTCCGATTTTCTCAAACTTTTGTTGATATATTTCTTTTATTTTTCTGTTTTGACACAAGCCTACTTATTCGAAAGGTTTCATTTCCCTTTAAATTTTTAAATGAAAAAAAAAACAATGAAAGCTCGATGTCCAAGCTGAAATATGTTTTGTATATTAACTTCAAAACTTTATATTCTAAGCTCCATATCAGCCTACTGAGCAAGATATGAATCTCATCGAAAAGGCAATTCGAGCGCGAATTACATACGTATAGTAACATGAAAGATTTGTTTCATTTCCCTTTAAATTTGTAAATGAAAAAAAAAAACAATGAAAGCTCGATGTCCAAGCTGAAATATGTTTTGTATATTAACTTCAAAACTTTATATTCTAAGCTCCATATCAGCCTACTGAGCAAGATATGAATCTCATCGAAAAGGCAATTCGAGCGCGAATTACATACGTATAGTAACATGAAAGATTTGTTTCTTTTTGCAAGTCTTCCCCTGATATTATTTTATTTGCTTGTCTTCTTTCTTTTATTTTTCTCTTCTTTTTCCTTGTCTTTCCCCTTCTTTTTCTTTTTTATTTTCTTCTTTCTCTTTTTTTTTTCTTTTTTTTTTGCTCCGCCAATTTTTTTCGGGGGGAGCGGGCACCTGGGGGCACACCAAATCTGAGGGGGCACGTGCCCGAACCCCCCCCCCCCCGTAGCTACGCCACTGTCATAGGTTAATATAGATTCATCATTATTACGTACCAATTGCAACTTGATATTCAATCAACTTGAGAAAAAAAAAGTTTTATGTCCGACGCCTGACATGCCTGGTGAGTGACTGACACTTGAATTGATTAGGAGAGTTATTTGATGAATCATTGTTTTCAAATCTGTTCTTGTGCCGTTATGTTTTTAATGATAAATCAATTCATGCTTATCAGATGCGGTACAATTTTGGAGGGTGGTAGGGAGACTGTCTGTAATAGTTATTCTGAGCCCAGTCTGCAAGACCTGGGGAATGCGATAAAAGGCCAAACCGGCGCGACATGCGGGTATACCTTGCTTTTTAAAACGAGATTAACGCACGTAATTACTTGCATAATTTGATGTAAGACTGGAAATATGAGGGTATATCCTTTTGTTTGTTAAATCGGCATTTGTTTGTGCGATAGTTATGACACTGGCAATGTGAAGGCCGTTGAGGCCAATGGCGGTGTGAATAATGGGAGGGGGGATGATGACCAAATGACAGGGACTTAATGTTCCCTTATATTTTAATTCTATACCGGGGGGTCACTGCCATTGAAAAGTGGACAGTATGCACGATACCAGTCAGACCGCAGGTCCCTATGCTAATGAGCAAAAAGGCCAGATTCATCCAAATCATCTCGTGGCTGAATCCTCCTCCTTGCAAAATCTCGTGATTCGTGAGATTTTCTTTCTCTAAGAATTTACCTGTTTTAACCTCAAGTTAAATGAAATATTATTGCACCATCAGATAGAGTAAATGTTACTCTTCCATATTGGTCATTTATTTTGTATACAATATTTTGTTAAATAAGTAAATTTCTGGCCTGAAAATGTGCCTCAAAACTGAATTTTCTTCCTCTGTTTTCTTTTGCAAATTGTGCAAAACTTTTTATTTTGAGCCTCAATGATATCTATATCACCATAAAGCTGAACTTCTGTACTTTCTCACAATGCCACTCTTGATATGCGGCACCTTTTAATCGGGTCAAGATCACACTTTTCCCACCAAGGTACAAGACGAGATTTCTGAAATTTTGTACTTGCATGAAATCCAGAGTTCTGATTGGCTGGATAAGGTTCACAGAATAACAGGCGCGGGGTATTTGAGGAGATTACCACATGGGAAGTGTGACCTTCCCATGAATATAGGCACTAGAACCGTTGGAATTTGCCAATGTGTGGTCTCTTTGACCAATCAGAGTGCAGTATTCTTGTTTTCAAGCTGCTTTATGTACTTGGCAAATGAAAAGTGTGATCTTGACCCGATTAAACCAATTCTAATTTTGAAATCTATATCATTTTAAAGCATACATATTCAGCTTTATCATGATTTAAAAATTATTTGGGCTCAAACAAAAATAAAGTGTGAAAATAGCAGCTTTGGTCAGGTGAAAATAATTATTTTGTAGCATATTTTAGATCAAAATTTTAACCTATATTACAAAATCTTTTAATAAATTCAAACACATGACCTGAAAGAATGATTCTTTTTCTTTACAATGATACCAAATTCATGAAATTTGATGCACAATTAGAGCAACAATGACCGAATGAAAAGAGGTGTTTTGGTCCGCATCAAGCTCATTAAATATGCAAAACATATCAAGTCATGAATATCACTTGGATGAAAGAAGCCACTTTCTTGGGACCTGCCGTCTGACTGATACGGCTTGGCAAAGGCATCGTAAACGAGGATTGAATGGCAGGCCGCTTGGACACTAAAAAAACGCGAATTTTGTGCAGATATGTCCTAGAGTTGCAAACTCCTAACAGGAAGGGGGAGTTCACCCTGAAAAAAAGTTTGTTGTAAAAAATAGAAATAGCAGAAAAATATTTAGAAAATATTGGTGAATTTTTGAGGAAAATCCATTAAAGATTAAGGAAGTTTTTGAATTTTAAGTTTTGGATTTGTGACGTCATAAACGAGCAGTTGCCTCATATGTTATGTAATATAAAATGCATAAATTTAATTATTTTAATGGTTCGTGATGAACTATTTTTGTTTTCTTGTTAGGAACGGGTGTAAAACGACATTTCTATTGATATACTGAATATACAGTAGCAAAAAACTTTTTCAATTTTCTGAGAAAATTACATTTCATTGTTTTTTTTTACCATTCGATGTGCAGAAAAGCTGATCGCATATGACGTCACAAATCAAATTAATAAAATTCTATTAACTTGTTTATTCTTTGATGGATTTTTCTCAAACCTTTGGCAATATTTTTTTATTATTTTTTTCTGCTATTTTTACAATAATTTTTTTTGTCAGGGTGAACTTCCCGTTTAATTATCAATATAGTTGGTACTCTAAACCAGGAAATTCCTATTTTCATAAGTTGAGAAAGATGATGGAGTAATTAAAGATTTTTTTTATCCAGTTTCATTTCATGATGTTTCCCCAGGACGTTTCACTGCCTCATGATCTACACAGGTGTTGCATTTTTTTTCTTTCTCTCTCAATTTTGCCTGATTTTTTTTTCTCCCCATCTGCTACTTTCTCCTTTCAATATCCAACATTTCTCTTGATATTCTCCCCTTCGATCGTATCTAGGCAGAATATGATTGATGAGGTGTATTTCGTACAAGGGCGGAAATCTCTCCCCAAAGGTAGGGGGACCAGGGGCTGAAAATTTTGACAAGCAAAAAAAAGGTTATCACCCAAAAAGTAAGGTCAGCTCTTCCAAAATACATGTTTTATTCCGATTTTAAATTATGTATTTCTTTCCATTATAAGACCACAAATAGTAGGGGGACATTTGATATCGTGTCCCCCCCCCCCCCATATTTTTTATATATTGTATTTATGTCTTTCTCCAGTCACTACATATAAGATTGTCACTTGGTTATGTACTTTATGCTATATTATGATTATGTCTCAAGCATTGTAAATTTGTTTTGTATATATTCCAATAAATGCAGAAAATCCTGCAAAAAAAAAAAAAAAAAAATTATTTTGGGTAGGGGGACGCGTCCCCCTGTCCCCCCCCCCCTGGGATTTCCGCCCATGATTTCGTAGAAACTGCTTTGAAATCAATTGTATTCATCATGGAACAATAAAAGTATTTTTGTATCCAACCTTCTTTCTCGTATAATTTCATTTTATGCTATCGGTAGGGTGCATGGTTGTATATAGACATTATTTTGATGTGCATTAATTTTGATATGTGTGTTGTGAAATGGGTTTCGCGTCGATCGGTGCAAATTACATACTCTATTCGAGGTTTAAGGCCATCGTGATTTAGGGGACTTTTTTTCTAATTTGGGGGTCTTTTTGACACTCTTAATTCGTTTTTTTTTGGGGGGGGTCGCGCATGTTGTCCACTCTTCAATGACGAAAGCACTGCATGATATGTTCATGGACTTGGGGGCTGTTTCATAAAGCTGTTCGTACGTTGAGAGCGATTTTAGGAACGACTGGCGAACCTTTATTACGCGCGCTAAACCATCGCCAATGGTGTATTTACCAAAAGAAAGGATCAACAGTCGTTCTCAAAGTCTTAGCTTGCGAACAGCTTTATGAAACACCCACCAGGGCAGCACCCCTTGTAATTCTGGTAGGTATTTAAAACGATGGAGAATTGTGGCCAACATGACTTAAATTTTTTAGTGAAACTTTTTTTTTTGCTTGTCAAAATTTACATCAGCACCCCAGTAAAAAAAAATCGTTCCCTGGGCACTGTGCGTGCATGTTCTTCCATAAGATCACCGACTCCCAAATTATTGTGGAGAAAATACAGGTGGGTCAAACCAGGGACGTGCTCTCGCGTCCCTGGTCAAACCAGGAGTCCCTGGTCAAACCATGGACCATGGTCAAACCATGGACCTATTAGCTTTGTGTTGGAAGCTCCTTGGAAGCTCCTTGGTAACGAACATAAACAATTTAACGAGCTTAGCAGCTGTTCCAATTACATAATATGCCGTGATTTATATCTCACTCTTTCAACTTTCAGGGATATTTAGCTTCAAATAAAAAAAAAAAAATGAAATATCTCCTTTATTTGAGCAGAATATATGCCTATTGATAGAGTGGGGTTCATTTCATGTGAGATCAACATCCTTTAGTGTTTTCTACATTTTAAGGGAAATCTCCCATCCAAAGGGAAAGTATATTGAAGAAAGAAAAAAAATGATCAAACAGGCAGATTGGTTAGAATTGATCATATATGGGAATAACAATGAGAAAGCCTTGATTTCTTTTAATATGTAAATAGTTGTAATCACTTATCTTTGAAGTGCATGATTTCTGAGATTGACCGCATGTATGATGTCACTGTGGTATATTTCAGTATAGTTCTTTCATTTATTCATTTCACAAAGATTTATATACGGGAGTCAAAATATAACAGGTTCAAAATAAAATGCAAATAAAAGAAAAATAGATTAAAGTGGTTACGTTGCTTATGTTATTTACATTAGGAGAAGGATTCAGGAAAAAATTACACAAAATAGAGATTTAAAAAGAAAGAGGGGACATGAAATAGTGATATCTTCTCATCTGGACATTTTATCAAAGGCACAAAATTTCCAAAAATGTCACCCTTATATTTACTCGGAATAGGCCTATAGTTATTTCTTTTGAAATTTGCTATTTGTTATGAAATGTGCCTCGAATGAAAAAAGTGCTCTCAAGAGAGAACTGCTAATCCCATTATAGGAACATGAAGGAAAGGAAATATTGGCACTTGAAACATCACCACACCGTGTTTAAATTTCCTATAGCCATAGCTAGGGACCTTATTTCTCAAACATCAGAAATTTATTATCCTTTGACCAATTTCTTTCAAACTTTCACCTATTTTTTATTCTTATTTTCCTGCTTTCACACACACTGTTTTCAAGCCATATATTGATTCCCTCTCAATTTTATTTCAGTACAATTAATGCAAGTGTACAATTCTTATTTATCTGTTTAAAGATGTACTCCAGGCTGAAAGTAATATGATTTGAACAGATTAAGAAAAATCAGACAAGCAAAACGCTGAAGATTTGATTAAATCAGACAAGGAATAACAAAGGTATATGGAATTTTAAAGATTTGCATTATTCTGGTGAAACAGAAAAAAGAGTTATGATTTTTCAAAGTTTTAATTTGTGACCTCATGCTAGAAGTTTTCCCATATATCATGTAATAATTTTTTTCAAATCCATAAATATCATTTTTAATGGAATCATGAGGAATACAAATATTCTTAATTCGTGAATGTATTCAATGCATTATACCTAATTTGAATTTCGTAGAAAATGTAAATTAACTTTTTTGGTTTCATGACTCAGTGTCCGAGATAACCTTTGTATTCTGGCCATGCTTATTATAAGCAATATTTTTTTTTCTAAATGTGAAGAGAGCCTCATTTTCCAGGCAAAGGGGATGTTACGTAGTGCATTATAACTTTCACCTTTACTCGTTTTACGAAATCCTCCAATGACATCCAAGAAAACCAGATTCCCCATTATTTATGACCGTGAAAGACCAGTCTTCAGTGACGTCAGCTAACGTCAAGAAACAAGCGTTCCAAGATGACACCATACTTACTCGCATTGACCTGTTGACCAGGGAAATTTGCACTGACCACCACCACACCCATTAGATACCAGAGAAAGTTTGATTGACCAATGGGAGGAGGGTTATATATGTTACTCACGTACCTGAATTTTTACTAGTCTGCAGGCACATACCCTTGTTTGTTTGTTTGTGTGTTTGTTTGGGTTTTTCTGCAATTCACAAAGTCTTAAGTAGTTAGACTTAATTCACCATGTACTGTGGCTGGCGCTGACACAGAGAGTTTGGCGTACAGTCTTCACTCTAAACATGGTTGTTGAACATTGGTTGACTGATCTCAAGACGTCATCGACGTCTATCCAATATTACACAATAAAAACGCTGTTTAAAATTTAAGACAACTCTGTTTGCTATAAGTAGTTGTTTAAAGGACAAGTACACCCCAGCAAAAAGTTGATTGGAATAGAAGAGAAATATCCAACAAGCATATCACTGAAAATTTCATCAAAATCGGATGTAAAATAAGAAAGTTATGACATTTTAAAGTTTCGCTTAATTTCACAAAACAATTATATCCACACCCCGGTCGGTATGCAAATGAGGGAACTGATGACATCACTCACACACTATTTCTTTTGTATTTTATTATATGAAATATTCTAATTTTCTCCTCATTGTCCTGTGCAATAAAGTTTTATTTCTCCCTGAACATGTTTAATTACCATTGCTTGACATTTTATGGTTCAGTCAATTTGGTCCTTATTGTCAAATCTGCAAAAATTGAAATAATGTATAATTCAAACAATAAAAAACAAAAGAAATAGTGAGTGAGTGACATCATCGACTCTCTCATTTGCATATCACTGTGTTGAGCATAGAACTGTTTTGTGAAAAATAAGCGAAACTTTAGATTGTCATAATTTTGTTATTTTACATCCGATTTTGATGAAGTTTTCAGCGTTATTCATGTTAGATTTTTCTCTATCTATTTAAATCAACTTTTTTCTGGGGTGGTCTTGACCTTAAACAATTTAAACAACCATGCTTTATTTATTGAGAATTAAATGTAAACACTTGTTTAAACTGTTTAAACAACTACTGTAAGGTTTATAAAGTAAATAGCCTTGTATGAAATGTTAACTAGTAACAGAGTTTTGACTGTGTAGTAACCAACATCAGAAATAGAATCTTATATACTTCAGAATTATCATGAATATTAATTGCCATCCCGTTTCATGCGAAACTTTACTGATTATTTAATTCAACTAAATTTGGAATTGGGTTAATATGAGGACTGTACGTTGCTGATTACATGTATTTATCGATATTGATTAACTGCTTGATTATTGAAGTACAATTATATATAACTTCCTCAGGAGTTTCTTTTTTGCCGGACAAACTTACTATACGCTCCCAACAAAACTCTGTAAAGATCCAAGCAGATAAGCTACTCAACAAACGCAGTCGTTATTTTGACGAAATTTGCCATCTCCTTTTCTATCTGACGTTGTGATTTGATGTTTCACTTTTTCTCACTTCTTTCTCCCCTCTCGATCTCTCTCCCCCCCCCCCCTCTCTCTCTCTCTCTCTTCCTCTCTCCCGCCATCCCCCTCCCCTCTCTCCCCCCCCTCCTTCTTCTGACTCAGTCCGCGATTGTTTCCACTTGCCATTTCCTGATGCATTGTTCTTAGTATTGTATTATTCATTGAGTGCACGTTGAAACAAAATCATACATGTAAATGCATAATGTTCAAAATATGTTTTTGTTTACTTCCTGTATTTTCTTTAAAGATTACTTATGATAAATTCATACTTCCTTCATTTTATTGACAATATCAGGGATTATCTCCCGTCATGGATTATCTCCCGGGATTATCCTCAAGATTTCTCACGTATGCCTGTTCCTGCACATAATCATTGGGAGGAGATTGCGCAATGATTTTGAGTGATTTTTTTTTTTTGGGGGGGGGGTCATATAATTTTTTAGGTACTGTTTTTGCTGTCCATGATACCCTTGCCGGCTCCTCCCAGTACATTATAGTAAATTCTGTAAAAAATGAAATATTGTGGAATTCAAACAATAAAAAAGAAAATAAATAGTGAGTGATGGACATCATCGACGCTCTCATTTGCATATCACTGAGTTGTCATTATTGAACTGTTTTGAGAAAATTAAGCGAAACTTTGAATTGTCATAACTTTTTGTATTTTCATCCGATTTTGAAGAAATTTTCAGTGTTATGCTTGTTAGATTTCTCTCTATTGATTCAAATCGACATTTGTCTGGGGTGGACTTGACATTTAAGACTAATTGACGCACAGGGACCTGAGAAGCGGGGGTGATGGGGGTGCTGCGTGTATTATTTTCCATAGGCAGCACCCCCACGAAATCGGGTTCCCCCTGTATTTTTTAAAATATGTTATAATGTACATAATTATCACATCCGACAATCGCAAATCATTTACATAGTCTTTCACATATTCCAATAACATCCCTCCTATAACGCGACTCAATCAAGCTCACTGAGTACAGCGGGGCAGCACTCCGATACAGACGTGGTCGCGCGCAATACGTGATAACCATACACACTCTTCGATAGCAGGGAGGGACATGGGGGTGGTTGTTATGGACTTGAAACTTCCAGTTTTTATGTCGAATCAAGTGAGCGCGCGCGCCCGACCGCCCGTGGATTGTATACAACAATTACAAGTCAGACAATAGGCAGTCTTTTTCGCCCTGCCCCATGGCCATGGGGGCTGGGAAGCGGGGGTGCTGGGGGTGAAGCACCCCCAAAATTTGGGGGTGCTGCGTGTGTTATTTTCCATAGGCAGCGCACCTCCTGGAAATCTAGTGGTAGGTATGATAAATGACAGAAATGTAATGAAAATGAACGACGTTTAGTAACCCCCCCCCCCACTTCAGAATTTTCCGACACATTACTTGAAATAGTGTTTAAATTCACCCTCTTTCAGATCGATCGGAATATCAAATATTTTCTGCTCGCGCTTCGCGCTCGCATTATTGATTTTTATAATAAAAAAATGTATTTAGAATGCCCAGATATTAGGTCTAACTCTAAACACGCGCAGGCATGTTTATTCAGATACGCAGCTTGATTGGGGGGGGGGGGTACTCTGGGCTGAAAATATTTATATCAAATACATTTTTATCAAAAATAAATGAATTTTATCAAAATCTGATAACGATTAGTTAAATTATTTAATTCTAAAGTTTAGCAATATTTTATGAAAATGGTGATATGCATGTCGTCATGAATATCTAATAGGTGGGCTGATTCTGTAACATTCCCACTATCCTTTTTCTTGTGGAATCAAAATTGTTTCATCTTTTTCATACCAGAGTGAATGATATGTCTCCCTTATAATGAAATAAGTTGCAGCAAAGAATATCTAATGGACTAAATCAGTTGTCAATTCAAATATTGAATAAACCTAATTTTATATAATAAAATACAAAAGAACAAGTGGGGATATGACATCACCAGTTTGCTCATTGAATATTGATGAAGACATCCCTAAAACTGTTTCACTGGAATAATGCTAATCTTTAAAATGCAATAACTGTGATATTCATGTCTGATTTTGATCAAATCTTTATTCTTATGTTCGTCTGAGTTTTCTTTATCTGTTCAAACCATTTTACATTCAGTGTGGAGTTTCAGATTAGAATATCACAAATTTTCTGCTCGCGCTTCGCGCTCACATTATTAATTTAAGAATATATCCAATTACCCATCATTTTCTTGATTTACAAAACATGAATAGAATGTCCCGTTTTCAGGTCTGCAATCTCAATTTTGTTTCCGCTCGCGCTTTGCGCTCGCATCAATTGTATAGTTATATACATATACTGTTCATGATTAGAAAAGTACATTAGATGTCTCGTTTTTAGGTTTGAAATCTCATTTTTATTTCCGCTCGCGCTTCGCGCTCGCATCAATTGTATAGTTTTATACCTATCCTCATTATGATTAGAAAAGTGCTTAGAATCTCTCGTTTTTTGGTCTGAAATCTCAATTTTGTTTCCGCTCGCGCTTCGCGCTCGCATCAATTGTATAGTTATATCCCTATCCTGTTCATATTTACAAAACGTGCTTAGAATGTCCAGTATTTAGGTCGGAATGTCAAATTTTTAAGCTCGCGCTTCGCGCTCGCATTATTTGATTGTTGATATATGTATCGTCTTCATGGGTAACTGCAAAACAGTTCTTATAACACGTCCCTTTCGATCAGGCCAGAGCGTATATAAAAAATATCTGCTCACGCTGATCGCGCTCATAATTATTATTTGTTACATACGCATCTTGGACCACAAACATTGCTCAAAATGTTCAATTTTCAGGACAAAATACATGAAATTTCCACAAAAATAGCTCGCGCTTCGCGCTCAAATTATCTTATTATGTTCTTTGATAAGAAAAAAATCTAAGAAGTGACTGCCATATATATGTATATTTATATATATATATATATATATATATATATTGTAAAGAAATGGATGAAGAGAACATGTTCTCTTCATCCATTTCTTTACAATATTTAAATAAAAAGAGTTGCCAAAAGCTGTTGTACATGTATCACTTTACACATTTGTATGTCTTCTCCCATACGTGTACTGTATCGAAGCAATAGCTTTGATCCAGCTGAGGCATGGCGGCTTGTCATTGTTCAAAACCCACCTTCACCCGACAAAGGAAATTATAATTGGTATGGTGTCGAAAATCTGTCTATCTGACGGTCAATCGGATCGGGGTCGCCCTAGCCACTAACCCGTCTCTGTGGTCTAGTGGTTAAGGCACCGGCGTTCAAAGCTGGGGGCCCGGGTTCGATTCCCGGCAGAGACATTTTTTCGGCATCACCAATTTTTCCAAAGGGTAGATAGCTCTGGGGAACCTTGATTTAAGCTACGCCTACCTTTGTTCTCTTCATCCATTTCTTTACAATATTTAAATAAAAAGAGTTGCCAAAAGCTGTTGTACATGTATCACTTTACACATTTATATATATATATATATATATATATGTGTGTGTGTGTGTGTGTGTGTGTATGTGTGTGAGGGTGTGTGTGTAGTTATGGAAAACTCAATTGTGTCTGTCCCCCCCTCACCTTTGAGGAGAGATTTCAGCACCCCCACTGAAAAAATCGTTCCCAGGTCCCTGTTGACGCAAGTGATATAGACAGCGAGCCAAGACTTCAGGGAAAGATTCGTTTATTCATCAAATTCTTTTCTTTTTGGTAGGAAATCTGTAAATAATCCAAGTCATTGCACCTTCCATACCAAAGGCATTCTTTCCATAACGTAATGTGGAGTAACATACGGAGAAGGAATGTAATGTTCTTATTTACAAAATCTCATATCAAAATTTATACCAAAATATATCTTACATTCTTCAACGAACTGAGTAGTGATTCATTGAGACACTCCAAAACCACTGAAAAAACAAGAATTATAAAAAATGTAAATGAAAATAGATAAAAATGAATCCCAGTCATCCAATATTATATACCACGTTTAAATTTCACGAAATTACATTTAATCTATCACTTACTCCGTTTTCCTTTTCTTTCTTGTTTATGTTATACACTGTAAAAACGCTGTTTAAAATTTTAAGCAGGTTGTTTAAGCCCGTCACTCTCAATAACTCTTGTTCAAAGTTTTTAAACAACTGTTTAAACTTTTTAAACTCTTTAAACAATTTGTTTAAACTTTTTAAACAAATTGTTTCAAAATTTTAAACAATTACAAAGAATTTAAACAAGTTGTTGTTGACAGGCTTAAACAATGTGCTTTTTTTTACTGTGTAATTGGAGTTGTAAAGATCGGCTATATAGATTAGACAAATATCAATACACATTATTATTTTAGGCCTTATGTGACGTTCGTTAATCATCAAAATTACTGTAACTATAACAAAGACTGACAGAGAATAATATTTTTCATTATTATCCTCAAATCAGCATTCAACATTGTCATGTTTCCCCTGCAAGTTTGATATTTGATATAAAGAAAGGCCTGAGTAAAGTGTCACCCAACGAACGTAGAGGGCAGCAACACACATAGATGTGCGTTGGTTGCTGGCCTCTACGTTCGTTGGTGTCACCATTTTTGTCAGTCGAGCATCAATTGTTATAAAAGAATACTGCAAAACTGAAGCGTTTTTCCTTAAAATAGGGCATTTTCGCAACCACTACGCAGACGCTCTCTATAACGCAAATTCATTTGTCAAAAGCCCTTCAATGTCAAAACAGCCTTTGTCGAAAATCGGTGAATCAAAACATCGGTGTCGTCCTGGACTATCTGGACAAACCATATTTGCAATTTTCGAACGGTCCGAATCTTGGGACGATCTCGTGTCCCGGTCCACTAACTTTCGACAAAAACCTCTCAGCTGTCTATATTGATTTGACTTGCAATTTCAAAGGAATTGGAGCGTTGGATAGGAAACGTCTGCGCAGTAATACGCTAATTATTTTCGCACCCGACAAAGTTTCAAAAAGGAGGCTTGCTCAACCAAAATATACAACACAAATTTTGGTATCAAAGTGGGCCTTTTCACACGTGAATCTTGAATTAATATTGTAATGATTGCAGGCGTTTGTGATTCTAATCATGTTCTAGTTTGGTTTCACACGTGCTAAAAATTCGTCATTGGCCTTATTTTTCACTGGAATCATCATTCAAATTACGATTTTTTTTTTACCGTGTGAAAAGGTGGAATATTCTGTGTTCATATAAATTTACATAAAAATACAAACCGAAGAAAATATAATATTTTGTTTAAAAAATAGAATGAAAAGTGCACGAGAGATATAGAAAACAGCTTTTAACATTACTCAAAGCACCTCATAACTTCGCATTCGCTTTTGGTTATAAAGCTTTCTTTCAAAGACAAACTCACAAAAAGTCAATAAAAATCTAATTAAAACATTTTCATAAAAGTCATTGAGTACCCTGTGTTATAAATGATTCTAAATCAACAATTTGATTTTCGCTGAAAACATCAACATTAAAAGGTTGAAAAAACATTTTCCATAAAAGGAATTCAAACAAACATGAAGAAAATATTAAGAAGCGAGGAAAATTCATTAACAAGAAAGTAAATATTATTTCCATATATGTATTCTGTACAAGGCAATTAGAAATCCGCATAATGCATCGATTACAAGGGGGAGGGAGACATGTCATATAAAATACATGAAAGACCACGGGGAACTCCAGTCTTTAGACTCGGTCAATTCATACAAGTCATGTCATAAGCATAATTAAAACTTACAAATGCTTGAAAACCTCTAGTAAAAACACTTTCTGGAAAACGAAAGAACATTTAGCCATTCTTTGTGCATCATAAAAAAGCATGGTATCATGTAAAATTTGCATTCTTCTGTGACAGGTCTATAGAGTTAGCTATACAATGTTAGAAAATATTGATTATAAGTAAGTCATTAAATTTATTTGATACAAAGTAGGCAATACGGCTTTAAAAAACATCACTGTATTTCTGTTTTTTATGGATTGTCATGGCTTAAATGGTGCCACTGACCAACCCCAAAAAGGCATATCTATCGAGATTAAAATGTCATATTCTCTTTGTTTCGCACATGCAGGGCTTTGAATGGGGGGGGGGGCGCTCTTTCAAATACTCGGGGCCAAAGCACTTACGATGCATGATCCTGGCATAATGGTACAACGCGTTTAATCGAGAGCGGGAGATGCGGTCCCTTTAAAAATGATACCTTAAAGAGCAAAAAGTTAGTCGGAGTTTTCTATTCCTTGAGAATGAAAAACGCCCATGATGGAATCGGAAGACCTAAATGCTAGATGAGCGCGCCCATTATGAAATCCCTCTCGACTTGTGGGATTCTGAGTGTAGTCTTCGCCGTTCCGTGGTGCAATGTCAAAATAATCAAGGTCCACAGAAACGCCTAAAACATATCTTATTACGTTCCGCTCCGGAATTCAGGCATCATCCAAAGGAAAAATTCATCTTTGAATGCGTGTACCAGTCATCAACTTGAACGTAAATGATCGCACCACTCTGCGGACTGCCTGCAGCGGTAACTACTAGACATCCGTTAAAGGGGATTGGCTAATTCGTAAGAAGGAGGCTGATTTCCGTTCTCTATCGTGCCGACTTCTTTCTCGTCGTCGTCGTCCTCGTCGAACGTGACTTCACCGGGTTGCCACCGGCGACCGCTGCCGTCGATGTCGAGGCGGCCGCCCATCGTAGTTCTGTTTCGATGATGGACCTTCCAGGACTCCAGGCGGAACTGAGGGAGGGCGGGACCCCAAGTGTCTATGGGGTTCGAAATCAGACGCCAACGCTAAGGAAACAAAGAAAAAGCCATGAAATTTAATACCAGAACCCATGTTTGCATCTCTTTCTTTATCCTTGATGAAAATTTATGACCTCATCCCTGATATAGCCGTTATCATGACAGCTGAAATAAAATGATCCATAATTCATAATAAGAAACGCAATAGTATCATCACTCTCTACACTAGTCGACAGTTCACTTACTTTTTTTTAAAGAAAGTCCACACCTAGTTACCAATAATGCGTTTAGCATTTTCATTTTCATTTATTTGGATGCAGGATAAGAACACTGCCGATTAAATGCCATGCTCACGGGATAGGTGCCGCGACCGAGGATCGAACCCTGAACTTCCATGTTTGGTTAGACCACTTTCATGTATGGTTAGTCCACTCGGCCACGGCACTCGACACAAACTTGCTGGTTAAGGTTCGATATTATATTCTACAATAGGATAATCGCCTGATGGTGATGATGATGAGGGTGATGATGATGACGGTGATGATGATGATGGTGACGATAATGACGGAGATGATGATGACGGTGATGTTGATGATGGTGACGATGATGATAATGGTGATGATTAAGATGGTGATGGTGGTGATGATGATGATGATGACGGTGATGATGACGGTGATGCCGAGGATGACAGTGATGATGACGGTGATGATGATGATGGTGATGATGATGATGGTTATGATGACGGTGATGATGATGATGACGGTGATGATGATGATGATGATGGTGGTGGTGGTGAAGGTGAAGGTGAGGGTGGTGGGGTGGTTATAATGATGATGATGGTGATGTTAATGATGATGATGAAATTGATAATACAATAATTGAATAATTCAGACTAGAACGATAGATTATAGATTTCATAAATATATATATATATATATACTTAATAATCGAGCAATAAATTTCAGTCCTAATAATCATTTACATAATTCACTCATTCCGGTTCCCATATCTACACCTGGGTGGAAAGTGGCGAAAGTAGCTTGCTGCTGACTAGGCTTACCTCCATGAAGGTTCCTTCTTCCATGAGGAACTCGTAGATGATCACGACGGGAATCCAGATCAACGAACAGGTCGTCACCATCCACCCGATGGCCCGGGCCCAGGGAGGGAAGGGGCCGTTGTAACTCGGCTCTTGCCAGTTTAAGAAGTTGAACATAAGGACGAACTGAAAGAACGAAAAGGGCGGTAAAATTGTGCATTGTTTATGAAAACTTATTCTAAAAGTTGAATTTTATGGCGATTGAAGTACAATGTAGATACCATTGGTGTTGTCACAACACCAACATCAGATTTCAACACCATACTTGAAATCACCCAATGAACTATGCATGTGCACATTGGCATTTATGTATGACATTTAGTCAGACTTTATCTTTATGGAACATCACCAGGGCCCTGTTTCATAAAGGACTTAATTGCAACTGTTGTAGCTTTGTCATAATGGCAACTACCATGGCAACAGGGCTCAGTAGCCAATCAGAATCGAGGTTACCATGGTAGTTGCCATAATGGCAAAGTTACAACAGTTGCAAGTCCTTTATGAAACGGGCCCCAGATATATTATATTCGTAATAAAATGATTTCAGTAAATTCAAAAAACGTGTAAAATAAAGTCAAAACACCCTAGCATTTGCATGATATACCTGAAGAACTGTTTTATACAAGGATTTGAAATAAATGCGGATCAGCTGGGACGATAGGGACCAGGCGATCATTAGATTTGGATTTCAACATTGTAGATTTAAATTCAAAGCTAACAGAATCTAAATCCTTTGAGATTTATAAGTAAATGCTTAGTATTGAACATAGATCCCATTAATTCTGGCTAATCACATCGTTAACAGAGGATCTGGATTTATTTCAAATCTTTAAAACTTAAAGCGTATCCCGATTGAATTTCAACGGGAATCCATTGTAAATTCAGTCCTACTTACCAACATGAGGGCTGGCGTGAAGGCGGCCCAGTTTAGTGGCCACCACATAAAGGACCAGTGGCCGACCCATCTGTCTCCTACCATGGTTCGAATGTCGTTCTGGAGACGTTTGACCCCGTAGATCCAGCCCAGCGCGATGCACTCCAGCAGCGCGTAGATGATGTAATTGAAGAAGGCGCCGTAACTGTCGAGGTGGGACACCCAGTAACTCCCCGTCTACCGAAATAGGGAAAAGGAGATGCAATTAGCGGAGTTCGAAAAATAACAAATGAAAAAAAATCACTGAAGAATATGAGGTATGAAAGTATAATGCTGTCAGAGATAAGAGGTAGATTCAACATGTTCAAGGTTCTCAAAAATGATATGACCTGTATGATGGACATAGGCCTAATTCTAAGTAGATCGGCGATATGACAATGAAATATTCGAGGTGGATAAAGATCTTTTACGGAGAGATGAATGCCTGAGGAGCGTTTCATAAAATGAATTGTTGGACGTTTTATCCGACAGGTCCTGTTTTATCCGACAGTTACCATAGCAACGGTGCTCCTCAACCAATCAAAATCAAGGAAAGTTGTCAGGTCTGATGGCATCTTGTTGGACAAAAATGTTGATGAAACGCTTTCCTGTTATTAGTGAGTTTTCGCAACCGTGACGTAAAATGAATTCAAGAACAAAGTGAATGTATTGAAAGTGCCCGTCAAATGACAATGAACAGCTGGTAGGTCTTTGTCAAAAACTGATGAACCGGATTAGCAGTCTGGTCCTAGGTTTCGGAGCTGGCGTAAAATTGCAAATTATGAAGTCGTTTGTCCAGAGTCCAGGACGAAACTGCTGTTTTGATTCACCAATTTTCGACAAAGACTTCTTGGTTGCTCGTTGTCATGGAGGGCATTTGACAATATATTTTCTATGTTCTGGAAAACGCTCCGCGCCGCGGTTGCAAAAATTCCTCAAAGGTATTCTATGTAGGCCTATATCGGCGATAATATGACAGTGAAATATTCGAGGTATAGATCAAGATTATCAATGGAGAGATGAAGGCCTAATAGTCAAGAAAAGAATGAAGAGGAGGGAAAGAAGAAGAGAAATTGGAAGCGGAGGAGATACAGAAGATTTATGTGGGTGGGTGAGATAGAGGAAGAAGGAGGGAGGGGAATTGTAAGAGAGGAAGATTACATGGGGATAGAGAAAGAGGGGGAGAGAGAGGGAGATTGTAATAATGCAGTTATTCCATGGGGAAAAGTTCGGCCATCTTAGGTCTCCCCTTTCTCCAACCCTCTCTCTCTCTCTCTCTCTCTCTTTCACACAAACATATACGCACACCCACAAACATACTCACCCTCACCCACACACACAGACCCCATACACGATTTTAACACACTGGGTGCATGGTGCATTTTAGGCCTACACTCAATACATCGGCAGAACTTAGATAGCGAATGCGCTCTTCTCCATTTGAAAAATATAATGTTATATTGTTTACTTGCATGCAGATGGGGGCTTGGGTGCCATGGTTACCCAAAAATTTTCACGATCAAGAAAAGAAAAGGAGAAAAAAAAAGGAAAGGAAAGGAAAAGGAGAAAAAGTAAATCATGATATCTTTTTCTGGATAGTGAAAATCTATCACAAAATTCTATTTTTGTATTAAAATGTTCAATATTTTTGCTCCCTCGCTTTGCTTGCTCGCAGATTTGGACATGTCTGGTCCCCTCAAAGGTTTTGACTCATTACGCTACTGATATTGTTCATTCTTCTTACATGAGTAATACAGCTGAATCCCATGATATACATAATACCACACGCAGTCATCAGCACGTATGTCTTCTTCTTACGGAGCCGAGGAAATTCGTCCACAATGGCCGTCACCAGATTTTCCATGATAGCGAACTGTAAAACGAAAAATTGAATTAACACAACTGTTTTATTTCAGTCTATTTTTATTCATTAAAATATGACGTCTTATTCTTATTAATCAAACTCTGTTCTGTTGTGTTTTCCTTTCATAAAGACCACGCTATGCATTCAATTCGATTCGCCTTTCTTTTATTGCGTTCAACTAATATCATTTGGTGCTGGGTTTTGAATGAGAAAAGCGTTCATTAAAATGTCTAGTCATAATATCGATTCGACTAAAAACAACAAAATACATTATAATATGACAGATCTCGCTCCAAAGGGTAGCTACCTTAGCCATAAGTCAATCTACCAGCGGGCCATGCATGATATAAAATGATGTTAAACCCCTCTCTATTCTCCTAGCCGATCCCTGGCAAAAAAGTTTAAAATCATTTTTTATTCTTTGGTATGAATTGGGTACTGAACCTACGACCTCTTGTTTTAGGCGGGGAGCTCTTTGTTATACATATAGGCCTAAATATACCTCTAAGTCACCATTTCCAGCTGTCATTGATTATGGGCGTTATTCCAATGAAATGAAAATTGTAGCCAGTTGCGCCAAGATTTGCATTCCAACGCAACTCACAAAAAAAATCAAGCGCAAATCCAAATGCACGTTTGCGATTTGTCGGAATTTAAGTTGGGTTTGATCATTGGCGTTGCGTTCGATCGCTGCTTTTTATTCGACGGCTTCCTTACCTGACTGTCCAGTCCGAGTGTTATCAGCATGCCGAAGAATAGCAATGACCAAAGAGGGGAGACTGGCATGCGAGCTACTGCGGCCGGGTAGGCGATGAACGCAAGACCAAATCCTATATGTGTGTGTGTGTGTGTGTGTGAAGGAGAAATCAAGAATCGATAAATCCATCCATCAATTATCATTATGTAATGCATATTTATAACTCTTCAGATTTTCATCTGAATAGATTCAGAGGTTTGCTGTTGTTTCAATAAATCAAGAAATTCATCAATCAATTATCACAAAATGTATATATTTTTAATTCTTCAGATACTGAACTCCATAGTTTTCAAAAGTTTGTTGCTGTTTTTTTTTTACTCTGACAAAGTGCATGTCGAAAAGCTTAATCTGTATTATCATGTTCGTGTTATCTTTTAGATTCAGCTCACCCTGATGGAAAGAACAGTGCCACACAGTGAGATCACAGTGTGTTCACATAGCGGACTATATAAAAATATTATTCGTACTGTTCAAATGCTCAAATTAAACAGTGTGAATACATATTCACAGTGTGATATTTTCACTGTGGACACCTCGATACGGTGGCTGTTCACAGCGTATTCACATGGTAGATTAGGTGAATATGTGATTCACACTGTTGAAATGCTTAAATTTAACAGTGTGAAGGTGATTTCACATTGTGTTACACACTGTGAACACACTGTGGCATACACTGTGGGGCATTGTGTTTTTTCCAGTAGGGCATTTTTGACAATGCCTTAGAAACAGTAGAAGCAACTTTTCCGTGCTTTAAAGTTTCATGATGAACTACTTTAATTTACTATGATTAAAAACGTATCTACTCAGGTGCTGTGGAACAGTTTACATGGTTTAGGAAGTTTGGGGGGAAGCTGACAATTAAAAACAATACAATTAGATGGTTGTTTTTGCGTTTGTTAACTGTTTATCGCCTTCGCCATATCCATGATTTCACACAAGCAAAATCGCTTAAATTTGAGCCTTCCCCGAGACGTACATAAACCGAAATTATCTTTTTTTTTTATATTCATGATATTGGGGGTCTCTGACATCTTCCGATATCGTCGACATCGTACCTTGTTGAACTACGGTTTCGACAGGCTGGTTGAGCTCGTGGGCCATGAAACCAACGATGGAAAAGATCACGAAACCGGCAAAAACACTGGTGCAACAATTGGCAACGGCTACAAACAACGAGTCACTGTAAAAAAATGAAATCAGAGATGAATGTCTGAAAATTCATATTTGATTGTTCGAAATAAAATCTGAAAATACAAATTCTTTTTGCTCATTCGTGGGCAAGGCAACCACTGTGCACAGCAAAAACCGTGGTGCTAACCGGTGTACATAGAGGACCACACCAGTTATTTTACACCGGTGTTAAATTGGCGGTGTTAGTTTAACACCTATAGGTGTTATACAACACCTTTGGTTGTTACATTTAGACTCTTTGGTGCTATGTTCAATCTCTAGGGTGTGGTCCTCTATTAACACCAACTGGTGTCAGTTTTGACACCACAGTTTTTACAGTGTGCAGCGCCAGATCAACATAGCGCTATGCCTTGAATGGTTGAACGCCAAATAGGGTAGCAACTCCCATCTTTTAACGTCTTTTGGTCTGACGCGACCGGTGCATGAACTACCAACCCCGGGCTCCCAACCTCCCGGTTGTGAGAAGGACGCTCTACCAACTGAGCCATGTCGGTATACATATATATCGTCCACTGAACACTGAAGAAAATTACTGGCAATCGTAGCACTAATTAAAATACCTTTTAGATAAGATAAAGGATTCAATGAAAATGATAATTGGGCTGCAAAGTTACTATATATTACGCTAAGGGGACCAGGACAATATTCTTTCTACATATCAATTATAATTTACTTTTATATGATTTTGCGATGAACGATTTGGAGATATCTATCATGTACACATGTCACGTGAGTCGTGTTAGTTGTTAAGAAGACCATCATGGTTAACTCACAAATAACAGTTGTTGTGGAACTTGTTATAAGATGACAAAGTGACTAGACCGCCCCCGGCTGCACTGAGGGAATAGAAAATCTGGATAGCCGCATCCTGCCAAACCTGAAACAAAAATAAAGAGAAATAGATGATTTTAGGAGTTGGTGCATATGTCGTAAGAGTGAACCCCCTCCCCCTGCCCCTCCTCCTCTCTCTTTGATTTTTCAAGTGAAAATCGAACATTTAGAAGAAAATAAAATAAGTTAAGAAAGAAAAAGGAAAACCGGGAAATTTATAAAAAGATTGTTTATGTATTAACTACAAGAATGGTCCCAACTTCAAGCAAGGTGAATTCCTTGAAACGCTGAGTGCGTACCAGCTGCTCTGTTAAAGCAACGGTATAGTTACGTATGCCTCATTTATCGCAGAGTGTCTCGAGAATTCTGATAAAGGAGTTTTAACCATAATTCTCCCGGGGGGGGGGCCATTATGGCCCCCCCTCGACAATTTTTGCGATATATCTGCTGCGCAAATTTTTTTGACCTCGCCGCTCACTGACTTTTTACTTTCAAGTCTCGCGTAAATTTTGAGACCAAATTTGTGACGCCCGGGTACGCGGTTACGACATTACGCAACATTATGTAAGTGCATGTCAGACCCAAAATTGCTCATAAACGTGATTTCATGTACAAATCCAATGCAAATTGTGTATTTGGCCAAAATTCATAAATGTATCATTATTTCTACTTTTAATGATCAAACTTAATTAATTTTGCCTTGTTTATGATTAGAATTAAGTCTGGAACGATTTCCATTGAAAAAACGATAAAAAACAAAAAGTAAAAAAACATAGAAATACATAAGAAATTTAAAAAACAATAAAATACATAAGAAATCGGTCTTGGTACCAGAATTTTTTTCATTCACAATTGTTAGGAATGCTATAAAGAATATTTTCACCAAAATATAGCATTCGAGGAGCTTTATTTAGTGAATCAGAGCAAAAAGTATGATTTCATGAATAAATTAGCATAATTAATTCATATAAAATAAAAATATATGAATTCAGTGAAATTTACCAATGCAACTGCGTAGATTACGTCATTCTCTACCATCATGCAAATTTTCGTTGTGATCGCGCAATCCACGGCTGAGATCTTAAGGGGGGGCCATAATGCCCCCCCCCCCCCCCGGGAATGACAAGAATCAGAATACCCCGGGAAATTGAGGGCTAAGCGCTATATTTTTGAATATTTTGAATATTATTGTTGTTATCATTATTGTTAATATCATCATTATCATTATCATTATTATAATTATCATCATCATCATCATCATCACTATTACCGATATTATCTTTATTACTGTTGCCGAGAACCCACCCCTTTCTCTGCAGCCCCGATGGTACAATAACTATCATTTTACTTTACAAGCTTTGACAGTTTATTAGCTATCTAGGGTAGATGTGGATATAGCCATTGTTTACACCCTCTGTGTCAGTAAGCTTCGTGATTTGAGTTTTTTGTTTAAAATGAATTCATGAACTTTGTCTAATTTCCATAACAAAAAGCTTATCTATTTCTATATAACTGTACCTCACGGGGGCCGCGGAACCGGGGCGGAGGGGGGGGGGGTCTGTTTTTTTTTTCAAAAACATGTACAATAACGTACAAATGACTATCTGATTGTGATTTTTTGCATGGTCAGCCCCCCCCCCCCACTTTCAAAACCATTCCATAGTCCCTGCTTCATATAAGTATTTTTCCTCCAGTTCAATTAACATTCATTTCTTCCTACAAAAATGTTCTTTCTGAAAATGGAGAATTCAAAAAATATACCACCAAGCATTAACAGTTAAATATCTGAGGTAGGAATATGATGCTAAATACCCAATAATCTTTTACAGTCATTCTAGTAAACAAACATTAAAAAACGCATTGGTTTAAAAATGGCATAAAGCAATTTGAATGGGGAGACCGTGCCGTATTCCTGTAATAAGCGAGTAACACCAAAGACTGTGCTCCCATCTCGGGAAGTATTTTACCTTGGCATCGCTTAGTCTGCTGAAGTCTGGGACAGTAAAGAAACGAATCCCGTCTCCTGCCCCTGGTAACGTCACGCCACGAATAAGAAGAATGAAGAGAACGGCGTAAGGGAAGGTAGCTGTGAAGTACACAACCTGTCATGAAAAAAAAATGTAAATTAATATATTAAATGATGTAGTTTGTCAGTCGTTCAGTTCAAGACATGGGATACACGAAGTGGACAAAAAAAGTGGTGAAAACCTAAGAAGCAGTCGGCCACAGCATAACCTAACGTCAAGTTGAGGGCAAAACGTCCAATCCTCGTTTTTGTCCATTTCACTTAACCTCATAAACTTCTCAAGGCATGATAATTTAAGAGCATTTAACAATTTTATGCTAATTAAAGTACACAGCGGATAATTTTTTTAGATTCAGGGAAGGGCCATTCCATTTATGGGGGGGGGGGTCATTTACCTTTCCGGAAGATTTGATTCCTCTGACAAGGCACAATAAGACTATAATCCAAGCAACAAGTAAACACAGAGCTAGCTGCCAGATGACACCACCGGGCTCGTTCATTGTGTCCGCCTCTTGGAGAACGGCATTTCTTAAGAAAAAAAAGCAAAAAACAAAAGTGCTATACATTAACTTCTCTATTGGGGTTTAGGAATCTGAAACCTCACAAACCTTACCGAACTATATTACAAACACACATATTATCTTAGTATACTTGAAGTGTACATTTCAAGAAAAGAATTTCAATCGGATTTTTATTAAAAATTTGCATATATTCACCATTAGGGATGCAGTCGAGGCCGGCCTGGAGGTCACATTTTGCCAGCCTTGGCCTCGGTCCGAGTCACGTGTTCAAAGTCTATGGGAGAAGTACCGGCCTCGACGACATATCTGTTCCCCATACACAGGGCCTATTCTTTATTCAATTATAATACATTTCATGTATTTATTATTTATTTGAAATTTATTCAAATCATATCATCAAATAAAAATTCCTGTTATACATAACAAATATACATGAATAGGAAATAGAAAATTAGAATAAATTCGATGTGCTAGGATCCGTCAATATCTACAATGAATTTAACTCGTGATATTTTAATTACTTCTGAAAAGAGGAAAACGATAAATAACCTTTAAAGAATAATAATATTCACTTTATTCAGCATATAGAATATCAAAATTAAAGGAATAATATTCTCCTCCTGTAAATAAGATAACGTTTTCTGTCTTACTTCCAGTACTGTTCACTGGCAAGCTCCCTTCTCCCTCCCAGCGGATCGGTGTAACCAGATAAGTTGTAACCGCCCAGGTTGCTCGTCACGTTGTAAAAACTCAGCGTGGTATCGTTGAGGGAGTCGAGGTGGAGGCAGCTCCCGTTGGTGGCGATGATGCCCCCGTTGTCGACGCAGTCGTTGTAGAGGTCGTAGCACCGGACATTGTTCCAGGTATTGGCGCACCCGATCCAAGGGAGTTCGCTGGTGAACGACGCGAAGAAGTAATAGACGGTGTACATGATGATGACGTTGTAGTACACGCCTTGAATGCAGGCCGTGAACATTTGACAGTAGCCGATGCCTTGAATGGGGAATGACGAGAAGAAAGTATATTAGATGGATAAATGGATATGTATAACACAGACACATAGAAAGAGGGAAAGAAAGAAAGAAAGAAAGAAAGAAAGAAAGAAAGAAAGAAAGAAAGAAAGAAAGAAAGAAAGAAAGAAAGAAAGAAAGAAAGAAAGAAAGAAAGAAAGAAAGAAAGAAAGAAAGAAAGAAAGAAAGAAAGAAAGAAAGAAAGAAAGAAAGAAAGAAAGAAAGAAAGAAAGAAAGAAAGAAAGAAAGAAAGAAAGAAATAAAAAAAGAAAGAAAGAAAGAAAGAAAGAAAGAAAGAAAGAAAGAAAGAAGAGAGAGAGAGAGAGAGAGAGAGAGAGAGAGAGAGAGAGAGAGAGAGAGAGAAAGAAAGAAAGAAAGAAAGAAAGAAAGAAAGAAAGAAAGAAAGAAAGAAAGAAAGAAAGAAAGAAAGAAAGAAAGAAAGAAAGAAAGAAAGAAAGAAAGAAAGAAAGAGGGTAAGAAAAAAAGAAAGTGAATGGATGGATTGGTGGATTGATGTATGGATGGATGGATAGATAGATTGATGGATGATAGACAGATAGATGGATAGATAATTGTATAATTTTCAATACAAAAATCTGATTTTGTTATAGATTTTGATTTCGACACAATATTCAGAAAATAATATCATAGTTTTCCTTCCATTTTCTGTCTTTTACTCCTTTTTTACTTAGTCGTGGATATTATTTTTGGGGGTCTATGGTCCCAAGCCCCCCCCCCCTCCCCTCTGTAGTGATTATGGTATTATGATATGACATATGTTCATAAAAAACATGTATTGATTGATACGATAGCGAAACGGAAATGCTGTCATATACATTTGGCTGACTCACCTCTGGCGATCGGCACGGATCTCCATATTGAGATGGGACCCAGACTGCAGTATTGACCAAACGATACTTCCATCAGGAAAAGCGGTAGACCAGCGAAAAACAACATTATTGTGTATGGAATTAAGAAGGCACCTGGAACGACATATTGCGAGAGAAAATGTGTTAACTACGGTTAACTACAGTGCGTAATCAAAACAAAGTTTACACTTAGAAAAAATCCCGTAAAATTATACAATTGTAATATTTTTTTTGAAGTGTAAACTTTTTTTTGATACGCACTGTATAGGCCCTGTTTTGACAGTTACGTTGATCCGATCAATCTCAACTATAGAAAGGTATAAATGTCGTAATTTTTTCCTACAGGAAATTCGTACAACATCCCTCAAAAACAAAGAGGAACACACTAGATTGTCACATGATATTCTACTTTAAATTGTTTTCTTCTCAGTGCGCAATTGATATTCTCGACACGTAAGGGATATCGGTTATCTTTTATTTCTTTTAAGGATATATTGAAATGTTGTTGTGTAACTGAGCTGGTTCTTAGTCGAAATTATAAAGTTTGTTTATAATTCGACGATAGTACACATACAGCTGTTGTAAACAAGTTTGATTTTTATTTACTATGTCTGTAAAATGAATTGTTTATCGTATTTTATTTTCAAAAAAAAAAATTACATGAGATAAAAAAAACATTTTCTGGGATCGATTATAGAGAAAGTCTGTGGGTGGTAACTGGTGTCACTGTGAACATCATCTCTCCGAATCCACTCTGAAAGTCACTCCGTTAAGAGTGAATAGATTCTTACCTCCTCCATTTCTGTAGGCCAGGTAAGGGAACCTCCAGACGTTTCCCAGGCCCACGGCATACCCGAGACACGACAGGACGAAGTCCATCTTGTTGCTCCAGTTACCACGCTCCTCGTTCTCGTCCCCTTCAAACTCCTTCTCACCCCCGCCGTCGGTCTGGTGGAAAGAAGAGGGTTGACGAAGGAGATTGACAGATAGATAGACCGATAGAGAGATCGAGACCGAGAGAGGGGGAGGAGTGGAGGAAGAGTGCAGGAGGAGGGAAGAAGAGATGGAAAGTATCAGAATAAATGAATGAGAAAATGGGGTAAACGATGGTAAAATGAATATTTTTTTAATAGAGCGGAATGAATCTGATTAACAATACCGTGTAGTAATATGTTTCGTGCTAATTTTGCTCATACGGGTTGCCCCTTTGTAAATTGTAAACATCAGAGAGTGATTTGTACAAGGATAAAAATAAAGACAATACACTCTTTAGAAACTCTTCTCTCTCCTGTTTCTTTCTCCTTTTTAAGTTCTTTTTTTATCTCTCTTAATCATTTGAATCCAAATCATAGGGCTGATGCCCCATTCCCTTAATTAGTCCTGACCTGCCCTGCTTTGTTTTGTTTTTGTTCGAAGTTCAAGCTAAATATCAACGTGACTTAGCATGAAAATAGCAGTTCTTTGTAAATACAATGCGTTCAACAAAAAAACTTTTAATGTATAAATCTATCACGATGATTTTCTTTCAAATACCTTTTTTTAAATACCATGATTAAACACATTCGTGTTGTGACTTGAGTATAATAACTAAGTTTTAAGGAATTATTATGCAGGAGTTATTATATGTTATGTTAAAGTCTATGATAATGATTCCCTGTACATGTATATACCATGGGCAAAAAATCGACTGTAACTTGAAAGGAGAATCTTCATCTGTATAATAGCCTAACATTCCTTTACTGGTTACGTAACAATTACAATAGATGCCTTTTCACAACTGTCTGCTTAGATTCCGCCTTGGGGCATCTCGGGATACTAATGCTTCTATTCAGGGAGGATATTCTATTCGGGAAGGCCTCCTCGACCTTATATACTACCTTGTAGAGGTATAGGTTGGAATGAAAAAGCGATCGGCTATTAATAATCAGATAAAAGGGCGAAGCGGTATATACATGTATTTGTAACGAACACGAAATTCAAACAGAGAAAACAATACATACGAAACCATATTGATCGATTTCCTTTAAAGAATATAAACACCCGTTGGCCATAAGTGTAGCACAGAAGTACAGAACTAATTACAAGGATAGAATCTTATTTCAAGTTGTGTTCCACCCTAGGTTTGCAGCATTGTAGTTGGTGTTTTTTTTAACGAAAATCCTTCGACTTGGTAATTTCTGTAATGATAGTTGCTACAATTATGCTCCCTTAAAAATGTTTCTTACGTGTGTAAAGTTTTTAGAGCATGTTTTGTCGTTTTGAATTATTAGTATCTATCGATCTTTGAAATGGGAAATGTATATAATTGTTAACCATTCAATGTGTACATTACTATGAGGCGCCGAATGTACCAATATTATATAGAACAATTATTTGTTATATAATCATTATTTATTAAATAATAACTATTATTTATATATAATTTACATTTTATTTGTAAATAACTACTATTATATAAAATATCATTTCTAATTATTTATATATAATTCCAAGTAATACTTCATTATTTGTAAATAATAATAGTTCGACATTCCATTATTTATAAATAATGATTATTTGTTTTTCATTATTTATAAATAATGATTATTTGTTTTTCATTATTTATAAATAATGATTATTTGTTTTTCATTATTTATAAATAATGATTATTTGTTTTTCATTATTTATATATAATGATTATTTGTTTTTCATTATTTACAAATAATGATTATTTGTTTTTCATTATTTATAAATAATGATTATTTGTTTTTCATTATTTATAAATAATGATTATTTGTTTTTCATTATTTACAAATAATGATTATTTGTTTTTCATTATTTATAAATAATGATTATTTGTTTTTCATTATTTATAAATAATTTGTTGAGTTTTCCATTATTTATAAATAATGATTATTTGTTAAATAATGAAAACGTCTACTTCATTATTTATAAATAATTTTTTCGAGTGCACCATTATTCTCATTATTTATAAATAATCATTATTTAATGTTCGAGTTTTCCATTATTTATAAATAAAGATTATTTGTTAAATAATGAAATATCTACTTCATTATTTATAAATAATAATTTTGTTTCAATATCCCATTATTTATAAATAATCATTATTTATAAACAATTTTTACAGTTTGCCATTATATACAAATAATCACTATTTATATACAAATAACCATTATTTATTAAATAATGCCATTATTTATTAAATAATGCCATTATTTATTAAATAATGCCATTACTTATTAAATAATGGAAAACTCGCTATAACATGCAAATGTGGGACCGCCCATGATATGAATATTCATGATGCGATTTCCTTTTTCGTGATTTTTCTTCACAAATTTTTGTCCATTTCCGCTTCATAATGACATTTCTTGAAGCAATTTTCTAGGGATATGGTCTGATTGTAATATTCTTCATTTTCTATATAACTTCGTCTTCGTAGAAATATCAAAAAGTGTAATTTTATACGATTTTTCCTACAGTTCACAATCCCCATAGGCGCGCGTGTACGGTAGGGACAACCGGTGAATCGACGGAGTGCTCTTCATCGAAATACTACGTTGGTTGGTCCCCGGAAGTGGCGGGCGGAATTTAGCCCGAATCCTCGATGGAAGTCGATCAAGTGCATATGAGCTGAGAGAGTGAAATATCAGTGTACTTGTACAGGCCCTTCTACTTTTTATAAATATTTCTTGTTGCTTTTTTTGTTAAGTTGATTTTTCCTGGTGTAGAGATAAGTTTCAGTTCTAATAATGCACTTCAAATACATTTTGGAGTGTCTGTTTGAGGCGTTTGGGGCGATTTCACCCTGGCCCCAAAATGCTCGCAACGACAATACGGGGGCATGATGACCCCTAATTTTTTAAAAACTTATTTTTCTATTGAAAATTATCACAAAATTCACCAAAAGTGTGCACGAAAGCCTTCGTATTTCACTTTTAAAACTCCAAAAAGTGCCCAAATGACAAGCTTGGCCGCTTCGCTGTGTCGCTTTCAACTTGAGAACGTTTACGCGTCTGCTTCCCCCCCAGGACCAAAATCCAGTTAAAACCAATTAGGGCAAAACCAATTGAAACCAGTTGGCCAACTGGTTTCAATAGGGAAATTGGAACAACTGGTTCCAATTGAAAACCAGTTGCCAATTGGTTCCAGTTAAAAACCAATTGAAAACCAGTTGCCAATTGGTTCCAGTTAAAACCAATTGGGCAACTGGAACCAGTTGGCAATTGTTGTCAATTGGTTCCAGTTGTTCCAATTTCCCTATTAAAACCAATTGAATCCAATTGGAGGCAACTGGTTTCAATTGGTTCCAGTTGAAACCAATTGGAGGCAACTGGTTTCAACTGGAACCAGTTGAAACCAATTGGTTTCCAACTGGATCCAATTGGAACTTCCAGTTGGAACGAACTTAATTAGTTACAAATTAATTAGCATTTGCAGTAACTATTTCTCATGCCAACACAGAAGCAGTGTTATATGTCTATTAATACCAATGTAAAGGGCATTGATAAAATACAGACTTTCATGTATATATATTTATATGGAAGATCTTCAAATATATGTACTTTTATTTGATGTAATTTGGTAACAGTTAGTGGTGTACTAATTATCCTTTAATCTGTTTTAATTATAATCTATAACATTTATGAACATGGTTTTCACTGCTAAGTATTCTAAATACTAATCTTTAAAAAGTGTGGTACTTGAAATTGTAAAGAATTAAATAGATACATTGTTAATGATGATTAATCTCATAAAACATTAATCTGTGCACACTGGCAAATAATATGCAAATTAACTGGTTTCAATTGGATCCAGTTGGGTAACTGGAAAATTTCCAATTGGAAACCAATTGGAAATAATTTCCAGTTACCCAACTGGTTCCAATTAGAATTCATTTCCAGTTACCCATCTTTCCAGTTAGAAGTCATCTCAGTTACCCAATTGGTACCAGTTAGGATTTCCAGTTACACAACTGAATGGTTCAAGTTAGGATTTCCAGTTACCCAACTGGTTCCAGTTAGAAATCATTTCCAGTTGGAAGTCATTTCCAGTTACCCAACTGGTTCCAGTTAGGATTTCCAGTTGCCCAACTGGTTCCAGTTAGAAATCATTTCCAATTGGAAGTCATTTCCAGTTACCCAACTGGTTCCAGGTAGGATTTCCAGTTGCCCAACTGGTTCCAGTTGGGATTTCCAGTTACTCAACTGGTTCCAGTAAGAAATCATTTCCAATTGGAAGTCATTTCCAGTTACCCAACTGGTTCCAGTTAGGATTTCCAGTTGCCCAACTGGTTCCAGTTGGGATTTCCAGTTACTCAACTGGTTCCAGTAAGAAATCATTTCCAGTTGGAAGTCATTTCCAGTTACCCAACTGGTTCCAGTTAGGATTTCCAGTTGCCCAACTGGTTCCAGTTAGAAATCATTTCCAATTGGAAGTCATTTCCAGTTACCCAACTGGTTCCAGTTAGGATTTCCAGTTGCCCAACTGGTTCCAGTTGGGATTTCCAGTTACTCAACTGGTTCCAGTAAGAAATCATTTCCAATTGGAAGTCATTTCCAGTTACCCAACTGGTTCCAGTTAGGATTTCCAGTTGCCCAACTGGTTCCAGTTGGGATTTCCAGTTACTCAACTGGTTCCAGTTAGAAATCATTCCCAATTGGAAGTCATTTCCAGTTACCCAACTGGTTCCAGTTAGGATTTCCAGTTGCCCAACTGGTTTCAATTGGTTTCAACTGGAAATTGTTAAATTCCAGTTAAAACCAATTGAAACCAGTTGAAACCAATTGAAACCAATTGAAACCAGTTGGAAATCCAACTGGTTTCAATTGGATTTTGGTCCTGGGGGCCCCCCCCCCCCCCTCCTCCGAAAGAAATTCTGTATACGGCCATGCTCTAAAGAGCCTGGCACATTGATTTATGTATACTTCATTTTCATTATTTTTATCTCATTATCATCATGGCCTTACGCATAATTTTTTCCGGGGGGGGTGGGGGGAGCAGGACGCGCGTAAACTTTCTCATAAAAATCTTGAGAAAGCGAAGCGACCAAGCTTGTCATTTGAGCTTGGTCGCGTCGCTGTCTCGCTTTCAAGATTTTTTTGAGAAACTTTACGCGCGTCCTAGCTGCCCCCCCCCCCCCCCCGGTAAAAATTCTGTGTAAGGCCATGATGATAATGTGATAAAAATAATGAAAATGAAAAGTACATATAAATCAATGTGCCATATGCTCTTTTGAGCATGGCCGTTCACAGAATTTCTTTCGGGGGGTGGGGGCAGACGCGTGTAAATGTTCTCAAGTTGAAAGCGAGACAGCGAAGCGACAAAGCTTGTCATTTGGGCTTGGTCCCGTGGCTGTCTCGCTTTCAAGATTTTTTTGAGAAAGTTTACGCGCGTCATGCTCCGGCCCCGGCCCCCCTGGAAAAAATTCTGCGTAAGGCCATGTTGATAATGAGATAAAAATAATGAAAATGAAAGTATACATAAATCAATGTGCCAGGCTCTTTAGAGCATGGCCGTATACAGAATTTCTTTCGGAGGAGGGGGGGGGGGAGCAGACGCGTAAACGTTCTCAAGTTGAAAGCGACACAGCGAAGCGACCAAGCTTGTCATTTGGGCACTTTTCGGAGTTTTAAAAGTGAAATACGAAGGCTTTCGTGCACACTTTTGGTGAATTTTGTGATAATTTTCAATAGAAAAATAAGTTTTTAAAAATTTAGGGGTCATCATGCCCCCGTATTGTCGTTGCGAGCATTTTGGGGCCAGGGTGAAATCGCCCCAAACGCCTCAAACAGACACTCCAAAATGTATTTGAAGTGCATTATTAGAACTGAAACTTATCTCTACACCAGGAAAAATTAACTTAACAAAAAAAGCAACAAGAAATATTTATAAAAAGTAGAAGGGCCTGTACAAGTACACTGATATTTCACTCTCTCAGCTCATATGCACTTGATCGACTTCCATCGAGGATTCGGGCTAAATTCCGCCCGCCACTTCCGGGGACCAACCAACGTAGTATTTCGATGAAGAGCACTCCGTCGATTCACCGGTTGTCCCTACCGTACACGCGCGCCTATGGGGATTGTGAACTGTAGGAAAAATCGTATAAAATTACACTTTTTGATATTTCTACGAAGACGAAGTTATATAGAAAATGAAGAATATTACAATCAGACCATATCCCTAGAAAATTGCTTCAAGAAATGTCATTATGAAGAGGAAATGGACAAAAATTTGTGAAGAAAAATCACGAAAAAGGAAATCGCATCATGAATATTCATATCATGGGCGGTCCCACATTTGCATGTTATAGCGAGTTTTCCATTATTTAATAAATAATGGCATTATTTAATAAATAATGGCATTATTTAATAAATAATGGCATTATTTAATAAATAATGGTTATTTGTATATAAATAATGATTATTTGTATATAATGGCAAACTGTAAAAATTGTTTATAAATAATGATTATTTATAAATAATGGGATATTGAAACAAAATTATTATTTATAAATAATGAAGTAGATATTTCATTATTTAACAAATAATCTTTATTTATAAATAATGGAAAACTCGAACATTAAATAATGATTATTTATAAATAATGAGAATAATGGTGCACTCGAAAAAATTATTTATAAATAATGAAGTAGACGTTTTCATTATTTAACAAATAATCATTATTTATAAATAATGGAAAACTCAACAAATTATTTATAAATAATGAAAAACAAATAATCATTATTTATAAATAATGAAAAACAAATAATCATTATTTGTAAATAATGAAAAACAAATAATCATTATTTATAAATAATGAAAAACAAATAATCATTATTTATAAATAATGAAAAACAAATAATCATTATTTATAAATAATGAAAAACAAATAATCATTATTTATAAATAATGAAAAACAAATAATCATTATATATAAATAATGAAAAACAAATAATCATTATTTATAAATAATGAAAAACAAATAATCATTATTTATAAATAATGAAAAACAAATAATCATTATTTATAAATAATGATTATTTGTTTTTCATTATTTATAAATAATGGAATGTCGAACTATTATTATTTACAAATAATGAAGTATTACTTGGAATTATATATAAATAATTAGAAATGATATTTTATATAATAGTAGTTATTTACAAATAAAATGTAAATTATATATAAATAATAGTTATTATTTAACAAATAATGATTATATAACAAATAATTGTTCTATATAATATTGGTACATTCGGCGCCTCATACATTACTGCATATAGTCCAACCTGAAAAATATGCAATCCGGTTGCAACAAAGATTGAATTAAATTTAATTGATTAAAATATGTTTTGACATATCGGTTCTGTTCGAAAATCCCCTTTGAAATTAATGCAATATGAACCATAAATCATATTTGTAAATACGCGTGAGTTCAGTTTGTTTCTGAAGCTTTTCTTTTTTTAAATATAAGTGATGGAAATTATACAGGTATATTATTTGAAATATTGTGGAAAATCGAGGAAAATAGATAAAGGATGACTTATTAATTTCAGACAGCTTGTAAGGAAGGGCTTCAATGACAGCCGATTTGTAAACCAATTTGTATATGGTGGAAGCGATGTTTGTGGGTCTTTTAGAGTAATTGAAAGAAATCTCACCACATCTGGAATACTTGGAGGACGAGACAGAGGCTTTGACGGCTTCTTTTCTTTCTTAGAAATTTCTCTAGATACAGTCCGAACCGCGGGTGCAGGCGGTTCTCTCGAACGAGACGCCGACCGACTCCGGGTATCATACGTAACCGAGTGCACCGAAACCGGGGAGGTTTTCCCATTCCTAGGACGGATAGATGTGGGCGTGTCTCTCTCACTGGGAGGGGCATACGATGCGGGCGTGGCCCGACCACTGGGAGGTAGGTTCGAGATGGGTGTGGTGCGCCCACTGTCAGGCATAGGAGTGCTCCGCCCGCTTATTGGTACGAACATATTCCTGGGCGTGGTCCTGCCGCTGCTGGGTTGGTAGGGATTGGGCGTGGTTCGAGAACCAAGTGATACGCCCGGGGGAAGGTATGCGGCTGCCGAACTTGTATTAGATGGTCTCTGTGAAGGACAAAACAAAAAAAAACAATAATAGATTTGACAAGATTCGGTCAAACTTTACAACAATTAATCAATTTAAAGATAGGGAAACTACTTTTTGTAATGAAAGAATAGGCCTATTTTACAAATCTCAAACGCATAAATTTACATGTAGGCCTATTATTCATTTTGTATTTTTACCGTGTTTAAAGCTTGTTTGATGCAAATTATATATACATATCTATACATGGCGGTGTTAAGTGTGTGGGGGTATGTATGTATTTACTTACTTATTCTTTTTTTTTTTGTAGTACATAACGGGAATCGTTTTCTTTGATACCCATTTCAATAACATGAGAAGTCGATTCCAAATAAGCTTTTTAATATACATATACTGGGTAGTTGCAAAATTTTAAGGGGCTCCGTTTGGTACTCCTGTCATTTGCTTGAGAAAAATGATGTAAACGACCTGCCCCCCAACACACACACACCATGCACACGCACACATACAACATAAATCCAACGGTGAGATGAACGCATACTCGGGCAGTTTATGTTTGAATCACTTCTTTGGAATATTTTATTAACGTGAATATAGCTGATGCAAATATGTCTTCTGAGTTTATGGGACTAAATGTTTATCCTAACTTGCATCATGTTTCCTCAGTCGTCATAAAAGGAAATAGATAAATAAATGATTATTATAGTGTAGGTAAACTTCTGACTAGCTTGCAACTGCATTACGAGAAATGAAAGAGGACATGTATAATGAATTATCCAATATATTATACTGTCCCTTATATAATACTAGGTACAAAGTACATTTTATTTTACCAAAAATCTTTTCAAATCAATTTCTGTTGGATTATTTTCAGTCTGTTAGCTAACAAAAGAAAAAAAACCTGCACGACATGACTTTGTGTGTAAGCCTAAAATGAAAGCAGATGTGTTTCTCCATGAGTTAATTTGGTTTCGAATCTTTTGTCCTGACCCCTATGATTAAACTTCGGTATTCAAACCAATACCTCCATCATGTTCACCCCCTTCAAGACACCCCATATGCATATAATTACGAAAAACTGGGACCCGTTTCATAAAACTTGTTATATTAACAAATTTGAAATAACGCAGTTAAAAGCTACTGAAATACTTCTATTTGATTGGCTGATGGTAAATTTGTTATAGAAATTGTGCGTTAGTTACTATACAAGTCTTTATGAAACGGTACCCAAATTGCAGACAAGAAATTGTTAATCGTTTGGTTTGCGAGTGAAGGATACTCTAAATTTGCCAGGGGGCCGTTTCATAAAGCTGTTCGTAAGTTAAGAGCAACTCTAAGAACGACTGGTGAACCTTTCTCGTGCACTTAACCATCGCCGATGAATATACCATTTACCACAAGAAAGGATCACCAGTCGTTCTTAAAGTCGCTCTTAACTTACGAACAGCTTTATGAAACACCCACCACACTGTTAAAGAACAGTGATTTTAGAGGGGGGAAGAAGATTTTGCAGAAAGCAATAACAGATTCATTCTGTAAATTCATAAAACAGGAATTTTTCTGCAATTTAACAGAATAGGTCTGTTTAGAAAAGGGAAAAGGGTGTTTTATTTAAGGAAATTTGTAAGATTCCATACACCAAATACCAATTTCCGGTAAGATTACGCAATCTGGTAAGATTACAGGTGTTCTCGAGACTCTGCTGCAGGAATTTCTTTTATTTTAAGGATAAATTTTCTAACAGTGCAGGAATACATACGATGTAGATAAAATATATATATATACAAAGCACAGGTGTTTTCAGGCAAAATACGCTTATTGAAAAGTATATAATTGTTATAAAGTGTGTCATCAATTTATACAACAAATCATAACAGCATACACACTTAGTGGAAAATTGTGCGAATTGGACCCCTTTTGTCCCGTATTTGGAACCCGCGAAAAAAAGGGTTCCAAAAAGGTCCTTTTCGTGCTCAAGAACCGAAAATGTTTTTAGTTAATAACGAACCTAAAAATGCTCCAATGAGACTGTTTTAGGTAATGTAGAACCTTTTAGGGAACATTTATAGTTTCCAAATACGCGACACATAAAACACTCTTTAGTACATTTTTTTCTAAGAGTGTAGGATTCAGAGGCGTAATGAGTACCAAAAAAATGGGGGGGGTCTGACATTGCATTTTTGGACAAAATTTCTAAGAAAGCTGCGAGCGAGCAAAAAAATTGACATTTTTAATAGGAAAATCGAATTTTGTAATAGACTTTGATATAATTTTTTAAGAAAGTAATGTCATATTCATCATTTTTTCTCTTTTTTGTTGGTCGTGAAAATGGGGGGGGGGGGTTATGGCCCCAAGCCCCCCCCCCCCATCTGTACACCCGTGGTACACTGTAAAAACTGTGGTGTTAAAACTGACACCACATGGTGTTAATAGAGGACCACACCCTGAGGTGTTAAACTTACACCCTAGAGATTGAATATAACACCAAATAGTCTAAATGTAACAACCAAAGGTGTTGAATAACACCTATAGGTGTTACACTGACGCTGTCAATTTAACACCAGTGTAAAATAACTGGTGTGGCACTCTCATATGTACACCGGTTAACACCACAGTTTTTGCTGAGTAGAATTAGAAAAAAAATACCCTGTAATTCATGAAAATGGGTTCATTCGTGGCCAACGAGAATAGTAATATAAACTACCATAGCTTGAACCTCAAAATAATATTTAGATCAACAATCTTTGTAATTGCTCAGATTCAATATTGACTTTGTGTCATTTCGTTGCACGCTTTGAATGGACACCCAAGATATGTACATTTTAAAAGCGAAGTTCACCCTGACGAAAAATTTTGCTGTACTAACAAATATACAAGAAAAAAAAGTACTGGTGAAGGTTGGAGAAAAATTCATTTAAGATTAAGAAAGGTATTTGAATTTGAAGTTTTGATTTGTGACATCATACACCAGCAGCTGCTGCCCCACATGTTATATAATATAAAATGCATAAATTTATTTCTTGAAATGATTCATGATGACTAAAAAATTTCTTCTTTCAGGAATTGGTGTGAGATAATTTGTCTGTTGATATACTAAAGGTACAATAAAACCCATTTCATTTTTGTTTTAGAAAATGACATTTAGTTAAATTTTTTTATTCACGATGGGAAGCTGCGTGCATATATGACGTCACAAATAAAAATAAAAAAAAATTCTCCGAACTTTCTAAATATTTCATGATTTTCCTCAATCCTTAAAAATAAAATTTATTATTTTTTCTGCTATTTTTACAATAAATTTTGTCAGGGTGAACTCTCCCTTCAGTTATCAAATCTGTCATTACCTTCTTTAGGCCTATGTAAAACGTATGGACAATGGTCAAGACATGTAACTAACTGTTCATTCGTTGAAGAGACATGATGATTAGAATCTTTTCTTATCCCTTATTTTGGAACCTTTTAAGTTTCTTCAAAGAAGCAGAAAAGAACTAAAGAAATCGGTTCTATTGAGGAACTCTTTTAAGGTTCTGTAACACATGATGTTCTTGATGGTGTGAAGAACCCTACCTATTCTGTATAAGGTCGTTTACACCATGAAAGAACCTCAAAGCGTTTCTTAGAATAAAAACGTATAATGCAGAAGCGGATCTAGAGGGGGGGTTGGGGGGGTTGCAACCCCCCCCAAAAAAAAAAATCCGGGGACCATTTTTTTAAATCTTATCTTTTTTTTTAAACTTGTAATTTTATTTTATTCTATTTCTATGTATTTATTTCATTTATTATTATTATTGTGAGTATCAGTGACAAGCTGTTCATAATAAAAGTATTAGGCTAACAGTGCTTATTCCAAGGTCCCCAATTCTTTGTATCTGTGTTGTTAACTGGCCTTACATTGCAGGAAAATGCAACTTTTACAAATTTTCATGGGGGTTAATTTGGCAACGACCTCTATACCAAAAAGAGTGGTGTTTTAGATGCAAGAAAACGCCATTTTCACACACAGATTTTCAAAAATTTTCCCTACTGTGGGAGGGGGGACACCCCCCTCCCACACCCTCCCCCCTCGCTCGCTCCGCTCGCTTGGACTAGGTCGCTACGCTCCCTCGCATACCACCCAACCCCCCCCCTTTATAAAAAGCTGGATCCGCCCCTGTAATGGGATGTTCAGAACCCCTTTCTGCTCCTTTGAAGGACATTATAGGTTCCAACTGCGGAGGAGAGGTATAGGTTCCAACTGCGCAGGAGAGGTATAGGTTCCAACTGCGCAGGAGAGGTATAGGTTCTAAGGCCCGTATTCTGAACTCGGGTTTAAATGAAACCATGGTTTAAAGTTGTGGTTTAACTATGGAGAGCCGATTGTGGCACAAATCCCTAACAGTACACATTCAATTTATTAACTCATATGACACCGAAATTGTCCATAATTGTCTGGGAATGATAACTGAAGCATTTTTCTTCATTATGAAAGCAAAAGGAAACAAAAATAGTAAACACAAGACAGAATATTTGGCTCCCCATAATTTTAGCACGGAGTTAGACCGTGGTCTAGGTTAGACCTGGTATCATAATACGGGCCTAAGAATCTTACTTATCTAAGAATGCAAGTTATTGTTGTTGTTTTTTACCACAGTGTGGAACCAAGTATGAACAGTATTCTCCGACGATATTGATAACTGGTTTGAGGACTGTTGAAGATTAAGGCTGGACTTACCCTTGAGTTGCTTGGATTGCTGGGCTGATAATGTTGGACTGGGGTAGCCCTCGGGGTAGCCCTGGCGCTAGCCACCCCTGGTGGGAGGTGTGATGCCACAGAGCTAGTGTTGGACGGTCTCTGCATTAAGACGGGTGAAACAAAGAATACCATTAATCAAAATTGAAAAATGCACTGACGGTATATGCGTCATCGTGACTATTAGATGCCTTCATATTTTATTTCCAGTTCGTCTAATGCCAATTCGTCTAATTACTACAGTCCAGGGGCCGCGGAATCAGGGGGGCTGAGGGGGCTTCAGTCCCCCCCCCCCCACTTTTTTCCAAAACCGTGTACAAAAAAACGTAAAAATAACCATATGAATGTGATTTTTGCATGGTAAGCCCCCCCCCCCCCCCACTTTGAACACCCTTCCGCGGCCCCTGCAGTCTACTATCATTTGGTCTATCATCAATGCGTCCACTATACACTAATAACCAGTTGGTCCAATAGCCATTTAATCCATAAACCATTTGGTCTAATTGGATAAGTGTTAATTGGGCGAAATGAATGAAAAGAAAATGGGTATTAGAACAACTGCATGGTTGTTAGACGAAATGTTGATGGACGGAATGGCATTAGACTAAATGAAGGTATAGACCATGTTATGAGTGGACGAGTTGGCAATAGACGAATCGGCAGTTTACCTTCATACCTACCGTAAAAATTACACCATTTCTAAACACACACACGCGCACACACCCAACCACACCCCCACACACATACACCAAAAAAAGTAAAATAAAGAATTGAATAGCTGAATGAAAATTAGTTAAAATGGTTTTTAAACTCCGCTTTGCTGAAGACCAAAGACGATGTTCCGCATAATATAAGAGGGTTTGTCATGATATTAAAACATTTAAATAAAATACATTTCAATCAGGGTATATGTTACAGGCGTAAGAGATACATTTGATTGTAGCCTAGGCCTATATGTCTTGAATATAAATATATAAATCTTTATATATTGAACATGTTGAAGAAAAAAAAAGAATAATGTACTGTTATGAAACAAAAGACGAAGGCTTGCGAATGAATTAGAAGAAAATTCTGCATGCATATCGCTTCTGTAAAAAAAAAGTCCTTTAATTTCCTTTTAAACATTTCTGTTTTGATGACGTTCCTATGTTTTCAAGCATTGAATCAGTAGGAATTCGCCCTAAGAACCTAATAGGTTCAACCTTGGTTCATACTCCAATTTTTTTTTTGTCTGACTTATCAAACAGATCGATCAATGCGATCGTATTTACTGGGTGAAAGCCATAAGTATTTACAATATAATTCGGGATGAATTGTCACGCTTCTTGAACTTCAAATAATTACTTCTTTTTGCCCATTCATATAATATACAATGCACCTGCACAGAGATATGTACATGATTGTCAAAGTTGTTTCAAATACAAAGAATAGTGTCAGATATGTAAGGGCAAAATGGTAGTGTAAAGTGATCTATATTTGATAACGTTTGTAGACCACGTTTAAACATAATTTGAATATGATTTGTTTTTTAACAAAAATTGAAATGGTGATATTATCCGATATTGTGAGGGTGGGGCTGTATGCATTCCCCTTTCTTCATCAAAATAGAGATTATGTCATTCTTCTTCGGTGAAACAGTTATTAGTATATGTATATGCATATAACCTGATGGTCCTATTCCAGCTCAAATTTTCTTTTAAAAAAGCTTGTCATTGAAGACATGAGGCAAAACATATTGTCAGGGCAAATTCTGATTTAAATGGATAATTGAAAAAAACAAACAATATATATCATAATTTTGATTACATTTTTAATTTACTTTGTTCAATCAAAAAAGTAATAATTTTCTAATATTTAATACCAGCAAATTATCACCATAAAATTACATTTTTAGGGCTTGCTTCGTGTTTGTATGTTAGTTATACCATGTTATTGTGTTATATATGTGACGCGATACCACGTGTTTAAAATTATTATATGAATCTTGACATTTTGTTTTTGTTCATTCCAAACAGAAAATAATGCAAAATCAGGACGTTGTTTACGTTTGGTATAGTATAACAAGGAAAAATTAAATGAGTGTATAAGCATTAATTTGCATAACACTTTGTAAGCAAAGATATATACATAGATTTATATCTATGGAAACAGGGTGAACCGACCCACTCAAAAGCAATTGTTAAAAAACATTGATCCCCCTAAATTAGTAAAATGCTATTTGCCTACAGAGATTTACAGGTAACAAACGATAAATACGATGACAACAAAACTGAAAAAGAATACAGGACTTCCCCCAAGTAATACAACAACAACAAAGCAAAGAACATGAACTGTGCCCCCCCCCCCCTCCTTAGACTTAAAGGACAAGTCCACCCTAACAAAGAGTTGATTTGAATATTTGAATAAAAAGAGAAAATATAACAAGCATGACGCTAAAATTGAAGGTTATTTCGTCCGCGGAAAATTTGACAAGCAAAAAAAAAGTCCTCACTTTCAATGGGGGGGGGGGCACACTTGAGTTAAACGAAAATATTTACATTACAAATTTTGATTGCGACTCTTAGAGGAGGGCACGGGACGCCCCCCCCCCCCCCTGGATCTGCTACTGTGAGTGAGGGACATCATGGGCTCTTTGATTTACATGTCACTAAATTTGTGCATTATTACTCTTTTTGTGAAAAATAAGCGAAACTTCATAATGTCTTAACTTTCTTATTTTACATCCGATTTTGATGACATTTTCAGCATGACGCTTGCTTGATTCAAATCAACATGTTCCTGGAGTGGACTTGACCTTTGATTAAAATCAACTTTTATATACATACTCTTGAAGCGCCTCCATTATTGGGCTGATACTGTACGGGTGTGGCCCGGGCACTTAATGATACGCCTGCAGGAAGATAGGCAGCAGCTGCATTGGCTCCAGGGGTTCTCTGAAAAAATAAAAATAAAACACATAATATAAGAAAAGTAATCATATTTCTGATTATACCCCCATGTGCATGATGCGTGTACCGTAATCTATATTGGCTTGCCAAGGCATCAAACACATTATCATACATGCAATTATAGATTAGGACGGGTTGTTTTGTCCTTCACCAAACTGTATATTTTTTATTACTTTGTATTTATTTTGTGAGTATTTCCCTCTCATTTATTCATTCTTTTCTCATTTGATTATCTGTATTTATACTTTGTTATTTTGTTATTTGTTGTGTTATCTATTTCTTGAGGGGCCCACATTGTACAAGCATTGCTTTTTAGTGGGTCCCTCCATTTCCATCTTAATTTAATTTCTATTGAAAAATAGTATTATATATTTAAAACCTACAATGTGTTGCCCAAATCGTCTAAGTGTTTTTTTTTCACTACATATGTATAATTAATTTTGTTTGCAACGGATACAAATATTTATGTTTTATATATGGTATACAATTTGTTTTTGTGTGATGGAAGTGAAATAAATGAATTTGAATAGATAATGTTGGTTTCATAATGAGAAATCAATACAAATTTTGTTCTCGGTCAAGAACGTAGTACAGGGGCCCCGTTTAAAACAAAAGAAATGTGCAGTTTAAAACTACTGAAATCCTGCAATCTGTATGGCTGATGTGTATTTGTTATTATAACAAGTGTTTATGAAACGGGACTCAGATGAAATAATAGGAAAATAATAATAATCAAATGGCATACACTGTAAAAACGCTGTATAAAATTTTAAGCACGTTGTTTAAGCCCGTCAATCTAACAACTATCGTTTAAACTTTTAAACAACTGTTTAAACTTTTTAAACAAGTTGTTTAAAAAGTTTAAACAATTACAAAAAGCTTAAACAACTTGTTGTTATAGAGTGACAGACTTAAACAATGTCCCATCCTTTTTTACTGTACATTTTCAGATAATTATTATCACAGAAGTGTAACTGTATATACGTAGACATATTCGAGTAAATCAGAAAATGTCGGTTTTCGAGGTAAGATGCCTATACGATAATTTGTAATAAGCTTTGATAACAGCATAATTACGAGGGAATGGGGGATTATTATCCAGACGCAAATGTAGATGTATATTGACCTTCTATTGTATTCTCCAGTTTCTCCTATATAGAGATTGACATTCAATACACTGCATGATAAATGATATTTACAAAAATCATCCCTCTTCTTTTTGAGGAACACGTACCTCGAGCTGTCAGCAATATTCATACAGCATGTAGCGAGTGTTGTAATCATACAAGCATGAAATGGAGTTTTAGCAGCGATAAGCAGCACTCTTTTCACAATCAATTTTCTGATTTATATTTTCAATGAATAGGAATATTTGAGGGTTCAGTCTCAGTTCATCAAATATAGAATATTAAAGAATGCCTCGCGATGACCTCACATCAAAATATTTCTGTACAAAAGTTTCAAACGATTCCATTGTGCTCAGGCAACATTTGGTACCAAAATGGAAAATAGGGTAAATTGCCAATTCGTCTACTGCAAACTTGTCCACTCACCAAATAGTCTACTTTCATTTAGTCTAATGCCATTCCGTCCATCAACATTTTGTCTTACAACCAATTGGTCCAATAACCATTTGGTCCAATCATCACTTCGTCGAATCACCATTTCCTCTAGGAACATTTTCGTCTCATAACCAGTTGGTCTAATATCCATTTGATTTTCATTCATTTTGCACAATCAACACTTAGTCCAATTGGACCAAATGGTATATGGACTAAATGGCTATTAGACCAACTGGCTATTAGACGAAATGGCAATTAGACCATGTGGATAGTGGACGAACTGATGGTAGACCAAATGATAGTAGACGAATTGGAAATAAACCGAAAATATGCATAGTACGCAAAGATTAGAACCATAAACCCAATCCTTATTGATTCCAAAATTATTTCAGAATCAAAACACCAAAGCGAAATCTAACCCTATTATGTCTTCCGATTATTATGACGAGAGCAACTATCGGTACACCGTTTTAAAATTATATAGACTAGTAGTGGTGGTGATAAAAAAAAGCTTAATTTGAATAGACGAGGGTTTACTTCTCGTCGCGACGATTCCTTTCTATAATCAATCTTATTGTGACACGAATTATGAGTTTTGTTTTATTCGGATCAATGTCGTGAAACTGCCATCGTTTACTTGCATCTTCATAATACCCCCGTCACACTTATTCGGAATCAGCAGGAATCGAGCAGAAGCTGGAAAGAAAAAATATTCAAAAAATCTAGAAATTTTGGGGAGGAACTTATGAATTCATCAAACTGGAGTTGAAATTCAGTAAATTGACCAGGTGTATCATCATACACTAGTCAAAATGAACCGCAATGGAGTCAGATTGATAATTCGTGCTACGTTCTTGGACATTCTAGGGGCATTCTAAATATTCTGACTGCATTCTGAGTGCATTCGAAATATTTTTGTCATTTCTTTTGGCCGTCCCGAGGTTTTGGTCATGTTCAAAACATTCGAGGGGTATTCTCGAACGATGTTGGAAGTAGATTTAAATGACCAATTGGTGGTCAAACAATAGTCCTTTCATTCAGGCCAATTCTGCTTGATTCGGAATAAGTGTGATGGGGACTTAAGATTGTCATAAAACAGGGCGACGCCATGTTGTTTCAATAGGAGTGCACGATAAACATATAGATATACGTGTATACTGATTATGCATATATATCTATGACGATAAGTTAAGAGTGACGCCATTTTCTTATCAAACGTAAAAGCTAATCGTGCTAACATCATGGAGCTACTAACACAGATCATGAGATGCTATTATGTATTACGTTACTCGAAAAAAAATATGATATTGTATTGATGTGTTGAACGAATTAAATTAATAAAAACGCAATAGTTGATATATTAATCATTGTTAATACTTTGCTGCATGTGTGTAAACAATATATCCGTGTATACAAACAAGCAATATACTGTTTTGTTTTTAAAAGAAAAAATCAACCAGAATGTGATATTCATGATGTGCAAATTTGTATAAAGTGTGTTTTATTTTATTCTGGACTAAACAAGACTGAAAGTATGCAACGATTTAGCTATGTATCTATATTATCAATACGCTATTTATGGATTAAAAAATGGACGTAATTTTACTTATCTAAACGAAGTGGACTTGAATAAACCAGTTTAGTTAGATTTTAAAACTGCTTTTCGATTTCTTCCAACTTGGAGAGTATCAAAACATGTTACAAAAGCGCAAAGCAGACTGATATCTATATACGTTCAATACCGGGATATGATTTTTCAGCAAGAATATAACTTGGCAATACACTGTATTTACAAAAAATGGAACTCGTGAGTGATTGATTGAACTGTAGTTCATCAAGGTTTGGAATATTCATGAAGTGTTGAAGTGTTCATTTTCTCTATTTCCCTACACATGGAGACCATAATGTCAATGCCATTAATGTAACAAACGATAACATTATCATTTAAGCTGGGTGGGTGTTTTTTTTTTCATTCTTTACGTTCCTTATTGTCAAGATAAACAAAAATTTATTTACACCTGTGATCATTAATAATTAATTAAAAATGATTCTTAAAACATTATACGCTTAATAACGCACATAAGGTCTGAATCGCATCTATAACGCTTTAACGATAGCCTGATATAACCACTGTTAATAATCCATAAGTAAAGAGGTTTCAAATACAAGTGACATTGAAGCCGCCCCTAAGTAAAATGTTTTGTTTTAATTTTTACCATATAGACCCGTAAGAATTTAGACTGAATTTTATATAACTAGAAAGGTTCATTATTAACATGATGATTATGTAGGCATACTGATCTTACTTAAACACATGTTTAAATGACACAATAGACTGATTATGCTGGCATATCTTCAATCAAACATTGAAACTGCAATCATGGTAATTCATGTGCCATTATCAATTCTATTTTTTCTTTCCACGAAAACTAACAATCCATTTTCAATCGCATAAATCAGTGGGGAAAACATGCTTATACAATTATTCCGGCAAAGCAAGATATTCACTGTAGTACTGTTGACATGGTTGACACACAACTCTAGCAGACATGACAAAAGCAATGTTTAATTTACCTACTCATACTCTGCTGTGACTTTATGCGGTGTTTGCTCCCGTGTTTGCTGGATGGGGAATTCCCGTAATAATGGCAATATAAGGTTGATATAATTTACATGTATATTAAAGAAAAAAACGTAAAAATTTCAGTGTATACTCGGCCTGTTATTGGTTCAATTGTATTCATTCTGAAAATGGCCTATACATGGTTGAAGTACCCAAGCCAAAATTAACGGCGCCATGAATATCATACATGTATAGCCATGTATATTAATACACAATATAATTCTGTTTATAGGCCTACTACGCCATATTTGCAGCGGTGCGATAAAGGGAGCTGTGGATACATGACCTATTACTACCAATGATTACACTGCTATACACAATATGGGATTTGTAAACCTAACAGATACACGTTTAAAATAGTAAGTAAAAATGCTGCTTAGAACACGAAAGGAAACCCGACATAGCACCGATTAAGGTCCTTAAAGGAATACTGATAATATGAATGGTTGCGAACGTGTAGCTTGCTAATGCAATGATTTACGAATGTTTTTCTTAAAATATCATATGCCCAACATCAAAATGGCAGCATGGATAAGTATTCTCCAATACATTCATGTATCAGATAATAACAAACTGCCAATCAATATGCAGGCAGACAAAATGGCCATTACAATTGCTTGCCATGAATAGAATCGGGGTTAAGAAAACAAAAAGGATGAGGTCTACTGTAACTTTTTGAAAATGCATTTTATGAGTTATATTCATCTTTATATATATATATATACATATATATATAATGTAAGGGGGCCCTCAGCACAACGAGTAGTGCAGGTACTCATCATTTACATATATATATATATATATATATTCATAACCACTTTGCTGCCTATCTACTAGATCCCGTACAGTTCTCAGGAAATCAAGAAGAAGAAGAAGGAGGAGGAGAAGGAGAAGAAGAAGAAGAAGAAGAAGAAGAAGGAGGAGGAGAAGGAGAAGAAGAAGAAGAAGGAGGAGGAGGAGGAGGAGAAGAAGAAGAATAAGAAGAAGAAAAAGAAGAAGATAGAGGAGAAGAAGAGGATGAGGAGGAAAAAGAAGAGGAAGAAAAATACCGATACAACAATGATGATTCTGAAAGAGACTTTACAGTTACACTGTAATTCAAGCATACATGGAAATGTTTTTAGCCAATGTCCGATGAACAGGAACTGCCCTACCAACATCCATTGCATGCTATAACACAAATTCAGATGAAATTGATGGTGGTAATGGTAATGGTGATGATGATGATGGTGGTGGTGGTAATAAGATGATGATGATGATGATGATGATGATGATGATGAAGATGATGATGACGGATGATGATGATGATGATGATGGTGATGATGGTTGTATGGTGGATGGTGATGATAATATTCATGAAGAATAATGAGAAGAGGAAGAAGCTAGTAGCAGAAGAAGTAGTAGTAGAAGAAGAGGAACGATACAATGATTCCGAAAGAAACATACATGGAAATATATTTAGCTGGTGTCCAGTAAACAAGAACTGCCCTACAAACATTCATTGCTTAAACATTTAGAAACAACAAGAAACTATAATAAGATGATGATGATGATGATGATGATGATGGTATATGGATGGTGATGATGATATTCATGAAGAATAATGAGAAGAGGAAGAAGCTAGCAGAAGAAGAAGTAGTAGTAGAAGAAGAAGAACGATACAATGATTCCGAAAGAAACATACATGGAAATGCATTTAGCCGGTGTCCAGTAAATAAGAACTGCCCTACAAACATTCATTGCTTAAACATATAGAAACAACAACAAGAAACTATAATCTATATACAAATTCAGATGAAAACATCCCTTTTTAGTGGATTAAAAAATGACATCAAAATCATACCCTTGGGCGAGCGCTGCCGTTGGAATCCTCAGGGTTCACCATATCTGTCCTTATATCCTCTCCTAAAAAGATAAAATTTTGTAAAATAGGCCGAAATTGTCTGTTTCAGACCATGAGCAATCCAGTTTGTGAAACTATGTTGAATACAATATAATCCTTGTGCGTGCGACAGCTATCAGATTGAGATAGCGAAATGTGGTGCCAGATTCAAACTGTAATATGATCCGTTATACAGCGCACGTCCTGCTGAATATTATTCCTCATTCCTCAATCCATTATTACCCGTAATATATATTCTTATTTATAGGCCTATACGTGGCAGGTACCAACAACCTGTTGAGCTCCACATTTGTCTCCGATGATGGTAGACTGGTAGAAGTGCCTTGCTAGCTGCAACAGTTCACGCCAAAAACTGGCGCCACATTGGAGGGGTGTGCTTGTTGCAGCTTCGAATGCGGAAGCCAACTGCTTCGCCGGTTGGCGTGATAGATCATCAGCCCCACACACAGACGACAGCGTTTTGCGATTATTGCACAAAAATCCACTCTCGCAAATTCAACCCATTCATCATATATCATTCGCCCGTTGGTACAAATTGCAGGGGAGATGAAAGGATTGCGTGACATCACAATAGGTGATGTACAGTCATTGGTTCTCTTCACGCTCCGAATGTGGTTCGAGTTGTACCACAATAAAGCCTATTCTTTCTTTTCCGATTCAACGAGCGCGGACTAAAGCGGGAAAGAAACCCCAGTATATAGAGGCAAGCCTTTAATAAAAACGCAAATGAAAAAGTCGTAAACAGGGTCGTATTTTTGCAGGAGAGGAATGAAAAGGATAAGGATTGTGAACCCATTTTAAAGAGAGCTGGGGTAATATTGAGGTCGAACAAAGTCTGGCTAAGTGACTCAGTGGGTTGGAATTGGTTCATATCACTATATTTCCTGATACAATAACGCTACTCTCGATATTATTATCAGGAAAAATATCAAACTAGGCCTAGTCGTTATTTGATTAAATTCATTTATTTACACTGTATACCTCATACAAAACGACAGTATATCCTGCGATAACATTTATTTAGTTTAGAAGTCAAGTACAAGCAATAAGCCCAACTCCAATAGCACTAGCACTAGGCATATCTGCATTATTATATTGGCATGTACATCGCAAGTTTCGTGTTCTTTCACATAAATATTTTTACTTTGGCTGAAGTGGGCTTGTAGCATGATTTCATTCTCGAAAGTTGCATTGGACAAAAGTTTTTTTTTTTTTACTTCAAATTGTCAGCTCTTTACCGAAAACATAAATGATTGGGTTTTTTCTATGTAACAAGTAGCTGGTATATTTTGGGTCTTTTTAAATATAATAATCTCAAACGGCTTTACACACCTTACCTACCTTACCTTACCTTACCGCAAATACTGGAAGAATGCTGAATCAGCAGTCCAGCTTCCAGGTCTATCTTCTTGTCAGCTTTCTTCATGCTTCATTAAGTTTAAGGAGGCAGTGGGCAAGTTGGTGAAAATTGACTTCTTATATCTAATTAATATAGTATGATATGGTATTTGTGAGCACAGGTTCACACAAACATGGAAATTTTCAACCAAAATCATAACATTTTGACGATGTTCATAAAAATATACTCTAATCCTGTAATCTTTATGAACAGGCCTGCTGCTTAGGATACCTACATCGCTGTACTTGTTTAGGGGTTCATTCCAGGGAATACTTGCCAAGAGTATATCGTTTTGTTTCCAATACTTGTCAATAACAAGCTTTGCTTTTCAGAAGGTTTCTATTTCATTTCATAATGTTATATTATATTTTGCTTTACTTTGTAACCTTGTTGAAATTTTGGAATGAAATAAATTCGTTATCAATCAATCAAGGGGTGCATTTTCAGAATATGGATAATACATCGCTGTACTTGTTTAGGGGATCAATTCTGGGAAAATACTTGCCAATTGTATTTGTTTCCAATACTTGTTAAGGGTAGGGTTTCACACGCCAATACTTGTTAAGGGGTGCATTTTCAGAATATGGAAAATACGCGTTTAGGGTGCTTTTCAAGACGCCTTGGTCGCGCATGGTATCCACTCGTCAATGGAAGTGGCCCCTCCGGACATGGGCCTGGGAACAATTTTGAGCCAGGGGTGCAGGTTTGTGAAGAAAAAACTTGACAAGGCCCAAAGAAAGAGATTACCGAATGTCCGTGATTTGGGCCAAATCCCGCCCCAAAAGGTTCAACAAAGTCTAATTATTAAAGCATACCAACAACATTTCCAGCAGGTGGGAGCTGCACACCCCTAGAAAAATTCTGGGGATATAGTACATCCCGCATCTCAGCGGCATGTATAATACAACTAGAAATATACTTGTTGTATACGGTAACAAAAAATGATAAAAAGTTTGCAGCATAATTCAGAATATACATTTTTTCTTTAACATATAATTTGAGGGACCTATAACTGTGCATGGAGCTCCGTCATTAGCTCCATGCTGTATGCCATGTTTCACTTCAACTTCATTTTGATGATGATGATTAGGCAAATTGAGCATGTTGAGCGCGTACGTGTGTCTCCGCATTATGCATTTAATCCAAAGACGATTTAATCTGTCAAATTATATGTGGCGTTTGGATTGAACTTACTAGATGTGTTCAAAGCACTAGCGTACCTATGGGGGGCAGGGGGGCAGACTGCCCCCTGACGAGTCACAACCCATGCAAGAGACGTACCCCCCCCCCCCCCTGACGAGTCACAACTGATCCCTGACGAGCCACCAGTGGCCCCCTCCTTTGAAGCTGATGACTTTTTTTTTTTCTTTTTTTTTTTCTGGTGCGAAATGTTTTTTATATCCTGTTGAGGACCTTTTTTTTTTTGCTTGTCAATTTTTACTCTGGTACGAAATCCTTTATTTGTGGTTGAAGACCTTTTTTTTTGCTTATCTAATTTTGGGCGGACGATTTTGCCCCCCTGTGCAAAATCCTAGGTACGCTACTGGTTCAAAGGGAATGATGTAGAGTAAAAACCAGAGCAGATTATGAGACATAAACGAGTGGTCAGATGTAAATGTATAACGTTGTTATCCCTTTCATCTTCATTGCCTGTTAACCAGTCCACTGTGCTTAGCATGTAACAAAAAACAAGTGCATTTTTGGCACATTTTCGACTCAAACAATGGTGTTTAAGTCAAAGCCTATCGTAATTATTTCATTTTTTAATATACATGTATGAATGATTATGTCTCTCTTATGATAAAATAAGTTGCAGCAGTGAATATCTAATACCTAATGTTCTTAATCCATTTTTTTAGTTCTTGGATGAAAAAAATTTAATAAACATGTCATGTAATAAAGTAATTTAAAAAAGAACTAGTAGGGATATGACATCATCAATTTGGTAATTGAATATTCATGAAGACATTCATAGAACTGTTTCACCGAAATAATGCAAATCTTCGAAATGTCATTAGATTAATATTTGATGCGAGCGCGAAGCGCGAGCGGAAGAAAATCGAGATTTACACCTAAAAATGGGACACTCTATTCATGTTTTGTAAATCATGAAAATGATGAGTAATTGGATATCTTATATACATTAATAATGCGAGCGCAGGGCGCGAGTAGAATTTTAAATCTATTTTTAACATACGTTTTGATCTGATCAAAAAAGGATTTGTTAACGGCTGCTTGTTAGCCATGAAGACGTTACATATTTCGACTATCAAATAATGCGAGCGCGAAGCGCAAGCTGAAAATTCTGAAATTTCTACCTGAAGAATTTAAATTCTAAGCACTTTTTGTAGTCGTGAAAAGAATAAGTATATAACTAAACGATTGATGCGAACGTGAAGCGTGAGAGGAAAAATTTGATAGTTAAACCTAGAAAAGTCATGGGACACTCTATTCATGTTTTGTAAATCATGAAAAGGATGAGTAATTGGAAATCTTCCTACATTAATAATGCGAGAGCAAAGCACAAGCAGAAAACTGTTGATATTTTGATCTGAAACTGGAAAATGATTTAAATAGAGAACAAGCTGCGTAGGCTAATTTCGACCTAGAATTTGGGTATTCTAAACTAATGAAAATCAATAAAGCGAGCGCGAAGCGCGAGCTTTAATTATTTGATATTCCGATCTGAAAAGGGGTCAATTTAAGCTCTGTATTTCAAGCACTTTGTAGGAAAATTGTGAGGTTGATATGGATCACAGTTAAAAAAGAGCTGATATGTTTTTTTATTATTAGCTTGAATTTTGACATAGGACGGGATATTCTATAAGGACATTATGTCATCATAATGAAAATGATGATTATCTTCTTATTTCTCTTCCTAAGCGCGAGATTAAGCTTGTCGATAATCCATTCTGAAAAAGGGACAATTTGATTATTAAATTAATATCTTATATATTAATTTAATACGCCTAATGAGAGCGCGAAATCTGGTAATATTATGGCCTGAAAACTGAACATTTAAAGCTCTTTTGTAATTATGAATAAGATGCATGAGTTAATATCTTTTCAACAATCAATGCGAGTGCAAATCGCGAGCCGAAATTTTTGATGAAGTGTCATGAAATGGGGATCTTAAGTAGTTTGTGTTAGAATTAATATTGAGATGTACATAATTCACCAATCAAAATGCGAGCGTGCAGCGCTAGCTGATACGCTTTGACAATCTGACCTGAATAAGGATATTTTGAAAACTTTATGGAATACACGAGAATAATAGGTACCTGACGAATCAAATTTTGCGAGCGCGCAGCGCAAGCAGAAAGTGTTAATATTCAGACCACAAAAACATAAATTTTTACAGAGCACTTTTTAAAAATCAATCAAAATAATGAAAGTTCGATTTCCGAGCTGAAATATGTTTTGTATATTGACTTCAAAATTTGATGATTAAGCTCCATATTGAGCAAGATATGTAAATCACCTAAAAGGCAATGCGAGCGCGAAGCGCGTGCGAAATTTTTTCATAGTGACATGAAAGATTTTTTTAAATTATTTTCCAAGTCTTTCCCTCGTCTTATTTTATTCACTCGTCTTCCTACTCTTTTGTTTCCCCTTCTTTTTCTCCTCTCTTTTTTCTTCTTTTTTATTCTTGCTCTCCCCCTTTTTTTTTTTTGCTCCGCCAATAGGGGGGGGGGCGGGCCTCTCGCCCCCATGGATCTGCCTATGCTCTCCTGTACAGCTCTCGTAGATTCACCTCGGAAAGGCGTAGTGCAGTATTAAAATGAAGCATCATCAACGCATTATCTTTGGGTAAGGGTGCGTTGGGGTGGGTGTGTGCATGGGCGGAAATCCCAGGGGGGACAGGGGGACGTGTCCCCCCTACTAAAATAGTAGGGGGGACACAATATCAAATGTCCCCCCTACCATTATTTGGTATTTTATGATGGTAAGAAATATATCATTCAAAATCGAAATTAAACATGTATTTTTGGATAATAACTTTTTTTTTGCTTGTCAAATTTATTTTCGTCGAAATGACCTTAAATTTGGGGTGATCACCCTTTTTTTTTTGCTTGTCAAATTTTCCAGCCCCTCGTCCCCCCTACCTTTTGGGAGAGATTTCCGCCCCTGGGTGTGTGTGTGTGTGGATGTGCGTGTAGGTGGATGTAGGCCTATATGGAAAAAATATATGCGTGAATGTGATTATAATATTCGAAGTCTAATTTTATTTTGTTTTGACCACTGTAGGAACGCTGTTTAACATTTAGGCACGTTGCTTAAGCGCTCTAATACTATTGTTTAAACTATCTAAAGAACTGTTTAAACTTTTTTAAACAAGTTGTTTGATAAGTTTAAAGAATTACAAAAAAAAAATTTAAACAACTTGTTGTTAGAGTGACAGGCTTAAATAAACAACGTGCTAAGTATTTTTTTTTACTGTGCCATCATGTAATTAATACCACATTAGATATTTGGGGGAAATAATCAATTTGATTTTCTGACCCTAGTGCCAAGTAAAACATATCCCCAGTCGCAAAGTAACACAAACGGTAAAAAAAAAAATCAGTTACTGTGGCGCTTACTTAATTATGAAATTACTTAATTACTTTTCTCTTCTCTACCAGGTATTACTATCCTTTCTTCTATTCTTTCTATTTCTTTTCTCTCTTCCTTCTATTCTCCTCTTCGTGTTGTCGCTGTTGTTGTCGCTGTTTTTGCTGTTGTTCTTCTCCTATCCTTTTCTTCTGTAATTCTTCTTCTCTTGCTCCTCCCCTTTCTTCTTCTAGTCCTCCTCCTTCTTCTCCTTCTTCTCTTCTTCTTCTTCGTTATATTATTGTATATATTATCTCTATATCTTATTTATAGGTAAATAGTAAATTCTGATTTTTTTTTCTTGATTTTTTTTTAGATATGTAAATAGTATAGTTTTACCATTTTATTATCTTAATTCTATATGTCGAGGACCCCACTGGAAATAAGCTTTCGAGCTTTCGTGGGTCGTCTTGAGATGTGCAAGCCTGTTGTTTTAATGCTACTGTATATATGTCATGGTGACTTGCCAAATAAAATCAATCAATCAATCAGAAAAAATTGTAAGAATGATCCTACGTGTCCTACGTTTCATGTGAGTGGGGTAGATAAGCAGTGGCGTTTAGGTTGGAGGTGGGCTTGGGGGCTCTTAATGCCCCCAACCCCTCAATTCTTCATCACAACCACACAAAAAAAAGAGAAAAGGAAAGAAATGGAAAGAGAGAAGGGTGAAATAAATGCATGTTATATTATTTTCCTAATATGTCAAAATCTATCACAAAATTGGATTTTCATTATAAACATGTCATTTTTCTTTTGCTCGTTCGCAGCTTCTTATGGGGGATCGGGTACGATACGAAGGGGAGGGGGGCGGGGCGACTTGATGGCATAACATGATAACACGCTCGACGCCTCGCACGCGACGATTACATAACTGCCGAGCGAACTCGACTGTACTTCTTCTTGCGCTGCGTACCGGAAAATACCGTACGTGCACGAAGGAAACTACCTGCTGAAGTCAAAGTAAGAAAGAGGTGTGAAATTTTGTTTCCGATATTATTATTAACCAAACAAAAATTACTTTTGCTTGCACATTTTATTCATCATGAAATGGTCGTACCTGGTATGGCAATCCGTTATTTAAATGTTTTGTGATTTGTCTGTAAATTGAGGGCTGAATGATGATGATGGAGGATTTGCTTGCACGCAGATTTGAATCGAGTGTATCCGGTGAGGGGCCGTCCCGTGCCCGTCGCGTACCGTGCCCTTTGCCGTGATCAGCTAGCTGCTTGCAGTGTTTAGGCCTAGGCCTATACTCTTCTTCTTCTCTATAAGTACAGGCCACCGTCTGGCGTATTGTCGTACTGTCATAATAGATGGGTTACGTTATTTGGGGGTGCGGGCACCGCCCCTTTTCAGCTAGACATCAGTTTTATACTGTAAGACTAGAGCCCAGAATGTGAATAAGTAATCCTCCTCTAAAGTCAGATCTAGATTATTCTTTGGATAAATCACTTTAATTGTCTTTGATAATTTTGTCTACAGGCAGGGCCACTTACAATGACGAGCATACTATTAGTATACTAATACTAACCTCGCAATACGTGTGAGTGAATGACGAGTGGATACCATGCGCGACCCAAAAAACACATAAAAGGATGTCTTTTTCAAGATAGGGGACGTTACGTACGTAACGTAATAAGGGTGTCAAAAACACTAAAATATTGAAAAAAGGGTATCTATTTCGCTAGGAAAGCTATGTGTATAGGGTCAGATTTGCAAGGGTATAAAAAAGACTAAAATGTTTTAGACATTACCTTGATTTACCTTGATGTTGGGCATAAAGTATAGAAGACTTATTTGCCCCTCTGCATCTTCTTAGAACTTGTCCTCAGTTATAAACGTAACAATTTCACATGCATGTGTGGGTTTGGACGATTTGTGAAAATTCTGTGTCTGGGTCGAAACGATTATACTTGGTTTTCCAGGCCTTCTCTAGATTTGATTTGAATGAATTAATACTGCTACTGTTTACGACCTCAGAAGGTAGGTCATTCCTAGACAGCTGGCAGCCGTCTGTTTCGAGGAGTTTTTTAACATTTTTTATTTTTTAAATTTCTCCTCATACACAGACGGCTCGCTATCATGCAGCCACCATTAGGGGACTTACAATGCAAAATCCCCCCGTCGGGGCTCTTCAATTTTTGTCTTTAATGAATCAAACTTTTGAAAATTAACGCGACCGAAATGCAAATTAATATTTCCTCTTGGCATTAATTGCCAAAAAACCGGGGAAAATCAAGTTAAAAGGAACAAAAACAGTGACTTACCTCGGCTGTCGCACAACTTCACAGCCCTGTTTTATCCGAACTTATACACTTAAACATATGGCCATTGAGTCCCCTGTACAGATCGCGCTAGAACTTCGGTCTCTGTATTTGGTGAGTGAAGCCAACGGAGTTCAGCTGAACAACCAACATAACAGAGACCGAAGCTTTTGGTCTAGGTCATTCCATAGGTTGATTACTCGTTGCGAGAAATCCCGTTGCCTGAGTGTTGAATGTGCTCTTAACTTGATTATTTTTCTTGAATGTCATCTTGTCCTCTTGTACTATTAGGGATGTACTTTTTGCCCCGTCAACACTACGTGTCGAGTCCGATTTGCGCGAGGTGTGGGAGGTTGGGCCGTATACCCAATGATGTAGTAAAGTTAAAACCGACGTCCGTGACATAACTAAAATATCGCTGTACTTGTTTAGGGGTTCAATTCAGGGAATACTTGCCAAGCCAGGGTATCATTTTGTTCCCAATACTTGTTAAGGGTAGGTTTTCACACGCCAATACTTGTTAAAGGAGAATGAAACCCTTGAAACCAGCTGAATCAATATCAAAGAGAAAAATCAAAGAAACATATTGTTGAAAGTTTGAGGAAGATTGAATGAATGATAAGAAAGTTATGAGCATTTGAATATTGAGATCACTAGTGCCATGTAGATCCTCCCATCGGCAATGCGACCAAGATCTGTGATGTCACACACGTACAACTCCCTCATTAATTTATTACTTATTTCACTTATATTCTCACTTTTATAGAGTCTATCACAAGGTGAGGTGTTCTTAATTATGAGATGACAATTAAGTACAGAGGTTTCACAAAATTATATCATTGATGAATTATTTGTCATATGATTAGAATGAGCAAAAAGAGATGTTTTGGGGTATATTTTCAGTGTCCAAATGGGAGAGTTGTACGTGTGTGACATCACAGATCTTGGTCGCATTGCCAATGGGAGGATCTCCATAGCATTAGTGATCTCGACATTCAAATGCTCATAACTCTTTTATTGCTAGTCCTATTTTACTCAAACTTTTGTTGATCTTATTCTTTGATTTTTCTGCTTTCACAAAAGCTAACTTGCTCCAAGAGTTTCATTCTCCTTTAAGGGGTGCATTTTCAGAATATGGAAAATACATGTTTAGGGTGCTTTTCGAGACCCCATGGTCGCGCATGGTATCCACCCGTCAATGGAAGTGGCCCCCCCCCCCCCTGGGGTTTTGTCTCCCTTTGCCAAAGCCTTGGCTGGGGCCGGGGCTTTGCCAAACTTTTGCTCGCTGATATTACAATCTTGCACATTCGTACAATTAAATTCAACAATCGTAATGATTTATTTTTCTCCCCTACCTTCAAATTAGCTGATAAAAGGTAATAGTTCTTGGATAACATCTATATAATAAAAATAAGTATCAATGGTGCAATCACTCATTCAATGAACAAGGTTATGATATTATGGGTGCAATATGGAAATCTTGAATTAAAGAAAATAACATGGAAACAATCGTCATTCTTCCCCCAAAATTAATTCAGCGTGCAATGAGATCTATTCTAAACGCATGATTGCTTTGTCTTGCATTGTCTCCAAAATCAAACATTGCATGGCTTGTGTTGACTTTGTGTGCGCAATTATCCATTTTCACCGATTTCTTACCATTATGGTTAACAAAGTAGGCCTAGAGGCTTTATATTTATTAGACCAAAAGCTGCAGTCTCTTATTTTTGTTGTTCCGCTGAACCACGTTGACTCCTCTCACCAATACAGATGATAGGCCTAGTAAAATGTCAGAAATTGAAAAATAAATCCCCAGAAACGACAGTTATTTCTGTCTATGTAAATGAATGACTGATTGATCAAGTCCAAAAATTGACAGCATGCCTGTAAAATAGAATCACTTGTCTTGATAAAATTATTAGAATTCAATTCAGCACTATTTTTTGAGTATTTTAAAGAAACTAATCGTTGATATCTTTTCTTTTGGATTGAGATATCAATAAAAAATTGGCACTAGATCGCTCTATATTATTTACTGTTTGAAATTCAGATACCATCTGCCAAATGGTTTTTTGTTTGTAATTTGTTTGTAATCCTTCAGATTTTTTTACTCACTCATGCATGAATGACATTGCAACTCTATTATACTCTATTATACAAATAATGAATGTTTATGAGTGCAATGGACCGAACACTTTATGAGGTGAAAGATGAAAAGATCAATTCAATGAGGCATAGCCGAATTGAATGGATCATTCATTTCATCTTTCACTGAATGAAGTATTCTGTCCATTGCACGAATGAAGGAACATTCATTATTTGGTTTATATGACACTTAGAACTAGATTATTTTTCATAGGAAATTAATCAATTTTGATGCAAAATCTGATCATGCAGTGCGAACTCGGTCTGTTGATTGTCGCATATATGTCGCGTACATTGCGCCAAGGATCTACCTAGGTGTCATATAAATGATAATGACTGGCCATGGCATTTGTCTATTATTAATTTATTTTTAAAGCAGGGTGCTACATAAGCACTTGCACGATTGCCCGGGAAAAGTTAAAGTCAGGCAAGCGTTTTGAAGTAAAGACCAAAACTACTGGCCCGAATTGGGCAAGCAAAATTTTCACAGTAGAATTACCAAAATTAGGGTCGATTTGATATTGACCCTAAATTTGGTCATGGCAATAAGATAAAATCACTTTGGAAAAAGAAATGCAAGAACAAGGAACATCAGTACATGTCAAAAGAGAGAAAAAAAGGTCAGTGTTTTATAAAACCGGAATATTTTCTTTTGAAAAGGTAAAACTTTGTTTTCAAGGATTTTGGGGGGCAAGCGAAATTCATTTTCGGGCAAGTATGTTCCAACTATTTAAAATTTACTTGCCCGACAGGGCAAGTGCTTCTTAAAAGTTATGTAGCACCCTGTTAAAGCATAGACTAGTGTGAGACCAAAAGCTACAGTCTCTGTACATTTAACTGTTACGCTGAATTACATTGGCTTCACTATGGGAATGACTGTAAAATCATGTCAGAAATTTTTTGATAAATCCCCAGAAAAGGCAGTTATTCCTGTCTACAAGAAGACAAGCTGCACATGTTTTTTTTTTATACAGACAGTATACATTTTATATGTGATATTAAATCTTATGTTCTTCTTTCAATTTGTTTTTAAACTGCTGCACAGTCAGAGTTTAACTTGCATGGGTGTCAAGGGCCTTAAGAAAGAATCATGTCTGACTCCGAACCTACACCAAGCGCTACAAAAGAAACGCCAAGTGCTGCCGAAGGAACACCAAGTACTGCAGAAGAAGTTAACCAAAAAACAGAGCAGGCTGACCAAACTAAAGGAGTAGATGAATCAAATGGACAAACTGAACAAACAACAGCAGAACAAACAGAAAAGGCTCCCGAGGAGGGAGGGGTCCAAGAGACGAGTCCAGGACCAGGGGACCAGGTGGCCATAGATGCAGGAAAAGGAGCGGAAGCAAGTGCTGCAGTTGAACCTCAGGATGATAGTTCCAGAGGTAAAAAGGAGACAGCATCCGATTCTTAAAGTTTGAGGAGCAGGTTGATTTAAGAAATTTGGAAGAAAACAAAACGAGAGAAAGATATTGTTGAAATATATCTATGAAAATCTATCAAAGAAACATAGAACTTTTGTGGACTTTTTAAAGATTTTATTTTGTGATGTCACATGCAAGCTGCTGGGCACCCCTTAATTCAATAATTAAATAGACTCCTATTCGCTAATGGGACATGACTGGAAGGATTTCCCCAGAGAAGTGCGTATGAAATGCTCTGGTAAAATTGTTTTCAATATTTTGCAAAAAATTGGGTTTTATTATGGAATTTATATGGGATGACATGACATACAAGTTATCAAAATTAAAGTGAAAATGGAAACACACCTTCATACTTTTAAATGATTAACTACATGTACACCTAAATATGTCAAAAGCATCAAAATTTGAAATTGACACAATTTCAATGCATAATCCTGTATAGGGGCACAAATTCATTGCTTGATCCAGTATCGGGGCATTATTTTTTTGCTTGATCCAGTATAGGGGCACAATTTCATTGTTTGATCCCATGAAGGGGTACAATTTCAGTACTCTATCAAGTATTGGGGAGCAATTTCATTGTTTGATTCCATATAAGGGTACAATTTCAAGACTCGATCCAGTATCGGGGACAGTTTCATTGCTTGATCGAGTATCGGGACACAATTTCATTGCTTGATCCAGTATCCGGGAATAATTTCATTGCTTGTTCAAGGTACGTTGGCTGGACATATGCACCTCTGTTTTGCAGAGAGGTTTCAGGGGGTTCCCTAGCTTGATACCTCCTGGGTAGTGTTTCATGAAACAGATGGTCAAGTGATTTTCATAGATGAATTTGCTCAGAGCCAATCCGATGCAAGGATTTCAGTAGCTTATAACGGTAATCGGTGAAAATCACTGATTTGTGTGTTTCATGAAATGCTCCCAAGGACAAGGTTGTATTGTAAAATGCTTCAACGAACATGTAACAGATGAACTCTGATCTACTTTCTTATTAATAAAGCAGTATGGAGATTCAGGTGTCTTGGCCGAGTGGTCTAAGGCGCCTGGTTATACATGGAAAGTCAGGGGTTCGATCCGCGGCCACGGAACCTATGTCCGTGAGCAATGCCATTCAATCATTAGGCCAAAATTATACTCACTGTACTTGTTATGTTTTTTTGTACTTTGTATTATTATTGTAAATTGACCCTTTCAGCCCTGCTGCTGGTCAATATATGTGCATATACCAATAAATAAATAAATAATAAATACCCGGTAATTTATTCAATCTACAATGCTCTTTTATCCAGCTTTCAAATAAATGGAAATGCTATAGTATATGCATTACTAGCAACTAGGTGTGCACTTGTTTAAAAAAAAAAAGAAAAAAAAAATGCTTTATTGTTGACTTACTGATTTGGTATAGTTGTTTTTATCTCTCATTACCTTTCAAGTGGTGATAATCTCCGGTGCAAACACTGGTATTGGCCTGGTTGCTTCGGAGAAGTTTGCTAAAGACGGGTTTGAGGTAATCCTGGCGTGCAGGAGCGAAGAAAAGGCAAACCAAGCAGTCAGCCAAGTCCAGAAAAAAGTCCCGGGAGCTAAAGTATCTTTCATGAAGGTAAATTAATTTAGTAGTAATTTGCTCATTGACTAACGATTTGATTTCTTTATTACTGTATGTACAGTTTTCATACAATGCCCTATAGAACTATTGTTTGCTGTAAATATATCAAGATCACCAATATGATAAGCCGATATCATGGTTCTTAATATTACCATCAAATTGATGATTGTATAAAAGATTAATATTCAGATGTTTTGTGTTCATGATGCAGTATGGAGATTCGATTTGTTTGCACAAAATAATTTTTTAATTTTCACACAACAGATTACATGGCTTCAGTGAATTTTTTTCTTCTCCCTCTCTGTTGATCACCTAATTTCTAATTCCTCCCTCTCCTTTCTATTCTGTATTCTAATTCCAAATTTCTTCATCTCTTGATACCCCTCTTCCTGTTCATCCTCATCCCTTCCCTCTCATTTCTTGCCCCCCCCCCCCCGTAATTTGAAGAGCTCGTATCCCCCTCCCTCTCTCTTATATAATGACTTTATCTTTCACTCCTTTTCCACTCTATTGTCTTTATTGTTCTCACTGTCCTTTTTCCTCGATCTTTTTTTCCCTTTTCTCCACGATTGTCTGTGCAATATTGTATTAAACTCATTGTCTATATTGTATTACTCTGTATTGTGATTGCATTTTTTTGTCTTGTAAACTGAATGTAATTCAGCCTATGGGCTGCTATGATCAGTAAATAAAACCATACTACTTCTACTACTAGTAGTTAAAACAAGATGTCTCGTTCTCATTTTCATGGCTTTCATCTTTTTCATCCAGCTTGATCTGAATTCCTTGAAGTCTGTTAGAGAATTTTCTGATGCCTTCCACGCAACCGGGAAACCTCTTCATGCGCTGTGCAACAATGCGGGCCTAACGACAGGCTTCTCAAGCAATGACCGATTGGAGACGGAAGATGGCTTTGAAATGACCTTTGGGGTCAACCATTTAGGTACGCTATTAAGTAGAATCGAGGTCTAACTTTCAGGGGACACCAAGAAAGCAAACAAACAAAAGAACTAATGGTGTTTGGTACTGCAAAATCAGCATTAAATATGGAGAGCACAAGCTTTGGACATACATTCATCAGAGTAACATACCATGTTTTCAGAGCTGCCAACCAGTACATTTTTGGCATATTTAGTACGTTTTTGCAACCAAAATACGACAGTACGTTTTTTTCTTTTATAAATATGATTTTTTTTCTTCACAAAATCGTTATTTATTTATTGAGAAAAATCATCTCTATATGTCTCTATTTCATAAAACTTTCACAACTATGGTCATTGGATTAATGTAATTTCAGGTAACTTTTAAAAAAAATCATTTTGTTAAAACCAGGGTTAGATATGCACATGTTTCAATGTTTTATTTTTTCATCTGCAAGAGCAGTGCACATTTTAGCTGGCATGCAGCTTGAGTGCCGTGACGAGCGCACGCACCACGCATTTTATTATGAAATACAGTTTTTTTTAATCACAGAATACAATTTTTCATTCCCAGAGGTTGGCAGGTCTGCGTTTTTAGTTTTCTGTTGACTCACATGGTTTTGCTCTAACAAGTACATGTTGAATGCTTTAGGTTTTCTGTGTTGAATGCTACAGTCAGAATGATCACCACACAGTTCTACAAAGACCAGAATTTCGCTTTGCTTGATTAATTTTCACTTTTGCAACATGCATTATCGTAGCATGTCCATAATAACCACCTGCTCGACAAGACCACTTTTTTAATCTGAAGTTTGAAGTTTAATCATCAAGAATTGGAGAACAGAAATGAATAATTGAGAGGGGTTGGGGGATAATATTTCAGCATTTGCTATGAGCATTTGGTAGGCTGGATACTAGTACCACTTTAAAAGAACAGAAATTTAGGCACTGATATCAGAGAAAATAGGTAATATCAACGGGCACCATTTTTTTGCACTTATGCTATTTTTTATTATTCTTTATTTTGAATTTTTGAACTTTTCTTGAATTTGATTTTTCTTTAGTTAGTTGTTAGACTTCATTTCATTGATAAAATGACTTTTGAGACGAGGCAAATGTTTTTGTTTTTTTAAGTTTGAAAAATAATCTGACAGGATTTCACTCATGCAAAGTCTTAGGAAGGCCCATTAAAGGGTTTGGATATCAATCTGTATTTATATTTTGAAGAATGTAGCTCATTTTGATTGATTATCTTCCGGTATTATGTACACAGGTCATTTTCTGTTGACCCACCTTCTTATGGATGTGCTGAAGAAGACGTCGGAGGCTTGCGGAGAAGCGAGGATCGTGAACACGGCGTCCATGCTACACGATCCTGCCAAGAGTGCTCGAATGGGAGGTAGGTTTGACGGGATCCCGTGACATTTGCTCCGGCGACAATTGCTACGCTGTAAATCTCAGATCTGGGCCCCGTCTTACAAAGAGTTGCGATTGATCCGATCAATCGCAGCTATGGACGGCCAGCAACGTCAATGTGTATTACGCATGTTTGTCTAGAATATTTTCTAGCTATGATGTATATTCATGCATTAATTGTTTTCTTAAAGATTCACTGTGCTTCTCTTTGTTTACAAAGGACATTGTGCAAATTTCCTGTAGAAAAATTTATGACACTGATGATTTCCATAGAGTTACGATTGATTTGATCAATCGTAACTCTTTGTAAGACGGGCCCCTGAACTGCCAAGTATTATGGATTTTCTGTATTTCATACTGAAAAATAAGAATACTGATGGTATCATGCAAAATTCTGATTTCTAACGTTTCCATTTCATATTTTAATGGGTCATATGATAAGGAACCGACTAATGTTTATTTAATCACTTTGAATTTTAAGGAGATAGATATGTACTGATTATTTGTAGGAATCTACTTGTACAGTAATTGTCTTATCAATGTTTGTATTGTTATCTTGTCAATAAACAGTCTTATGATTGTATGCACATGCAGTATGTATTATGCATTGAATCAATGAAATTAAAAAAATTAAACTTTGTGATGCATGCATACATTATTATGCTGCTTTAAAATCTCTACATTTTTAAGCAGATTATTTATTGCATCGAATTGTGTATCAAATGAAATGTCATATACCGTAAGTAACGGTGTATTAACCGCACCCGTGTATTAACCGCACCCCCAACTTTGGACTAAAAAAAAAATTTAAAAAAAAAATCCTCACATTTACATGCATATTTGAGGTACGAAGAAACAAAAACTAAGTTAAAGATTTCAAAGTATTCAAAGAGATTACCGGTATGCGGAAATCTGCTGTTCTTGATCAATTCATCTACAAATGTTAGCAAGAAAGAAAGGTCCCGACAATATTGGCCACTTACACACTCACTCACCTCACAGTCACAGTGTACACACACACAGCACTGCCGTTCTTGTACATGTACATTGCAAACTTCGATACGGTACCACTACCAGTACATCTTATCGAATTGTGAACTGTATCTTTCACATTTCTTGCATCACAACCTCACAATCACTTTCAGAATTTGTCTAGCATTCGATGGCTTAGCATGAATTTTGGATACGGGATTACAGGAAGGTTCAAGAAACAAAGAAATTTGCATTTTTTCCAGTTGTTTTACGGTTTCTTGCCGTCTCTCTCATACGTGGTGCACGGTGTACATGGTATCTTATGAAAAGCAAACAGGAAAGAAAAAAATAAGCTGGCGCGAAACGGGACTTTGAGGGGTTAAAATGAATAGCGCCAGCTTACGTCGCACTAAAATCACAATACAACGCAAGCTAGCTCTCGGCTCTTGTTCAGCTGTGACAAATTATTACCGAGAATGCTTGGCGTCTCTTTGAACTTAGCCAGGGAACTTCGCTGCTTTGAATCGAGAATAAAGTCGAAATTAGTGTCATGAAGGTGGGTGCATTTGTTATGGACACTATTTGATTAAGATCGTAATAATCGCTTCCCATTACCCGCGGCTCATACCCCTCTAAACGACATTGCCCTGGGCGGCTACGCCCGGCCACTCGATGTGTTGTGAACTGGCAGACTTCTTACATGTTCGGGAGGGGTTACGCGGGCGGGCTCAGACCCGTCACCTGGATAAACCGCACCCCCGACTTTTGCTTATATCCCGCCGAGAAAAAGGTGCGGTTAATACACCGTTACTTACGGTACTCATTCTGTAGGTAAATTCCCAATTTTTTACTGCCAACTCGTCTACTCACCACATGGTCTACTTTCAGTTAGTCTAATGCCATTCCGTCCATCAACGTTTCGTCTAACAACCATTTGGTCCAATCATCACTCCGTCTACTCTAATCACCGTTCTGTCTACATGTACTGTATGACCATTTCGTCTCATAACCAGTTGGTCTAATATCCATTTCATTTTCATTCATTTTGCACAATTGAATACTTAGTCCAAGTAGACCAAATGGTATGTGGACTAAATGGCTAATGGACCAAATGGTTATTTTACGGAATGGCATTAGACTAAATGACAGTAGACCATGTGGAATGAGTGGACGAACTGATGGTAGACCAAATTATAGTTGACAAGTTGGCAATTACACGAATTGGAAATAAACCATTCGGTTGATGTACTGTATCAACTCTCACGTCAATTGCTTGTGAATATAATTAAATACCAGTATTTTTCAGTACAGGGTGTGTTAAAAAAAATCATAGGGATATGATTATATATCATGGTACAACAAATCTCCAAATGTAGTAGCACTCACATACATGTAATTGGGTTATGAAGTATAAACCAAGTTTTCATGAAGTGTTTTTGTACATGAATGAATATTATGTGCCCAATCATTTTAGTAATTAAGAAGAAGAAAAAATTGCTCTGTAAATCGCAAAATTTTCAAGGCATTCTGACTTATAACGAGACATACAGGCTGTACAATTTTTTTTTTCTTTTTGTATACAGAGATATCATAATTATTTTTTTTTCATTCTCTATCACCACATAAGACAGATATAGATATGATTTATAATAGCTTGACATGATCTATTAAAAGTATTGTAAAAATATTGGAAAAGAAAGAAAGCTAAGCTCCTAATTCTGTAATTACTTTATCTTTGCTTCAATGAATGAAATAATGGTCTAGTACTTTAATTCACGATGCCCCTGCCAAAATAAGTACATGGGTACTGAACCTACAAAACAAGCCTTCGTGTTCAGTTCGATTCGGAAGTGCCATGTTTGGAGAGATTTTCCGTACAGCGGTTCAGCTGCAGCACTACGCAACATGGTTCATGACGTTACATGCGTCAGTGTGTTCTGATTTTTCAATGCTTACATGTAGCTTGCTTGGTCGTGACCGGTCAAATCACCTCATGGTCTACATACTGTACTCGCACTTTCCTTCTTCCATTTTGTTTTTACTTTTGCTTACCAAATTTGATTAGCATTTAAAAGAGCTTTTCACTCATGACCTAATGCAGAGTGATACAGTGATTTTTATTTCTTATACGGCCCCTTCAGGGGCATGGAAGAAATACAAAAGTGTAACAAAAACAACAAATATAGATATACATAAAAAAGTTAAAAGATAACAAAAGCTTCAAATATCAGACTCTTACAACAAACAGGTAAAAGGCACGAATCGAAAATAAAATATATGGACTAATAACATGGCATAAAAATAGTCTGAACTACGTACATGTACATTAATTTTAAAAAGACCAATTCAACAACTGGAAGTGCATGAAAAAAGGAAAGACAACAAAATTATTTGAACTTCGACATGATTACTTTACAAAATTTGGATAGATTCTTTAAAGGTCAAGTCCACCCCAGAAAATTTTTGATTAGAATAAACAGAGAAAAATTAAACTAGCATAACGCTGAAAATTTCATCAAAATCGGATGGAAAATGAGAAAGTTATGGCATTATAAAGTTTCGCTTATTTTTCACAAAACAGTGATATGCAAATGAGAGAGTTGATGATGTCACTCACTCACTATTTCTTTTGTTTTTTATTGTTTGAATTATACAATGTTTCATTTTTTATGGATATGGCAATTATGACCATCTTGTTTGAACCACAAAAATGTTAAAACAATCAAATCCCACATGTTAAGGGAGGAATGAAACTTTGCTCACATGACATTGAGGAGAAAATTCAAATATTTAATATTTCATATAATCGAATACAAAAGAAATAGTGAGTGGGTGATGTCATCGGTCCCCTTATTTGTATACTGACCAGGCTGTGCATATAACTGTTTGGTGAAATTTTTAAGATGTCATAACTTTCTTATTTCAGATCCGATTTTGATGAAATTTTCAGTGTTATTCTTGTTTTATTTTTCTCTTTCTATTCAAATCATCTTTTTGTTGGAGTGGACTTGTCCTTTAAAGGAGAATGAAACCCTTGAAACCAGCTGAATCCATATCAAAGAGAAAAATCAAAGAAACATATTGTTGAAAGTTTGAGGAAGATTGAATGAATAATAAGAAAGTTATGAGCATTCGAATATTGAGATCACTAGTGCCATGTAGATCCTCCCAACAGCAATGCGACCAAGATCTGTGATATCACACACGTACAACTCCCTCATTACTTTAGTACTTATTTCACTTATATTCTCACTTTTATAGAGTCTATCACAAGGTGAGGTGTTCTCTTTATGAGATGACAAGTACAGAGGTTTCACAACATTATATCATTGATGAATCGTTTGTCATATGATTAGAATGAGCAAAAAGAGATGTTTTGGGGTATATTTTCAGTGTCCAAATGGGAGAGTTGTACGTGTGTGACATCACAGATCTTGGTCGCATTGCCAATGGGAGGATCTCCATAGCATTAGTGATCTCGACATTCAAATGCTCATAAGTCTTCTATTGCTAGTCCTATTTTACTCAAACTTTTGTTGATCTTATTCTTTGATTTTTCTGCTTTCACAAAAGCTAACTTGCTCCAAGAGTTTCATTCTCCTTTAAGAGAGAAGCTCGATCTCAACTAAGGTTTGTATAGTCCTATGTAAAAATCCCCTGTACAAATGAGTTTTTGTGTAATAATCTTTAAAAAAATGTGGAGCGAATTGCGACGTGATGGGACGATTCACCTTGATTTTATGAAACTTTTTCTTTTCGAAAAAATGATTTTAGGTTCCCCTCCCCATCTCGATTTTGATGACCTGATGCTGGAGGAGAGTCAACCATTTGATGGGTTGCTGGCCTACAGGAACTCCAAGCTTGCAAACTGCGCCTTTTCCGTTGAGCTTGCCAGGAGACTAGAGGGGTCAAAGGTCACATCAAACACGCTTTGTCCAGGTAAATGACTTTCGCACTCCATAACACAGTGGTCTGCAGATCCTGCAGACTGTTGACTGATTAAATCAATGAGCGGGTGATGCCGTAAACTGTTAATACGCTATATATTTCGCGTCCATCTACTTTCACAGTCTTGCTTCGAGACTGGGAATTTGTAACAGTATATTTTCGTGAATTTACTTTATTTGCATTCACTTTGTAGAGAAATATCAGGAAGTGAAAATTTTCAGGACGGTAAGTCACAAAATTCTCAAAATATAAAACCACCGCAAAATATTCAGCTTGTACAGTAGAGTATTGAATAGATATTCACCCAATTGCGGGGTCAAGAATTTTTTCCGTGGTCCCGTTTCATATTTTTTTAAATATACTTTTTCAGGTTTCATACCAGCCACTGGTCTTGGACGCAACGAGACGACAATGGCTAAGATCAAAATGGCGATATTCACCCCCCTCCTGAAGCTGATAGGTGTGACGCGTAACCTAGAACACGGTGGCGGAATGATCCATTACGTTGCAACTAGTCCAGATTTTAAAGGTAAGGGGATGATATACCTTTGGGCTGGGGCATATCAGAGGGGGCTTATAGGGGGATGTGCCCCCACCCTAAGTTGGCATTGTATGTATCTTAAAGCATGTCATTGGGGGGGGGGAGGAATTTTATCTCTTTTTTTGGATTGGAATGGGAATTATCATAGATTGTGTGTATTAAAGCATGTCATTTATTTTTTTTGGGGGGGGGGAAGGAATTTTTTTTTTTGAAAGGGAATTGTCATTTAAGTCTGTAGAAATCAACCCATTTTCTGTGTCTTCCATGTATAAAGCATTATGATATTGTGGCCACTCGTTACCACATTAAATTGGTTTTTATTTAATTAATGAGAAATGAATTAACACAATGAAAACAGGAAGAGAAAACATTCAATGACTTTCCTTCCCACCCCTGACATACAAGTGTCCTCTTTTTCTTTGTTATGGTCTTTCTTCTGTCATATTCAATGTAGATGTCCCATATAGAACACTATATATTTCCTCTCCTATATAATTCCGTTTCACCCTGGGCAAACATCGCATCACTTAATGAAATGCAGTTTTTAATCAATCTTTCCGTGAATAAAATGTTCGCTGCTTTTGGTGCAGTGGGGATAATGGCTATTCGTGAAAGATTGAATGTCACAATGTTTTTATACTATCATGCTATTGATCGATCAAATTTATTTCTCTTGAGAAAAAAACAAATTGAATACATTCAAAAGATAAAACTGAAAAATTGAAGTAATGACAGAATATATGAGTATATGAATGTAAAATTTAGCAAATACAAGAAATAATGGGAAAATCACGAAAGCCGCAAAGAGCTTCGAAAAAGATATTGCACAGCTTTCTTGTCTATTGTATTTTTGTAAGTGTCTCCCTACTGTGGGTGGGTGTGTCGTGATCTAGTGGTTCTGACTCTCGCCTTTGAAACAGAGAGTCTAGGGTTCGAATCCTAGCCATGGCGTGTTTTCCTTCAGCAAGAAATTTATCCACACTGTGCTTTACTCGACCCAGGTGAGGTGAATGGGTACCCGACGGGAGTAATTCCTTGCATGCACTGAGCGCGGGTGATAGAAGCTCGAGCTAAAGCCGGGGTAATAATAGCACCGCTTTGTATCCTCAGGCAAAAAGCGCTTTATAAATCCAGCTATTATTATTATTACTGTAATGTCTCGTTTAATCTATTAGGTTTGAGTGGGAAACACTCCTCTGATTTCAAGATGATGGACAGCTCTGCAGAATCCCGAGACCCTGAGGTCGGCAAGAGGCTATGGGATATCTCGGCAGATCTTGTCCAGTACGAAGCCGCCAAGACCATGTAACTGCCCAAAATGGTGAATGCCCCCCATTGTGCACCCCACTTTGTCTTTTACCCATTTGTTATAATAGTTTTTAATAGGGCTTTCCAAGAAACTAATGTTTAGTTCCTAGTCAAGTCAAAAAAAATTCTAATAGCATCCTTAATGAGTATAATATGAAAATTACCAAATCAAATTGTATGTAATTTTAGAATCGTAAACTAGCATTTATTATATACAACTGGCTAAGATATTATGCAATATGGTCGATTGGATACAGAGATAAGAGCCTTCTATTAGCACTCGCCTATCAATCCAATTTTTGTTATATAAAGTATTATGAATAGAGTACGTAGTCAACTTATATCTGCAGTCTCCCATATTTATTTTCATTTAGATTTGGGCCTACAACTTATGGACCCATACTTAAATTTAAGAAATCAAGGTTTAAGCCATTAATATGACATATTTATTAAATCAAACAAAAAATGATACCAAAAATGACTAAACCTGACTACACATACCACTTAATACAAAACTTTTATGGAGAGGTTTTCTGATGTGTAATGAAAATTGTTTGTATATCTTTGTGAATATTGGACCAGATCACTTAAAATTTCATCCAGTTGTAGAAAATGAATAGTAGTTTACAGGTGTAAAGATATAAAAAAAAATACAATGTAATATAATAAATGTAAGTAACAATGTAATGATTTTAATATTATACCCATCTATATAGAGTGCCATTAGCATTTTTTGTGGGACACCCTGTAAAAGCAAATTTGTATTGGATTTAAGTTCAATTGCAAGGCAACTTTCTTGCAATGCTTGATTCGTCTATATTATTTTGTCACATTTTCAATAAGTGGCAATTACAGTATTACAAACAGTGCATTCAGGTAAATTTTTCCTACTCTGAGAGCTTATATTTAGAAATCATCCTCATTCTAAAGCCTATGCTATCCCCAACTAATTAATGAAAATGGATGGATGGATATAGATTAATAAATGTATGAATTAAGCTGTATTGATATGTAATATTGCACAAGCAGAAGAACAAATGGCATCCATTCCTCTTCTTGTCCATGGTCACATGTACTGTAGAATTTCAGGTTACCCTTTATACTTATTGGAAGCTTAAAGAGTAGGGGAGATTGGAGTTAGTTGGAACATTTTTGACAAAAATGGCTGTAAAGTCCAAATAGATTTGATTTAAGAAACAATATATCAGCTTAAAGCATATATCTAAGGGCTACAAAGTACCCATAAAATTTGTTAACTCTATGATGGTTACTGAAAAATCCACCTTGAACAAGACCATCTCAAGTGTTCAAACTTACCCCATATATATATATATATATCTTAACTTCACCAGGCTTGTTGCACATGTGTTGTCTGTAATGAGGTGGATGGCTGTTGCTAATGGCAAGAAATTGAGGGCAGTATTGCATAAATTTATTTATAGGTGTTAAAGAAAATTACAATATTTTAACTTACCCTGGGTTCCAACTAACCCCAATCTCCCCTCTCTCTATTTTGTACATTTTACTGTAACTTTTGAAATAATGTCAGATGCCAAAGATGGCTGTAATACTATGAAAATTACCATTAAAGAGGACTTTGAAAGTGTTTTTAAAATCATCAGAAAGATTCTTCATGAAAATGATTGTAATAATTACAATCTTTCCTCATCTGAGAAAATTTATTAAATTTTGGCAAGAGAGGCTTAATGGGACAGGTCACAGTGTCTTGAAACTTTTGTTTGTTTTATTTTTGTATTCTAGTAAATTTGGCTGGAATGACCTCGAACCTTGAACCTTGAAGAATAATCCCTTTCAGCAGCTTCAAAGCTATCCCGGGATGAAAACATTCTGTGTATCAGTGCGAGGTGCCATGGTGAAGTAATTTGAAATTTCACTTATATACATTAAAAGTGAATGTGCATGCTTGTTTTGATAATTCCTCAGAAACTACACATTCTTTACCAGAATAATTGGGCACATACTTTTTCATTCATACAATGTTAATACTAGGGCATTTATTTCATGGCATTATGTTTGAACTCATTTTTTGATTTATGACCACAACTGGCATTAATGTTTTATGCAGTTTGATATTCAAAGAAACTTGTTTGGCTGCATTTTTCCATTTATTGGTGAATTTACAAACTTCATGCACAGCTTTGCAAAGCACTCCCTGGCTAACCCAAAATGCCAATTTAAAGACTCATAATTCCACAGTGATCTCACTTTTGAGTTGTATGTATAATAACCAACTTGTTTTGCAAACTTTGAGTATTATTGTTTGCTTCCTTTATACTAATGGGTTTTTTTTTTCTTTCTTTTTTTGTAAAGGATGAATGAAATGGAGTAGAAACCCAGTATAAGATCTGTTGATATTTGCTCATGTTTGTGATAAAAATATTTATATCTAAATATCTTTGTATATCATGCCATATTGTCATTATTATCATATTTTTATGTCATTTCTGGAATACTTAGGCATACGCATGGAAATAGCTTTGTTCTTTCATTTTTTGTTCCTTTCTTCATATTCTTTATGAATTCCATAGAAGGTTTTATCTTTTTCATCTACTTTTATAAGTAAACAACTCTAAAACTGTACTTATTCCACCTTTGTACAATACCATCTATGCATTGTTGTTTTCACATTTAGTTGGTGCTAATTCGCATAACTTTTTTTTTTTCAATTCTTATTTATGTCCTTTATCACTTTTAGTAATTTCTCAGCATTTATCAAATAAAATTAATCAAACTTCAGACTTCATCAAGATATTCCCTTAATTATCTAAGATACTAATCTTATTGCAAAATTTTTAAATGAAATGACCAGAAAAGGATGAGATTCCTGCCATTTGACCAGTAATTTCAACAATTAATCGAGGGCTTCATTGAATTTTCTATTCTAAAAACATTTTATAGTACTACTATTACCACTGAACATCTATAAGTAATATCAGCTCATTTTTGTTCAAAATGATATACATTTATGAAATAACTTCAGTCACATAGATCTAATCCCTATCACCATGTTTGATGATACTAAAGTTGTATTTATTTAAGTATGTGCATAACAGCCGTTTATGGCAGGCCTAAAGTTTCTTTTGGTTGTATGATTTATTGGGGGGTCTGAAAATTTTGATTAATATTTTTGTGGAACATATATTATGTATAATAGGTTTCGTGTAGTTGTGTGAAAATATCACACAACTACACGAAGCCTATTATACATAATATATTTTCAACAAAAATATTAATCAAAATTTTGATTCATATTTCTGTTGAATGTATATTTTGCTAAATTCTGTTTAGATTTATAAAACCATGAGGGTTCAAAATATTATGTAATTATGTTAATGATTAATTGATTATGATTAATTGATTATAATGAAAATTTCCAAAAAAATGCAGTTTATAAATTGCTCATATATATCCATGTTATACATCCATGAACTCTTTATCCAAGTAGTTCACCTTGACAGAAGTACTATGTTAATCATTCAATCAAATGGAAGATATGAAATTTCAATTATTTTCAAGTCGTCTTGCCAATCAAAACTGCCCTTGTGAACCAAGCCTAAAAATCAGTGTATGAGATTCTATTGATTAAAATCATATATTTTCTTCTTTCGTTGTGTATGAAAGAAAATCATGATACTTGTCATGTGTGTAGTTTTGTTGTGGATGAAAAGTCTGAATGCTGCACTTATTTGATTAGGAGAGAGGAAGTGAGAAAGGGGGGGAGCCTTGAATTTGTTTATTAGAGGCACCAGGATCCTGTTTCTTAAAATGTATTATCATTACAAATTTGCAATAACAGTTTAAAGCTACTGAAATCATTCCATTTGATTGGCTGAATAGAAAACTTGTCATAGAAATTAGGCATTTGTTATTATAACAAGTTTTTATGAAACGGGACTCAAGATAAAGAAAGAGAGGAAGGAGAGGGAGAGAGGGGGAAGGGAGGGGGCGTGATGAGGGGTAGAGAAAGGGGGAGGGATACACAAATAATTTTGGACATGCTTCCTGTCTCTTTTTTTTTGGGGGGGTGAAATGTGCCTTCACACAAGGCCAGAAGATTATTTTGGTCGACATCAACATTATTTTTAGCCCAAATCTTATCGACCTTAATTGCTTCAGGTTAATTGCCTCGCCATAGTTGACTTGTACAGCGTTGTGGTTATAATGGTCACAGTAGGTCTATTTCCTTGAGCTTTATTTAAACCTTCATTTTACATTGAAGATGATGCTAATAAGCAGAAAATCTTTTGATGTATAGACAAACGTACATAATTCTTGTGGACCCTCCACCGATGATCATACAAACATTTATGTAATATAGGTATATTTTTCCATCATAACTAACACATTAAAAAACATTTCATTTTGATTTTGATATACATTTCATTCATTTTTTTTTCATAACTCCGTCATTACTAGTGCCTAGTTGGCAAAAATTCTACTACATTTTTTATGTGTTATTAAGCAAAAACAGGCCTATCATCCCCCCCCCCAATAGTCAAAACCATCACTATTGTAATCACAGCACTGACCGTACAAGTGGGATGCGCTTAAGACAGCCCCCCCCCCCCACCCACCAAAAAAAAACAAAAAAAAAAACTATGTTATTTCCCAAATATTATGTCAAGATCCATCACAAACTTTTGTATTTTAAGGAGATCAATATGCTTGCTCGCTCCCTCACAGTTTTTTAGAAATTTTGCCAATAGGCCTACGTCATGAGTCTGGCCCCGCTCTCAAATGTTTTGGCCCGGTAGATTACGCTACTGAAGGACGTATAAGGAGGTGAAATTAGAACAGACACTTCTGTCGGTAATGACGGATGAAGATGTGTGATCTTGCTCTCATAAGCATGATAAAAAAACAATTTTTGTCTCCCAATTAAACTGCATCCTGTCTGTGCATGGGTGCCTATTCTTCAACCAAAAAAATAAGAAATTTCTGAAGTATTGGTTGTTTAATTGTCAATGTTTGCTATTTTCAATTACATGCTAGTTGACTGGGGAGGGGGTAGATCCATTTGGTATGAAACTTTTTATTTATGGATACAGAGAAGTACGATTCAAGTTCTATTTATTTATTTGATTGATTGATTGATTGGAATTTTTACCTGATTGCTAAGAAAGCATGAATGCTTGTAAGCAAGTAACAAGAGGACCGACGGCTTAAGGGGCGGTATTCTGAAAGCTCAATTAGCGGTCAATTAGCGCTCAATTAGCATTTTGGTATTCTGAAAAGTCACTTAAGTGCCCCTTTCCTTATTTGGCAGGGTTGCGTTGCGCGCACTTGCAGCAGTACGCGTAGTCTAGTTCTAGACGATATTAAACGAATTTATTTGCACCGATATATACGTTCTATTCCGTGCGTACGCCCAGCCGAGTGTGCGCGCAAAACCGAGAACCTGTACTCCGAGGAAATATCGTCTAGATCAGTTGCTCAGCGGTGACGTCACTCCCTCAGATTTTTGAGGGAAAGTCGTTAAAAGTGGACACGCCTCCCGTTCAGCTGTTAGTCTTTGTTAACAGCAGAGAAGATTACTGGGTTGAGAAATATGGTGTGATCTACCGATAAAATGAATATTAATTACCTAAGAAAGGACTTTTCGTTGTAAATAATTATAAAAGAAATCAAATTAAACACACAAAAACATCATAAATGAATCGCATCGTGTATGTTTCCCCTGATACCTACAATAAGGTTTTTGAGCGTAGACTATCGTATATGGATTACATAATCAATCGGATCGCACAAAGCAGCACAACATAAGCCATACATAGACTTGTGTACTGTACCGTCTGCCGTGCTGTTGTATTAGGGAGACTCCCAACTCCCTGGTTGTATTGTGTAGGCCTATACATACAGCGCGCGGTTTCCAAATTCAGTTTCTTGCGTGTTTACCAAATCAGACAAGTCTTGATCACTTATCTTCGTTTTTTTTCATATATGGTGTGATGGCGACGGGAAATTAACGTCATTCTATCAGAGATTCCATCCTGCATATTTCCAAACAGTTGGGAACAACGACTTTGAAGATCCTACCGAACAAAGCTAGCTCTCGAAAGTTTCCTCCGAGGCCACGATGTCTTCTTGAATATATCTACTGGGTATATATGGAAAGAGGGTAGCGACTTTATATCCTTCAAAATTGACACTCCCCTTGATTTGGGTTAATTATGTAATTTCTTCATGATGCCAGTTTAATTGAAGTCACGTGGCCCCAAGTTTCATAAATGGAGTCACTTAAAAAGCAAGAAATTCTATATTTCCACATGTAAAATGACAATGACAATTTTACACATTTCCTCATAAACTTGTTCCACAGAGTTGCTTCTTTTGTTCGCATGACAGTAATATATAGCAGGAAAATAATGGCAAAGTCATTAAAGGTCAAGTCCACCCCAGAAAAAAAATGATTTGAATAAATAGAGACAAATCAAACATGAATAATGGTGAAAATTTCATCAAAATCGGATGTAAAATAAGAAAGTTATGACATTTTAAAATTTGGCTTATTTTTCACAAAACAGTTCTATACTCAACTCGGTGATATGCAAATGAGAGAGACGATGATGTCACTCACTCACTATTTCTTTTGTTTTTGTTTGAATAATACACTATTTCAATTTTTACGAATTCGACAATATTAGTACCCCTTTGCTCGAACCACAAAATGTTAGAATAATGGAATTACATGTGTTCAGGGAGGAATGAAACTTTGTTAACAGACAATGACGAGAAAATCAAAATATTTCATATTTCATAAAATAAAATACAAAAGAAATAGTAAGTGAATGATGTCATCGGTCCCCACATTTGCATGCTGACTAAGATGTGCATATAACTGTTTTGAAAAATTAAGCGAAACTTGAAATTGTTATAACTTTCTTATTTTACATCCAATTTTGATGAAATTTTCAGAGTTATGTTTGTTTGATTTTTCTTTATCTATTCAAGTCAGCTTGTTGGGGTGGACTTGTCCTTTAACTGGCAAGTTTGGTCTGAAATGTACTGTTCTTTCATAATATGGCTGACCAAACAATAATTGGAATTTGCAGTAGAACAAGAATACAGTAATTGTCTCCCTTTTGCATATATTGAAGTGGACTGAGTAAACTCTCTCTGGAACAAAAAAAATCCTAAAGAACCATGACCAAAACAAAACTCACAAGTCGGTCATATTTGTATGTACAGTATAGCACTTTAAACAGTGGCGTACCTACAATTTTCCACAGGGGGGGGGGGCAAAACCGTCCGCCAAAAAAATTGACAAGCAAGAAAAAAGTCTTCAATCACAAATAAAGGACTTCGTACCTGGAAAAAAAATTGACAAGCAAAACAAAAAAAGGTCTTCAAGCTCGTCAGGGGGGGGGGGGCAATAAAGGTCTTCAAGCTCGTCAGGGGGCAAAAAAGGCTATTTTTTCAAGCTCGTCAGGGGGCCAAGATAGTCCTTCGCCCCACCAATAGAAATGATTGGGGGGCAAACATATCGTTTTGCCCCCCCCCCCCCTCCTCCAATAATTCCGCATGTACAAAAATAAAATAAGATAGTAATGTTACACAGAAATCAGCAAGCGATATTGAGCTACACAACTCGTTCTTTGTTTAAAATCGTGCTCAAATTGTCCGCTTTTCAGATTGGAATACAAAAATTTTCAGCTCGCGCTTCGCGCTCGCACCATTTCTGTAGCAAAACCCCACACTTTTCATCATTAAATAGGTGAATAGAATGTCCCGTTCTCAGTTCTAAGCCTCAAAAGAAGTCCCGCTTCGATTTGCAATAATCTTTTGTTGGATATAATCTTGTTCTTTATTAAAAACGTCCATTAAACTGTCATTTTTTTTCAGATCGAAATATCAAAATTTTAAGCTCGCGCTTTGCGCTCGCATGTTTTGTCTTTTTTAGATACCCATCTTAATCATAGGTACCAAAATGCAGAGGATATCAAGCTTTCTGGTCAGAATATAAAGAAATTTCAGCTCGCCCTCGGCACTCGCATTATCTGTGTAGTGAGATATGTATTCTCCTCATGAGTTACTACAAACAGTCTTTAAAAGGCACCTTTTTCCTATTTTCAGGTCAGTTTACTAAAAAATTTCAGTTATATATATATATATATATATATATATATATATATGAGTGTGTGTGAGTTTGTTTGTTTTGTGTGATCGAGCGCCGTTGGAAAGTTGATTCATGATTCCCCCCCCCCCCCCCAATGTGAAAAAAAGATTGACGCCCCTGTGTATATATAGTAAAAAAATTGCATCTCAATTAATATACACAAGTATCGGCCTCATCGCAATAAAAGGGTTAGTACACGAGATTTTGTGTTACTTTTTGCTTGTTTCTTTCTTTAATAAGTTTTTCAATCTCTCTCTATATATGTCTAAGAAAGATTATATGTCTAAATTCATGTATATTTTATGTTGTAATGATATATGTTTAAGTGGACTTCAGGGAATGGTCGTACGCAGCAAGGGGGAAGGGGGGGGGGGCAAATTCCCGATCAGTTGTTGTGAAAACACATTTTTTCCCTTAACATTTCATGAAAACTATGAAAAATGTGCAAATGTGAGATGTGTACCAAATACTTTTATTACACTTTATAAAAAAATAATAATCGCCACATGAGCAGCTCGGTCCGTTTTTATTTTTCAAAAATATGTTCGAGATTTGCCCCCCCCCCCCGGAAATATTATCTGCGTGTGGTCATGCAAAATGGCATGACTGGAAATCCTACATTTTGAAAAGAGCATTTGACAGGGTCAGACTTCTGTCAAGTCATCATTATTACTTTAAACTACAATTAAAACATAAAATAATTATTATCCTTTGTTTCTTAAAAAAAAAAAAAACTGACACAAGTCCTTCTCAGATGTGCTCATTATTGTGTCTATCCTCTCCTCTATTTTCTCCTCTCCGCTTATCCGCCTTCCTACGTACAGCAGCACCCATCCATCTTCTCAGGGCATTCTCCCCCTTTTTTTCTTCTCTTTTTCTAGGGGGGGGGGTGGGAAGGGTAGATATTTTTAGGACGGGTTGTTTTGTCCTTCACCAAACTGTATATTTTTTATTACTTTGTATTTATTTTGTGAGTATTTCCCTCTCCTTAATTCATTCTTTTCTCATTTGATTATCTGTATTTATACTTTGTTATTTTGTTATTTGTTGTGTTATCTATTTCTTGAGGGGCCCACATTGTACCAGCATTGCTTTTTAGTGGGTTCCTCCATTTCCATCTTAATTTAATTTCTATTGAAAAATAGTATATATATTTAAAACCTACAATGTGTTGCCCAAATCGTCTAAGTGTTTTTTTTCACAACATATATGTATTATTAATTTTGTTTGCAACGGATACAAATATTTATGTTTATATATGGTATACAATTTGTTTTTGTTTGATGGAAGTGAAATAAATGAATTTGAATTTGAATTGAATTTGACTTTTCCCCTTTTCATTTTCATTTATAGTGCAAAAATATGTGCGCCGCTCGGCGGTCCCCCCCCCCCTTTCGCCAAAAGCTGGATCCGCCTATGCAAACTACATGTAAAAGTTACACTGCAATGGAATAGTTACTAGCAATTTAATTAACTGGCAAGGTACATGTAGATCTGAACATAATGCTCTTTCATAATGGCTGCAAAAAATATATTTCATAAATACTGTACTTCAAAGGTAATGAGAAAAGATGCCTTTATTTATAGATCCAGACCGGACCCGAAAATGAAATTCATAAATTATATACCAATCGAAAGCTTATAAGCTACTAAATACAGCAAGGTATGCTATATTAATTTTCACCGCTTCCCAGCTGAGTATTTTGCTTAAGAATATTCCAATTATCGGGCTTCGAACCCCGCTTAGAAAATAGGCTTTATTGTGCTTTTCACTTGCCTCGAGACCCTAACGTCACGTTGTGTAAGAAGCGTCGTGATTCCATAGGTTTGTACACAGAAACACTGGGTGATTTTTTTTGCTTTCCAGATAACGCATTTCATTCTCTTCACTTCTATCACAGAGGGATATCACATATATTTTTACCCACAAGCTTGAATTTATGAAATCTACAGTTTTGAACTAGTTTTTGCCATATTTATTTCCTGCTTACTTGGCGCAAATTTCAATTCTATCTGCATTTAGATTATGTATAATAACTTTTCCTGACATAGCAATTTAGGCCCAATAAGAGCCAAACAAAGAAATCACAAAAAAGTAGTGAATAGTTGTAGGTTTACAACAATTTGAACAGTGAATAATTTTGAGTGCCATTTTCATCTGAAAACGAAAAAAAAATGGATTCATAACATGGAAATGGAAGAAAATACCCAATGCTTTTGTACACAAACCTATGGAACCACAACCCTCCTGACACAACGTGACGTCATCATTTCCAGGCGACATGGGGGTGCTCAATCGAAGCGTACTTTGGAGGAGTAGTTTCTTTGATTTTTATTTAATATTTTTAACTATTGGAAGAATCATTACCTTTATTTTAATATATGATTGTTTTTACACCGGTCAGGGTCTTTATCGAAGAGGCTTCATGTACATCATTGGCAATATCATTTCCTGGCTACCTGTAGCTAGATAATAATGTAGCTGAACAACAAAAATAATTGTACGCATTATCTACATGTTCATGTAAAGTAAATAAATAAACTAAAAGTTCCAAGGACAATTGTAAAGATTTTCTTCCAAAATCTAATGCACGCATCAAAATCCACATTTGTGAGATTAATCTACTTTTAAAAATCAATAATGATTTTTATTCTGTTTTCCTTATCCCTTTCACAGCTCTGTACTAATCTGTACAAAGTACATGTACTTCTCAACCCTTTTTGTCATACTCTCTGACCATGGGTGTCGATCGGTATGCTTGGTTGGGGGGGGGGGTGATTGACACAAATGTTCTTGTGGATGGGGATCTTTCAACATTACCCCCACTAAAATTACAAGTTAGGACATTTGAGAGTGGTTGATATGCATGGTGTTCTTGGAAATTGCTTAATGCAAAAAGCATGAACTAGCGTTTCTTCACTGGACGTAGGGGAAAAGTAGGGGATTGTTGCAGTGTACTTTACTTATATAATTTTTTTTTAAATTCAATTTGTGTTACAAGTAAGCTTATTATAAACCCATACGAAAGAAAAATGACAAAAATTGTCTGGACCATGTACAAAGTGATATGTTTATTGAGCATGATGTATACAACTTCTCTCTTAAATCTAACCCGACTGGCAATATCTTTTTTCTTCTTAATGCATGATCATGATAAAATGCACATTCGGACAAAAAATATAAGACTAGCACAAATTACAAACTGTGTGGCTTCTCGTGTGCCATCGGGCTTACCGTCATTCCTTAGACGATTTTAACCCTGGATTTTAACATGTTTTAAATACTTTATAAGTGCATGAAACAAAAACAAACATTAAAACAATCAAAACTCAACTGTCATGTTATGATATTTCTCCAATATTTTCTTGAACCATCAGTGTGTAATATCAGCTAATATACATTATGTGTTAAAATGAAATTTACGTACCGCATGAGTGTGCTCATATAGAATGTAAAACTGCCATCCCTTTCCAAACTCAAAAGATATTTCTTTTTGCCAAAATAAGAAAAAAATAATCAAGTTTAGTTATTCAAGTCCATAACAATAACAAGAATAACATGAAAAAAACATCCGATGTTCATATCCTCATATCCGCTTTAGAGAGAATGAATGATTATTCTTTCTGAAACCATCAATTGATTTCACTTATTAAAAAATATGATCATATTATATTGAGCTCACTGAACCTCAATATTTTCATGAGAGGTATCTGATGGGGTCACATGATAAAATGTTTTAATATCAATTACATCCAACCGCATACAACAAAGGCACCATATATGAGCTACTGATCACCAAACGACCATTATGACTTTTTTTAAAGTGAAATTTTTGCATTTGATGTGGGCTCACTCTTTCATGACTATAGGCACCTCATTTCCACATAGATAGATAATGAGGACATCGATGCTCTCCTGCAAAATATTATTGACCAAAAGTTATCGTTCAAGTCAAGGTATTTGGATATACAAGTAGGGGTGACTTTCGTTTTGTGCACATCTTGCTTTTGGTATATTTTCTTGTTCAAGTTACTGAATGCCGAACTTAATATATAACTACCATGACATACATCGGTAAAGTGTGTATAACCAGGCAAATAAATGAAGTGATAAGCCTATACTCTATAGAAACGCAAAGGTATTTTTCTTTTTCTCTGAATTTTCTGGGAATGAATAAGAAAAAGGTGAAATAGAACAACATCTATTTCAGGTAGTCTCAATAATGTCCGAAAATCTTTCGCCTCATGTCAGACCTCATTGCAAATAACTTTTTATGACAGCGATCCCTGGCGATTTACTTATTTTACATAACTTCAAAAATGAAATGATATTCAAAAGGGTTGTAGATTAAATGGAACAAACATCATGCACTTGGATGTGGGGAGGGGTAAATCTGAGAAAAGTTATTTGTACTTTTTCAAAATTGCGGCCCTCTGGGATTTACGTCCATGGGGTTTTCCCTGTTTACTCCCGTTTATTTTTCCACCCGTTTATTTTCCCACCCTTTTGAATTAATTGATTTATTAAAATGTATTTATTCACCAATGCCTGGTGGGATAGAACACCCTATCAACAAAAGTTGTTTTTAGTTCATCGGGGTCCTTTTATGTGATGTGTTAAAAAATAGCATATACATAAACATTTAAATTTTTGTCATCTTGAACCTCCACCCATCTGTTTTAAAGTCCTGGAAAAGAATGTTCTTATTTAATAACAATATACACACATTGCGACGGAAACAAACTGATTGATGGCATACTATAATCATCACTATAATTATCATGATCATACTTTTTCATTTTTGATCATCATTATTTAATTTTTCTACCCTAAATTATTGGGGGGATGATAATACAGGCCATCCCCCCACTTGAAATATTAGGGGGGATATATCCCCCCATCCCCCCCCCCCCCCCCGGTGATCGACACCCATGTCTTTGACAGTGAAATATGTGAAGAAGACTTTGAAAATGATATATTTACAAGTGCCCACAGTAAAATGTACCGTAATGTGATCCATTCACAAGAATGAGACTTTAATTACATTGTATGAGTCTAAATTTTCAATACCCATACTAAGACAAAATGCCTTTATGTAATTACATGTGTAGATGAAGAAGAATATAAAATATATCATTCAAACATGTACATTAATTATTCCATCTGAGTAAAGTGGAAAAACTAGTCTGTATTGTTTTGAAGTTTGAAATTTGGTACATTAGCACCTTCTTTCATATATCATGATGGTAACATCATACCCACAGATTTAACCAAGATATGCACAAAAAGTGAAATAACTATTATGCATGTAACAGTAATTTCCCAACAATGAAATGTCTATTTGTAGCCTTAAAAGTAATGAACTATCTTAAACTGTCGTATGATACATGTACATGTATTCACATCACATAGATCACGGACGCTCACGTCCCTGCGCTGCATAGATCTACTACATCAATCCCACGTGCACAATGTATGCACACAGCTGATAACGAGTGTGCAAAACGTAAACAACGTTGCACTGTTCGGCGCAGCGAGATTGACAAGTAACTCATGCATATTCATGAGCACTCGTCCGTTGACCTTTGACCTCTGACGTCACCGCTGAGCAACTGATCTAGACGATATTTCCTCGGAGTACAGGTTCTCGGTTTTGCGCGCACACTCGGCTGGGCGTACGCACGGAATAGAACGTATATATCGGTGCAAATAAATTCGTTTAATATCGTCTAGAACTAGACTACAGTACGCGTTATGATCCTGCGCGAAGACTTAATTGAGTAGTTACCAACGAACGTAGAGGGCAGCAACACACAAGCGTGTTGCTCTAAGGAAGGTCAACTCACTGAACTAGAGATACGTGGAATACGTGTCCCTATTCCCAACGTACACAAAGCCGTGCGGCAACGAAGAGCATCGGACTTCACGCTCGACTGAGCGCGCCGCCATTTTGCTAGGTCAATACTGGCTAGTCGACAAATGCTGCGTGAAGGCAGATGGGAGAAAGGAACGCAAAGAAAGTGTTCCTTGTGCTGTTTAAAGTTTTAGTTTGCTTTGTTACATCATGAACTATATGTTATTGAATACTTTCATAACTGAAAATGTTGATTTAGTCACATTTTTGTATTAAAAAAAATTTAAAGGGGAGTAAACATACAGACATGAAATCATAAAAACTCGACCTTTTTCACGCGCACACTATGACAAAGAAAGGCCCAACAACAAATTTGCTTTCTGAGTAGGCCTACAATTTGTCTGAACAATAAAGGCCTACAAGCTGGTTGCATTAAAAAAAAAATATTTTAACGATTAGAAATCATGTCCCTTTTCTCTAGCTTTTTTTTTAAACCTCCCTTCTCATTCAACTATTCATCTCATCTCATTTTCTCTGATTTTCCTCTTCTGTCCATCTCTCTTATCCTCCCTTTTCTCCATCCCCTTCTATTTCTTCCATTTCTACTTTCATGCCCCTCTCTCTCTTATTTCTCCCCTTTATATCATCGCGATCTCCCTCTTTATTATTTTTCCTTTCTCTTTGGCTTCTTTCTCTCTGATTTTCCTCTTCTTTATCATCTCTCCCTCTCTTACCTTCCCTTTCTATATATCCCCCTTATATCTCTCTTTTATTTCCCCATCTCCCTTATATCAAGCCCTCTTATCTCCCTCTCGTCTCGCCTTTCTCCACTCACCTTTTTCTCATTCCTCGTCATTTCCCCCTTTCTCTCACTCTCTCTCTCTCTCTTTGATCTTCCTCTACTTTCCATCTCTTCTCGTTGATCGTCTGTTTCTTGTTTTCTCTCCGGCTGCATCTTTACCATTTTGCCTTTCTCATTTCAACTTTCTCTATATAAATTTTGAGTAAATATTCCCTTCCCTCCCTCTCATACTGTTCAATCACACATTCAGGGTGAAAAATTGGATAGAAGTTTGAGGACAAGAAGGTTGTTACTTTTAATGAGCCTTCAAAGTTGGACCTTCGTGTGCTCAGCCATGAAATATCTACTAAGTACAGTGTATATAAAAATGGGCACAATATAATTTGAATTCTTATGAAATTTAATTTGGAAGAGCATGGATGTTGCACGACATGTGCTTATACGTCAATACACCTTTACATAAAGGAAGGGGTGATGGATAAACAAATTCAACTCTAACAAGTTTACTAATTAGAGCACAGATCAGAAAAGCATAGCAATGGTAATTCCATTAAAAAAGTTGTGACACTAAATTTCCCTTATTTTCACATACCAAATAATTATATGCATATCCTGGTCAGTATATATGAAATATTCCACATGTCAAAAATTGCACAAAAAGACCACTACCTCTTGTCAAATATTTCCAGGGAGACCAGACGTCCCGTATTTTGCTCCTTTGTCCCGGCGTCCCGACAAACCCTTCCCGGGACACCTATCTGTCCCGTATTTTTAGAATATTGAACAAAATGTAGTTGATACATTTAAAAGTGACGAATTTTCATCAAATAACTTAACAGATGACGAAGCAGAGACAACAATAAATCGATAACTAAACTTTTGCGGGTGATTTTTATCCTAACCCAATAGGCCTACATTGCAAACGAGCTGGCTTCCTGCCTGTGTGTGGCAGGCTCTATGCATGTAGGATCGGAGCAGATTCTCAATGGTGCAAACAATCTCACATGATAAACAGTTTTTCCACCAAAATAATCGCAAAATCGGCGGGAAATTTTTATGATCATATATAATAGATTCTCAGATTACTGATTTAATAGGAGGAACAAGTTTTTTTTAGTTTTCATAACTGGATCTACATGTAGTTGATTTAGCTTTCGTTTTGAGTCTTGTTGTGTAGGATGCCGGCGCTGTTTCCTCTAATTTGTAAGTTGACAATGTTTCACTTTGAAATTTTATTCATTTCTAAACCACTTAGTTTTTCAAAATTTTAAAGATATATATCTAAAAAACACCAAATATATCATTATCATTTCTGTTAGATGATTGGATTGCTTTTGTTTGCTTGAAGTTTGAACTTTTTCCTCTTTCATTTTTATTCTTCATCCTTCTATCCTTCCTGCTTGCTTTTTTTTGTTCCATCTATCTTTTAATATTTCCTACCTTTCTTTCCTGATCCAGTCTGTGTGTTAATTTTCTTTCTTTCCTTCTTTCTCTCATCTGCCCTTTTTATTTACTTCCTTCTCCCTTCCTCACCTTTAATTTCTTTTCGTTTTTTCTCTCCTTCCATTTTTTTTTCATTCTCTCCTCCCTCCAATCTTTCCTCCCTCTCTTTCATTCTTTCTTTCATTCTTTATTCTATTTTTCCTTCTAATTCTTTCTTTCCCTCCCTCCCTTCCTTCCTTCCCCCTTCCTGTTTTCTTCTTTCTTCGTTTCTTTCTTTCAAAGAATGAAAACATTTTTCTTTCCTTCATTCTTTTTTTCCCTTCTTTTTCTTACTTTTTCTTTCTCACCTTTATTTTGTCTGTCACACATCTTCCCTTTCTTTCTTTTTCTTTCTTTCTATATTCGATGAATTCAAAGAATAACGGAAACCTTTTTTTCTCTTTTATTCTTTCTTTCATCGTCTTTTTAATTTTTCTTACTTTCTTTCATTTTCCCCTTCGTTTTTTTCTTTCTTCTTTCTCATTTCATTTCTTTTCTTTCTCTCCTTCATTCTTTCGTTCACCCTCCCACCCTCCCTTCCAATTCTTTATAGTTTTTCACAAGTATAATACTGTGTAGCCTTCTTTGATGATCTTTTTTTATCGATTGTCCCGTATTTCATTTTTTGAAATCTGGTCACCCTGATTTAAACCCTTTTTTTAAACTACATGAATTACCAGGTCCCAGTACATTGTGCATATAGAAATATGTTTGTACATGATTGGCTTACTGACATTAAAATACACTTTGCCACACTAAGTACATCAGTATTAATTTTATATTTATAGAGAAAACATATTGCATCTTGCACATACTTTCAATTGCCTTCTACGGCGCGTTCTCGAACAATTGACCTAGCAAAATGGCGGCGGTCACGTGACTTATCGAGTTCGCCGGCGATGTTTTGCTTGGGTGAACACGACTTCCACGTATTTCTAGTTCAGTGGGTCAACTCCGCTCGAATTTTGTGACCACTTTAAAAAATAAGGTGGGGTTTTGGGAAATTTGTCGAGTTGATTTTTTTTCATTTGTTAATTTCAAATATTTTTTAATGAACAATTATTAGATCGGTTATTCTGGGTATAAATATTAAAAATATTACTTTCATTTTTAAAGAAAATATTTAGCTTAAATAATCATGATTTTGACATTTTTCCTCATTTTGGAATATTAAGCCTGTAACGAGGATACCTCATATCTCTTATTTTCTTCTGCTGAATTTCGCTGCACCACTTATAAATGCATAGACAACCACCGTAATAATCGAGGTCATTTTTCTGGCCTGGGTGCGCCGAGTCTGGGCCGGTCGCGCAGCTAGCTAGTGACGTTGATGATGCGCTGGGGCTTCAGGCGACTCGTCATAGATCTAGCAACTTAGACAATGACGTCTAATTTGCCTGGCCTGATTTGAAGTGTAATGGCTTCAGGGCTGATGTTTATCAACGATGATTGTTCAAGGTTAGATTTCAAATTTTAAATGTCATTTGACTTTTAAGTCTATAAATCTGAAATAAAGGCGCTGTATCCCCGAAATCCGGGTCTAAATTTCAACTCTGAGTCCGAGACCATGGCATGGACGGCGAAAAAACAACCCATGCATCGGATGCATTGCATTGGCTGCGCGCTGCAGCTGCACTGTGATGATGGGTTCAGCGAAGAGCTCAGAGAAAATAAGGTGGTTATATTCAATCCCGAAATGCTTTGCGAGTGGTCACAAAATCGTCTCGACGCAAATCACCTAATACAGCCGTCTGGTGAAATCGCTGATAACAACAATCACCGATTTGGTAATGATTTTAGTTTCTTGAAACTTATATTTGTAAAGTTTTAAATATCAAAGTATGTTTTTATATGTATGTATATTCCTCAACATATTTTTTAAGTTATCTTTGATATTGTTGTAGTCATATTCTTTCATATTCGTTTTTTGATCGCTACTAATTTGTTGTTGTATTGGATCGGCATTTGATTTCGTTGGCATGAACAATAAAATACGCGCGCAGCTCAGCTGCATGCGCGTATCGAGTTGACCTTCCTTATAGCAACACGCTTGTGTGTTGCTGCCCTCTACGTTCGTTGGTAGTTACGAGACTTTTGGTATTCTGAAAAGTCTCTTAGCGCTCAATTAGCGGACTTTCCAGTGAAGAAAGATAATGGTGATAAGAGGTCCATTAAGTCTCAGCATCTCTTTCTAAATGTGGCTTTCATTTCGTATAAATATCATCAAATTAAACCGATTAATCGGTTTAATACTACGACCAAAATTAGGAGGAAGGAAGATAATAAAGGAGAAAGGTATAAAAAGGGAATAAAGGGAAAGAAGGTGGTATATAATGGGTGTCCAAACTTGGTGGACTTGTAAACAATATGTTTCAGGCTTAAATTTGTTCAAAAAATATTCACAATTTATATAAGTAAAATAAGGAATTGGGACTATATTTGGTAATAAAGAAATTAGAAAAGAGGGAAAAATAAAACAGAAATTGTGTACTTATAGGGGAAATATGACTATTATTTTTCTATATTTTCTTTTATTATTAGCATCATAAAGTGATTTTTTGCACATTATTTTGACAATAATGAGATTGCCAAATCACAATAGATGCCGCAATGTTCAGGGGGGAATCAAGCCTTGTTTCTGACAATGAAAAAATAAGCATTGACCCCTTTGGTACAAAAGAAAAACGATGCCATGCATCATTTTCCCCACCTATAAAATCTTAAATACCATAACATTTGTACATCCAATTTCAATAAAATTTCGGCTTTTTTTAAACAATTATGCTTGTTTCATTTTTTAAATCCATTTATTCAAATCAGCATTTTGTTGAAGAAGATTTCTCATGAAAATGAAAAGTATGATATTTTTAAAATGAGTAGGAATTAAGTTAAAGAAGAACCCCCCCCCCCATCATGACCCCGAGACAGAGGCAAATAAAATATTGTAAAAAAAACAAACAAACAAACAAAGAAAGCTACAAATTGATTCAAATAAATGGATGTGAAAATCAGAACGCGTTCGAAAAAAAAAGAGAAAATCACAAAGGTACAATCAATGAGAGAAAGGGAAAAGACAGCAGTTAGCTTCAATAACATAATGAACCTCTAATCTCCGATGCAAATGCTTTTAGCATTGTTTTTCAGCAAAAATTCTTTGTATCAATATCGTGGTGCAGTGCACCTGCAGCAGCCGGGCGCTGCGCTGCAAGCCAGCAAAGTGAAGAGACACTACGCGCTGGGAGAAAATGTTACGTTGTAAGAGCGCATTTGATTAGCTAATTCGGCTCAGTAGGGGCGTGGCCTAAAGGAGTTAATTGAGCGCTAATAGAGTTTTCAGAATACGAATTTGGAGGTACATTAGCGCTCCATTAAATGGGTAACTTATGAGGAAACTTAAGTGGAAACTTACGAGACTTTTCAGAATACCCCCCAAGGTCCTCTCCGAAGGAGGGCACTAGTGCACCAAGTGGGAATTGAACCCGGGTCACCGAAATACGAATCCCCCGCTCTACCGACTGAGCTATCGCGCCTCCTTGCTGAGCTATCGCGCATCCTTGTTATTTATTTATTTATTCATGTATTTATCTATTTATTTATTTATTATTTAATGTCTCGCCCACTTTTAATATCATGAAAAAAGGCGATCGATTTGGCTTTTCATAAAAAAGCTTCAGCATGCCATACTTTGAATGACGTCATTTACCAAATAAACATAAGCACGCTCTACGGCTAGCTCGACAAGCCCGATCTTGCCTGATCTGTGACTCATCTCGAACGGTCGGCTCAGAGATCTTCACCGGGCGCGGCCGGGCTAGCTATCTCGAGCTGTCTGGTTGCGCAGACAGTAGTACTGCGAGATCGGCTGTGAGTCGAGTGTGAGTACAGTACATCAGCGGGATCGGGAGCAACTGCACTGTACTGCTCTGTTTGGACATTTTTTTCGTACAACTGCTTTACAATCACTCACGATGTGTGGGAGAACTGTAAGGTATCGTATACTAATTACTATCTAGATCTATCTCTATAAAAAGTATCAGTCTATGTATAATGTAGCATGATCTATCTCTGGACTCTTTTTGTCTTTTTAATTTTAGTTAGTTTAGTCAGTTTTACTCTTTCAATCTTTGGCTTTGCAAATCATGCATTTTTGCCTTCATAACCACGCAGAGTCAGATTCAGTCAGAGATAACCATTGATGATTGATAACATTACTATTATTCTAATGTTTTATCCTACCATGTTTGGCCATTTTGAAAATTTAATCATTGAGACGTATTTTTTACACATGTAGTTTACGGCAAACGCTAAGAAGACAAGTTTATCTTTTTATTTTAGTAAATAGTTGTAAACTTGTAATAGAATAGTAGTTAAATTACAGTAGGCCTAGACAATACAACATGAAGAAGAAAACTCTAATTTTAGACTCTAACTCTAAGTAATAAGAGTAACTATTAGTCTGGTAGGTAGGGAGATAGGGTTCCCATGCACCCGAATGATATATTTTTTTAACCTACATTTTTGTAATCCGTGAGATGCGTAGTGAATGAATTTTGATGTTCCCAAAATGAAATATTGTCCCATGGGGTTCAAATTCAAGATGGCGTCCAAAATGGCCGCCATATTCATGGGATTTGGTTTTTCGTACATAGATTCCGACACAAACATTCATTTGCCACAAAATTAGTGTTATATGAAAGATAAATAAATTTTCTACAAGTTGATACTATTCATGGGTGATGAAAAGCGAATTCGGCTGAGATTTTAATAAGAAAAGTGCAATTTTGAGATTTTTTTCCAAAAAATTGAAAGTTTGCGAAATACATGATTTACCATAAATCTAAAGAAAATAAAGGAATCGCCTCAAAAATTTCTAGAAAACTTTCCTAATATACAACTATTAGGTGGACGAAATTCCAAATCGATATCGTCTTTAGTCACAAACGTATTATGTCTCAAACTTGAAAATTCAATTTTCAGAAATTCAGCTTTTTTACTGCATATCGGAGACTTGGATACACTAATGTATATTGTCACATTTTTAACCCAGAAAATGGAAATAGGCCTCAATAAAATGCGAAATTATATATTATTTTGTTGGTAGAATTTACTACAATCCCTTTTTTCTTCGATTTAAAGTCGGTTGATATAGTTTTTGAAAGATTTAAGACTTTTGGCCAAAATGTGTATGTTTTTTGGTAAAAAAATGCACATGCACTGTTATTGATCAGATTTATTATGAATATCAGTAATAAATCTCAACATTCGATATGAAAGAGGATGTATCAACGAGAATATTGGCAGGCTTCATGCCACCATGAGTATCTTCATTTGCTTTAGAAAGAAGGAAAATATGCTGAATTTATTAAGCGATTTTGCGCTAAAGTGAGGCCAAAAAGCAACCTCATACAGTGTGGCAGTCACACCCGTGAAAACGATTGAAAAGAGATGAATGGTATCCCATTCAAATAATACAATAGCTTGGATGAGCCTCTCGCATCGATTGTGTTGGTATGACTAACACACCTTAATGTACAGTATGTAATGTGCATCGTAATGGAAATTTATCTGATTCAGAAGGATGTAAAGGCAAAAAAAGTGTTTCTGTTACATCATAAAGAATTTATTTAATTAAGCCTTTTGGAAACAGTTATAAGATACACTAGCACTGCAGGTAATAAAGATGAAGGTCCGACACATCAATACACAACTGAAAGGAACATGTCAAAGCTACCTCCACCTTTTATCTGTATTTTGAATTTATGGCCTGTATTCCAAAATCAGGTTTATTTTCCAACACGTTCTAACTCTTTTCTAAATTTATGAAGAGCCAAAATTCTGTATATTGTATATCTCTTATGTTTACAACTCTGTTCCGTTTGCTTTCATAATGAAGGAAAAAACCTCAATTATCATACTCAGACAACTAAGAGCCGTTTGGGGGTCAATATTAATGGAATTGGCTCTCCACAGTAAACGTCATTGGGGGTAATTCTGTCGCCAGTCAAAAAGTGATCATAGTTGAAAACCATAACGTAGTTCAGGTGACCGAAGATCTGACATGATATCTGATGATCGTTTATCAAAACAAAAGAAATCACGATCCTAATCAAAAGGTCGAAAGAACTAACCAATCAGCGAAATGGACACAGCACACGATCCTATCACAGATCATGATCATTATCAGTCTAAATGCAGTCTATCCAACTTTGCATAATTTGACACAATACACACCAATGGGCCACACGCAGTTGTAAATTCAGAAGGTACGGTAGCATTTGCTAACATTTACATATGCCCACAGAGTCGGACAACATAAGCTCTACCTAAGAGTTGACTCACGTGCAAGTACTAACACTATCATTGTACGTACGCCAAGGAAATATAAAGTTCAAAGTGGGAATCATTAGTGAAACAAACACCAGTAAAACTTGAAGCTTATGGTGAGATTCCAATTAAATGTAAAGGTACACTTGACATAAAATGTTACAGTCCGAAATGGAACACAGACACTATATGTACCAGATGTCAAGGTTTCATCTATCCTTGGGTTATTAGGTTGCACTGACCTTGGAATTATCACAATTCACTCAATGTACAATTATGACACACCTACACCTAACCCTACACCTAAACAAACACCTATCACAAGTGATAAGGATCTCGAACAAGCATTTCCAGAGCACTTCGATGCTATTGGTAGTTTCAAAGGAAAAGCGATGCTTCATGTCAAGGACATCGCTAAACCTACCATAGACGCACCAGCAAGTGCAGCACACTAATTGAAGGACAAGATCAAGATCAACGTGGAGGAATTATACAACAAGAATATGTACTTGTTCATGGAGACGGCAAAGCAAGAAGACTCAGTGTTCAACAGCTCCAAGTGCACAATCAAGAAAGAAGCTATCAACTTCTTTTGCTCCTAGTGCACTAGATCAGATATCTACCCAGATCCTAGCACGGTAGAAGCCAACACATTACCCAAGTACTATTACCCAAGGACAAAGAGGATGTTCAGAAATGCCTAGTATTGTTCAAATACCTAGCAGAATATGTTCCTAATTTTTGGGAAAAGTCAGCACCACTTCGATAACTTCTCCACAAGGAAGTAACGTTTATCTGGGACGATGATCATGAACATTCCTTGAACAGCCTGAAATGTGCAGTATCATCAGGTGCATGTCTACAGTTCTATGACCCAGAGAGAGAGAGAACTGTCGAGATAGATACATCAATGAAAGATCTAGGAGAATGCATGCCTGCTTCAGGAAGGTAACCTGTTGCGTTTGCATCTAAAGTCTTTCCACTGCACATTCCAACTACTCAAACATAGAGGGAAATCTTAGTCCTAATGTTTGGTATCAAACGCTGCTATTATATCTGTTCGCGAAAGAATTCACAGTCATAATCAATCACAGACCACTGGAAATTATATGGAAAAAACTCTTACAAGTGCAACGCCGCATCTACAGCGATCGCTTATAATCAAAGTCCAAGGAAACAGGTGTCAAATCAATTACCGACCTGGAAACGACATGATTCTTTCCGATCCGTTGAGTCGACTTCCTAATCCCAAAGAAGCATGCGATCGACTTATTACTCTTCGGAAAACACAAGAGGACATAACTTCAGAGAGAAACGGCTAATGATCCAATTCCCAGATCATTATGGCAGATTTGGCCTGAGTTGGCCTGAAAGAATCCAAGAGTTATTGAAATCCCTTAGGCAGTATTGGTCGTATAGAGATAACATCGGATTATCACATGGAGTACTCTTCACGGGAAGTCAAGTCATCGTACCGAAGTCACTGAGGAACAAAAATCCTTGGACAGCTTCACCTAGGACACATGGGAATCGAAAGGACCAGACGACTTGCTCGTGAGACAGAGTTCTTGTCAAAAATCAACGAGGACATCGACCAGTTGATAAAGCAGAGTGAAACATGCCAGAAACATCAAGCAAGGCAGCAGAAGAAAAGAAGTGGAATATCAAGCACATTACTTCTTCTCCACACTATCCAAGATCAAACGGATTAGCTCAGAGGATGGTTCGTACAGTCAAGAATCATTTGACAAAATGTTCTCAGACTGGCCAAGACAGTCAACTAGCAATGATGAAACTGAGAGCAACACCAGTCGAAAGTAACTTGAGATCACCAGCAGAAATATTATTTGGTAGACCCATCAGAACCACATTATCAAGTCACTATTTCTCGAGAGATTCTACTACCACTGATTTTCTCTTGAATAGGCAAGACAAGCTGAAGGAACATGCAAGTTCTAATCTACCACCTCTGCATGTAGGACAGCCAGTGAGAGTTATACATCCAAGATAACACACTTGGATACCAGCTAAACCATCCAAAGTCTGTGAGGAACCCATGCAGGTCTTACGAAGTATCAAAGCCAAGCGGAGGAATCTTGAGAAGGAACAGATCACACGTGAGGGAAATTCCATCCACCATCCCCACTCCAAAGCAGGGCTCGAAATTAGTGGTTGCCTTGGTGACGTTGGCAACCAAAACTGCCATCATGGTTGCCCGGATGGCAACCAAGAAAATTCCTTGGTTTTTTTCTCAAAGAGAATAGAAATCTCTTGGATTTTGCAGCAAGCAAAATTGCTTTTCCAGTCCAAAGTTTACAACTTTTGGATCAGGAAAATAATCTTTCAAGATCACATTGGCACCAAGTTTTAGCTCAAAAAGATCGCCCAAATCTAGCACATGAGCCTGCCAACGACTTCTAAGATTGACTGCCTGTCTGTCGAAGTCCTCCCTAAGAACCATAAAGCTTACATTATGACATGATATAAGTTAATTGTTGCAAGTTGTAAAATGCAATTTACAGGAGGTCTTTTCCGTGGTACTGATTCGTCACCACATTTTCTACTTTTGAAATTATTGAATAGATTAATAACACAACCATACACATCTCAATGTTCCAAAAAGACCCTCCCCTTCTTTACATTGGTCAACATAGGTTTTTGTCATTTTTGGCACTTTAATGTATCAGAATTGTTTAATTCAAATCGTAAAGAATAAAGATAACCCACTCAATTAATTTCTCATAACCAGAATACCCTCAAAACATTTGTAATTTGTTTTCCTATGACGTCGAATTAAAAAGTTCTGTTAAGAGTTTTTCTTGTCAGAATCGAAGGTAGCCGTCAAGGTGGCGGCCAAGAGACAATATTCAAGTTTTCATAAGATCAAAATAAATTCATTCAGTATACGACTCCAGTATTGAAAAGGTGTAGGTTAGAAAATCTTATCAATATGTTGAAAAGGGTGGTAAAGATAATGACAATATAGTACATTTAAGTCTGTAAAATGCAGTAAAAAAATAACTCAATTTCTTAATAATTGTATATTATTATATTGGAAAGTTTTCTAGAAAGTTTAAAGACAATTCCTTTATTTTCTTTAGATATATGGTAAATCAAGTATTTTGCAAATTTTCATCTTTTGGGAAACAATTTCAAAATGCACTTTTCTTATTAAGATCTCAGCCGAATTACCTTTTCATCACCTATGAATAATATCAACTTGTAGAAAATTTATTCATATTCATATGACACTAATTTTGTGTTCGAAGATAAACCCGATTTAGGAATACAGGCCATAGATTCAAAATACAGATTAAGTGGGTGTAGCTTAGTCATATTCCTTTGAGTTGTGTATTGATGTTTAAGAACTTCATCTCTATTACCTGCAGTGCAAGTGTATCTTATAACTGTTTCCAAGAGACTTCATTAAATAAATTTCTTTATAATGTAACAGAAACACCTTTTTTGCCTTTACATCCTTCTGAATCACATTTCTATTACCATGCACATTACATACTGTACATTACGGTGTGGTAGTCATACCAACACAATCGATGCGAGAGGCTCATCCAAGCTATTGTATTATTTGAATGCCATACCATTCATCACTTTGCAATCGTTTTCATGGGTGTGACTGCCACACTGAGGTTGCTTTTTGGCCTCACTTTAGCGCAAAATCGCTTAATACATTCAGCATATTTTCCTTCTTTCTAAAGCAAATGAAGATACTCATGGTGGCATGAAGCCTGCCAATATTCTCGTTGATACATCCTCTTTCATATCGAATGTTGAGATTGTGCATTTATCACTGATATTCATAATAAATCTGATCAATAACAGTGCATGTGCATTTTTTTACCAAAAACATACAAATTTTGGCCAAAAGTCTTAATTATTTCAAAAACTATATCAACCGACTTTAAATCGAAGAAAAAAGGGATTGTAGTAAATTCTACCGACAAAATAATATATAATTTCGCATTTTATTAAGGCCTATTTCCATTTTCTGGGTTGAAAATGTGACAATATACATTAGTGTATCCAAGTCTCCGATATGCAGTAAAAAAGCTGAATTTCTGAAAATTGAATTTTCAAGTTTGAGACATAATACGTTTGTGACTAAAGACGATATCAATTTGGAATTTCGTCCACTTAATAGTTGTATATTAGGAAAGTTTTTTAGAAATTTTTGAGGCGATTCCTTTATTTTCTTTAGATTTATGGTAAATCATGTATTTCGCAAACTTTCAATTTTTTGGAAAAAATTCTCAAAATTGCACTTTTCTTATTAAAATCTCAGCCGAATTCGCTTTTTATCACCCATGAATAGTATCAACTTGTAGAAAATTTATTCATCTTTCATATAACACTAATTTTGTGGCAAATGAATGTTTGTGTCGGAATCTATGTACGAAAAACCAAATCCCATGAATATGGCGGCCATTTTGGACGCCATCTTGAATTTGAACCCCATGGGACAATATTTCGTTTTGGGAACATCAAAATTCATTCACTACACATCTTACGGATTACAAAAATGTAGGTTAAAAAAATATATCATTCGGGTGCATGGGAACCCTATCTCTCTCCCCTACTATATAGAGTTTGAATAAAAGCAGCTACTGAGCTAGACAGCTGGCAGCCGTCTGTTTCGAGGAGTTTTTTAACTTTTTTTTTTTTTTTTTTCTCCTCGTACACAGACGGCTCGCTAGCGTGCAGCCACCATTAGGGGACTTGCAATGCAAAATCCCCCCGTCGGGGCTCTTCAATTTTTGTCTTTAATGAATAAAAATTTTGAAAATTAACGCGACCAAAATGCAAATTGATATTCCCTCTTGGCATTAATTGCCAAAAAACGGAGAAAAATCTAATAAAAGGAACAAAAACAGTGACTTACCTCGGCTGTCGCGCAAATTCACTTCCCCGTTTTATCCGATCTTAAGTACATAAACATATGGCCATTGAGTCCCCTGTACAGATCGCGTTAGAACTTCGGTCTCTGTATTTGGTGAGTGAAGCCAACGGAGTTCAGCTGAACAACCAACATAACAGAGACCGAAGCTTTTGGTCTACTACTGAGCTAGACCAAAAGCTTCAGTCTCTGTATTTTGGTTGTTCCGCTGAACTACGTTGGCTCCACTCACCATACATAGACTGAAGGGGATGGGGCCCCGTACCTACAGCCAACGTATAGTGAACTAGCGTTTTATAGATCGCGATTTAAAACTGTTTTTTAAGCAAAATTGAAAGTTTCATGGTTTCCATTATCAGGGAAATATAAATAACTTAAGTAATTGCATACCTTGGGCCGGAGTTATTGAAAAAAATCCTCTGGATGATTGAGAAATCTGTCATCTAAGACATTTTCACCTGACCTGACGGTTTTTCTTGCAAGTTGCCATCTTGAATGACGTCATTATCGTATTAACTTAATGTCTCGAATCGATATATCGCGATTATAACTAGTACTAGTACTAGTATAACTAGTATCGTTTATCTTCGGTTTCGTTCGCATATGGAGCAGATGGTATAATATCGAAAGCAATATCGATATCACATTCGTGATTGTTGACGTTCGTTTGTAAATATTTTATAGTTTGGCTGCCATTTTGACCATTTTTATCGTGTTCAACCCAATTAAACATCGGTAAAGTATATTTTTCATGCCTTTTTCATCTATATCGTTTAAAGTATTTAAATGTTAAAATATCCAGTTTTAAAAGTTTGTTGTTTATACATCCTTAGATTGTAAATTCGATGTGTAAAATTACATCAAACTTTGGACTGTGAATTGACAAAAGGGAGGGAATGAGAACACATGCGAGCCCACACGTACACCCTACCGTCGGTAAATGGGGATTACAGTAAAATGTCAGAAATTGTTGAATAAATCCCCAGAAACGACGGTTATTCCTGTCTACTACTGAGCTAGCTACATGTACACTACACTACACCGTGAGTTTGAGTTCAACTAACTTTATAATCCAAATGTCATAAATATGACTCATGACTGAGAACAACCTACCTTGCGGCTAGCGTCATAGCCTCGATCTACCACTTTTACCAGATCTATGGTGCTAGCCACTAGGTAGGTTGTTCTCATGACATGCAAGCTGTAGTTTTAGAATGAGGCATCACACACGTATATCATTATCACATCTGTATTCGATTCATGACATTGGCTTCTAAATGTAAGCCATAGATTTACACGTACATGGTATTGTAACGTTAGGCCTACTTTTACTTAGTCTTAGATTCTAGAATAGATGTCCTTTTATTTCAATTCAAATTAATTTTTCAATTTTGCCGCAGGCATAGCCATGGCATAGGCCCTAGGTAATTATTGTTACTTATCTGCCTGCTTGCTGAGATCGTGTGAAAGAAATGTAATTTATTGTTTTATTCATCATTCTTCATGGTCTAGCCTATTCTTTAATGTTACTTATTTTCAACATTGCATTTACATTGGTCAATTGTTGATTGCAAAATGCACCAGAATTAATTGGTGTTCATAGTTCACCTACAAATGCACTGATGCTTGGATTTCAAATTATTCTTCACATATTTCTCTTTATCATTTTGCTCTGTAGTGCACTAAATCATAATGAAATACGACGGGCATGTACCTACAGAAATCGCCATGGCCGGAGGATGCGGCCTGGGAGGCGTAACAGAGGACCAAGACAAGGAGGAGGCGGTGGTGGTGGTGGCGGGCAAAAGCGAGGGACCACAGCTAACCAAGCACCTCAAACACAAGCCCCTAGTTCAAATCCCAGTCAAGGAAATGAGGGCGTCCAGAGGAAGTATTACCCATCATTCAATATTTCACCAACAAGGACAACGTAAGAACTTTTATATTTTACAAACATAACATATCTGCTCAGTACTAATCCAAAGTAGGTTTCTTTAGTTCAAATACAAATGAGTAACAACTAAAACTTGAATATCTAAATAAAAATCAGTTGGACTAAAATGTGTTAGGTGAACATTTTTAGATTATTATCCGTCATGCTTGTTAATTTGAATATTTGTAATGTTTTTTTTTTCTAATAAAAACAAAAACCTTGAACACGTGTGTCTTGTCTGAATTGTTGCAGGTTTTCAGGTCTGAAACCTTTCTTTCTGAATTATCAGTCATGCTTGTTGATTTGAATATTTGTAATGTTTTTTTTCTATAAACAAAAACAAAAACCTTGAACACATGTGTCTTGTCTAAATTGTTGTATCTTGCATGTTTTCAGTATCATGATCACTAGTATAAATAACAATACACCGTTTGTTTCTATTTTATATTAATTATGCATTCAATCACTTTACAACCTAGGTATAAAGGCATCTTTAATATAGGCCTATTCATCTGTGTATTAAGTCTGAAGCACTTAACTGCAATTTTATAATACTAATTTTTGCCTTGCTTCTTAATTTCTAATGTTTTTTTCAGTCCTGTTCTGATATCGAGCAAGCACTTTGGAGGTAAAGATGCCTCTGGCCCATCTTTGGATACTGGAGATCGTGAGATCGTTCCCATGACGTGGGGCCTCGTCCCATCGTGGCACAAAGGCCAAGCAAAAGAGATGGCTTACAAGATGAACAACTGCCGCGGTGAAGGCATGCTAGAAAGGGCAAGTTTCAAGCGTCCATTTGAGAAGGGCCAGCGTTGTGTGGTACTTGTTGATGGGTAAGTCAAGTCTTTTTCTGTCCTTGTGACTTGGCCAAGTTAATGTATGTTCTTTGGATCCTGATTAATGAATGAGACGTTTCCTTGTTTTCATCTTCAGAAAAGATGTTCACGCTGACCAAAATCTTCTAGATATCACCTTTTTCTCTGTTTTTTCTCTAGTATTTTATACTATTTCTTTATTTTTGAAATGTTTTTTCTTTTTTTCCTGTCCCTAAAGGAACTACATGTCTCAAGCATTTAATTCCATCAAATCCAAACTCACAATTACATCATCATCCAATGACCATTTGTTATAGTTTGAAAAATATTTGTATTAAGTTTATTTCAACCTTTTTTTTTTGGGGGGGGGGGGAGGGGAGTGGTATAATGTTTGTGTGTGGGTTTTTTTAAGCGTAATAAAGTGTACAAACTTTTCCAGTTTGGGGGCTTGTTGACTACTAACAAGTTATTTTCCAAACAATCCTGGTATCAGCAGAAAAGAAGTTTCCTCTTTATTACCCTTGATAATCTTGTGTGTCTAATTACTTTCATAAAGGCTGTCTATTGCACAGTGATTGAGGTACATACTGATTTGCAGATATTGTCTTTTCTTCAATCTCTGTCCCAACTTCCACATACAACTACACACCATAACATAATACATGGAGCATTGTGGCCCAGTGGATTAGTCTCCGCACTTTGAAACAGAGGGTCGTGGGTTCAAATCCCAGCCATGGCATAGACTTTTCCTTCAGCAAAAAATGTATCCACATTGTGCTGCACTCAACCCAGGTGAGGTGAATGGGTACCTGGCAGGAATTTATTCCTTGAAATGCCAAGTGCTGGAAGCTAGCTGCTTGAGCTACATGTACAGCTGGGGTGATAATATCCAAGTCCTTTGGAAGCGCATAGAGACGTTATTCATAATGTGTTATGCGCTATACAAGAAATGACTATTATTATTATTATACATTCAAAATTCAATTAAATGCAGGTTCTATGAGTGGAAGACGGATGCAGACAAGAATAAGCAGCCCTACTTCATTTACTTCGCCCAGGAGCATCCTCCCGTAGATCTCACCATCCACTCCAGTGAAGATTTGATGGAAGAGAACCCTGACCTGGAGGTCGTGGAGGAGCCCACGGAGGTCAGCGAAGATGACCCGGGATGGACGGGTCACAAGCTGCTGACCATGGCCGGCTTGTTTGACTGCTGGAATCCACCTGATGTGAGTAGAGTAGTCTGCTGTGCAAACCCTTCACTCGAGGAAAGTGGTCTGAAAATGCAGCCCACAAGTGATTTGTGTACTGAAGATTTCTCTCAGCAAGTTTTTTTTGTGCTAGTCGTGGGAGAAGACTTATTTAATAATTATAATGATGATAATGATAATAGTTACATTTCTATAGTGCCTTTTCTTGGAAAGGTACATGTACTTGTGGATTAAGTTTCAATCAAAGTCTGTGCCTGTAGACTAGTATCAGAGTATGTGGGAATATTAGAGTGAATCTTGTCTACCAGTCACAAGGTAGTTCAATTTCCACTCCAGGGGAGCCTCTCATGAAAGGACTTGTCAGACATTTTATCCGACAAGTCCCATTTAATCCAACAGTTACCATAGTAACAATGCTTATCAGTCTATCAAAATTCAGAAAAGTTGTCAGATCTGACGACTTGTCGGACAAAAATGTTGATGAAATGCTCCCCAGGTATTCATTTCAGTTGACATGAAATATATTGTGGTGTGTTTAACCCAAAGTAAATGGCCATTTCAAGTGGGGGCCCAGGCCCATGTGGGAATTTGTTCAGAGAAACACTTAAAAGCTAAATTTCCATCCAGTAAAATATTCACTATACATGTTCCAGAGAAGAGGGGCAAATAAGCTTCCAGCTTTATGTCTCTACATCCAAGTAAGTAGTGGTGTGCATGCTCTTCTGCTTTTAAGCTTATAATGCAGCTTTATAGAATTAAGAACATGGTTTCTGGAATGCATGTGATCCTCTCCGAAATTGAGTCATTTCATTTTATTTTCACTTTATCAATTCCAATATAGGTATCTCATAAATTCAATTTCTCTGTCACTTTGACATCTTTGAAATTCAATCACAACGTTATTCATAACCAGAGTTACTATGCATATGGCAGGGTGCTACATAACTTTTTTGAAGCACTTGCCCAGTCGGGCAAGTAAATTTTCAAATAGTTGGAAAATACTTGCCCGAATATAGATTTCACTTGCCCGAAAAAATCCTTCAAAACAAAGTTTTATTGCTTCAAAACAAGTTATAGGCTTACGGTTTTACATACCATACCATTGATGGCTTTAAAAATACATTTTTCAACATGACTACTGATGTACCTTGTAGTTGTATTTCTTTTTTTTTTTATGATTCTTATCTTGAACATCATGACAAAATAAATGGTAAATATGCTCTTTAATTAATTTCCTAATCTCATATATTTTCCATATATTTTGGATGGGACTAGGACACACAATAAAAAAGGGGAAATCGCTGAAAATAACCAGAGAAAAAAAAATGAAGAGAGGGGGAGAGAATGACAGAAAAAAAAGTAAGAAGAAAGACAGATAGGACGAAGAAATAAAGGAAGGAAGAAAGAAACAAAAATATAAAAAAATAAATAAAGAGAGAGAGAGAGAATGGCTGCGGGGAAGAGAAAGATGGAAAGAAAGAAGGCAAAGGAGGATGGAAAGAAAAAAGAAAGAAAGAAAAAAAATAGAAAAATAATGAGAGGAAGAGAAAGAAAGGAATGAATAAAAGGAAAACAAGAAAGAAAAAGGGTAAACAGAAAGGAAGGAAAAGGGAAAGAAAGAAAACGAGAGAAAGGAAAGAAGGAAGAAAGAAAAGGTATAAGGATAGATGGAAGGAAGGAAAAAAAAGAAAAGAAAGATACAACGAAAGACAGAAAGAAATGAAGGAAGGAATGAATTAAGGAAAGAGAAGAAGGAAGGCAGAAAGAAAAAATAAGGAAGAAAAGGAAGGATGGATGAAAAAAAAAGAAAATCAGAAAAAAAAGAAGGAAAGAAAGAAAGAAAGAAAGAAGGAAGGAAAGAAAAAAAAATAGAAAAAAACTGAGGGGAAGAGAAAGGAAGGAAAGCAAGGAACCAATAAAAAAAGAAAAAGAAAGAAAAAAGGTAAAAAGAAAGACAGGAAGAAAGAAAAGAGAAAAAGAAAAGGTAAAGGATTGATGGAAGGAAGGAAAAGAGAAAGAAAGAAAATGAGAGAAAAGAAAGAAGGAAGATAGGAAGAAAGAAAATGTATAAGGATAGATGGAAGGAAGGAAGGAAAAAAAAGAAAAGAAAGATACAACGAAAGACAGAAAGGAATGAAGGAAGGCAGAAAGAAAAAATAAGGAAGAAAAGAAAGGATGGATGGAAAAAAGAAAGATCAAAAGAACAAAAGAAGGAAAGAAAGGAAGGAGAAAGAAAGAATGAAAGACAAAAAGAAAGGAAGGATTGAAGGAAAGAAATAAAGAAAGAATGAAAGGGTTGAAGAAAGTAAGGAAGAAAAAAAGACAGGAAGAAAAGGTAAAGAAGGGATGGACGGAAGGAAGACAGTATGAAAGAATGAGAGAAGGGAAAAAGAAGGAAGGATTAAAGAAAGAGGTAAACAAAGGTTGGATAGAAGGAAGAAAGAAAAAAAAAATAGAAAGAAAAGAATGACAAAAAGAAAGACAGCTATAGTAACAGAAAAATGAACAAAAGAAGGAAGGAAATTTAAAGAAATAAAGAGAGATTCAAAAGAAGGAAAGATAGGCAGAAAGAAAGAAAATAGAGAGGAAGAAAGCTCAAACTATCCAGTCATAAATAAAGAAGAACATTTATCAATTTCCTTGGTAAAAAAAAATAGTTACGAAATAAACCACGTTTATCAACATACACACAAATGCATACAGTATGTGGGACTGTCAAACAATGTATTTCAGTGTGTGCGATACAGACGATCATTCGAAACCCGATCTTTTTTAAGCATAACAGAAGTGAAAATTTCTCCATTAACTGCTTACAAATGACAGAGCTACCCCAATTTTTAGGAAATATGGACATAACAAGAATTTTCATTGGTGAGAAATGTGAATTTTGACAGTTCTGTGGGAGTGGGAGATTTCTTCCAGAGCAAACTTCGTTCGTGCAGTACCGTACACTGTAGAAACTTAACTACATGCATCGGCTGCGTGGACTAGGCGCTAGCTAGCTGGGTACTGTATGCTAGACTGCCATTGATTATGTGTGTGTGTGTGTGTACGTCTCTGAGCTGTGTGTTTATTGCAGAAAACGGCGCAAATTTTGCAATTCGAATTATAAACTTTTTTGAAAGAAGAAATTAATAATATTGCTTTTTTTTCTCTCTTTTTCTTTTCTATATTTTGATGGTGAAATATGGGGAATCTTTCTAAAATATCATTTCCATAGGAGAATTTTGCTTGCCCGATTCGGGCAAGCAGTTTTTGTCTTTGCTTCAAAACACTTGCCCGACTCTAACTTTTACTTGCCCCGGGCAATCGGGCAAGCGCTTATGTCGCACCCTGATACGGTACACGTTCATTGTGTGAAGGCATGTCCGGATCCCATGAATGGAGTAATATTACATCTGTAAAGTGCTTGGAGACGTTGTTCCGATGTGTTTAGCATTATTGTCATTATTATCATTATTAATCAATCAATCCGTCTGTTCTTGTCCGTTTCAGGGAGGTGAGCCACTGTATACTTACTCTGTGATCACTGTGGAATCCAAGGATAGCCTGTCGTGGCTTCATCACAGAATGCCCGCCATCTTGGAAGGGGATGACGAGATACAAACGTGGTTGGATTTCGGCACCGTGGATTCCAATAAGAAGGTAATGATGTGGATGGTGTTGGAGTGGTTGTCGTGGTGACGGCAATGGTGGTGGTCTCAGTGATGATGTTATTGATCATGATGGTATTGATGTTGATGATGATGATGATTATGATGATTATGATGAAGATGATAATGAAGATGTTGTTTTTTTATGATGATGATGATGAAGATGATGATGTTGATGATGATGATGATGATGATGATGATGATGAAGATGATGATGATGATGGTGGTGCTGGTGATAATGGTGGGAGTGATGATATTGTGATGGCGATGATGATGATGGTGGTGGTGATGGTGATACTAGTGATGATGGTTGTGATGATGATGATGATAATGATGATGATGGTTGTGATGGTGATGATTACGATGATGATCTTTATGATGGTGATGATGATTATGATGGTGATGATGATTATGATGATGTTGGTGATGATGTTGATGGTGATATTGCTGACAATGGTGGCGATTGTTGTGGTGATGACATTTTTTATAATAATGATAATGGTACATGTACATGTATGTATAGAGGTTGTAGTGATAGGGGATCATGATGGTGATAATGAAGATAATGGTGGCAATAGTTGTGATCAGATGATATTGATGATGATAAGGTAAAGATAGATATTGACTAGTGACAGTATTATTGATGGCTATGTACATGTACATGTAGCGTGAAGACACTTAATGTGTTGTATAATTAATATAATCAATATAATAGATATTTCCTTTTTGTTATCCCTCTCTACCAACTATGTAGGCCGCATCCCTTGTCAGCGCTAGAAGCTGCCTGGCCTGGCATCCTGTGACAAAATCTGTCGGCAATGTTCGCTACAAGGAGCCAGACTGCATTAAGCCAATTGAACTCGGGTAAGTGCAAATATGTCGTACGTACGCTTTACCTTGCATGCATATCCAAGGACATTGACCCGACACTTGCTCCCGTGACAATTGCTCTTGTGACAATTGTTCTTCTCTTAATTTTTCAGAAGTCGGGGGACTTTCAATCCACTAGTGTCAATTAAATTAAATTTCTGGGGTTAGAACTGTTTTTTTTTTAATAATGAAAATTGGGATCGTTCTGCACATTTAAGGGGTCGGATTAGAATCTAAAGACTAAAATTAGTACGTTTTACTTGGATCGGTCAAGTTGCGGTAAACAATCTTTTTTGCCTAATGGTTTTAGGTAAGGCTTTAATTTTGGCTTTACATAATATACTAAATGAACTAAATATTTACATAATATAGTTCATTGGAGCAATTGTCATCAGTGCAAATGTCCTGACACTTGGGGTGGATGACAATATTACAAGGTCTATGGCACCATGTGATAATGCAGAACCTGGAACATCACATAAGTGTACATTATCAGATAAAGGGGGTTTGGCATGTTACCCAAATGTAAACTTCAAAAGTTGAAATCATCTTCTTGCATTGCTTATTTGACACATTGCAGCATTGGTCAGGGCCGAGAAAAACAGGAATATTGGCTGTCGTTCACAATTGAATTCTCATGAGTTTGAGAGTTTATCATAAGTACTGACTTTCTGTGTCCATAATGTAGCTCTAGTTTACATTATATGACACCTAGATAGATCCTTGTGATTTGATTGGCTGTTTGATATCGTTCATTCAGCCCATTTTGCAATGACGTCATCAATCGTGCAATTTTGGATCCATACGATTGTGTCCATTGCACTCGCACACCGAGACTGCAGCTCATGCACCAGCAGTGCGCATGTTGTAATGACGTAACAATCAACAGACCGAACCCGCACTGCATGAGCATGCATGTTTTGCATAGAGATTCATGAATTTCATACGAAAAAAAAAATCATTTTTTAGGTGTCATATTTATAAACCAAATAATGAATGTTTTTTCATTCGTGCAATGGACAGAATACTTCATTCGGTGAAAGATGAAATAATGATCCATTCAACTCTGCTACGCCTCGTTGAATGGATCATTTCATCTTTCACCTCATGAAGTATTATGTCCATTGCACTCATAAACATTCATTATTTGTATACTATTGAACAGGAAATGAAGCCAATAACCCAAACCTGGAACTTGGGCTGGGATACATAGGAAACTGGCACTGAGATGTGCAGGCCTCATGCACTGCCAAGTATGAAGAGGATTGAATTACAAAATGAAGTTTACATTTTCAGTTGTTTTATTTTTATCACCTACACTTAAGATGTCTTCAAGATTTTCCAACAAAGATTTGGAATATTTGTCAAGTCCACCCCAGAAAATTGTTGATTTGAATTGATATAGAAAAATCAAACAAAAATAACGCTGCAAATTTCATCGAAATCGGATGTAAAATAAGAAAGTTATGACATTTTTAAGTTTCGCTTTTTTTTCACAAAACAGTTCAATGCACAACTCAGCGATATGCAAATGAGAGAGTTGATGATGTCCATCACTCACTATTTCTTTTGTTTTTTATTGTTTGAATAATACAATATTTCAATTTTTACAGATTTGACAATAAGGATCAACTTGATTTAACCATAAAATGTTAAATTAATGGTAATTCCACATGTTCAGGGAGAAATAACACTTTGTTTCACTTGATGAGGAGGAGAAAATTAGAATATTACATATTTCATATAATAAAATACAAAAGAAATAGTGAGTGGGTGACGTCATCAGTCTGCCAATTTGCATACCGACCAGGATGTGCATATAACTGTTTTGTGAAATTAAGCGAAACTTTAAAATGTCATAACTGTCTTATTTTACATCCAATTTTGATGAAATTTTCAGTGTTTTGCTTGTTGGATTTTTTTCCTATTCTCAAATCAACATTTTGTTGGGGTGGACTTGTCCTTTAATGTTTATTGAAAAAATTATTTCCTTCGTGCAAACTATGATCAGGCCAAGTGACGAGACACAGTACATGTACGTTTATACTGTTATTTTTTTCTTCTTCTCTCATGCAGAAAACCTGACAAGCCAAAGGTCGAGAGTAAGAGCAGCCAGTTCATGTCATCCTGGCTCTCCAAAGGGAGTAAAACACCAGAAGGGAAGATCAAGACAGAGGGAGGGCCTGCAAAGAAGGAAGAGCCCAGCAAGAAGAAGACTCGTGCTTCATTGATGAAGTGGTTCGTGAAGAAAGAAAAGATGGAAGATGAAGGGGTGGAGGATGAGAGGAAGAAGAGAACGGGGGAGGGCGTGACTGTGAAGGAGGAGGAGCCTTCCCCGAAGAAAAGTAGGGTGTCTTGAAAATATCCAAACGGTATTGAAAATATTGGACTGCCATCTTGCTGAATGTACTGCCGGTTTCTCTATAGACCAGCTTTCAATCAAACCTGAAATACTTGATGTTTTCTTTTAACTTTCAATATTCGATGACTAAACAGAATACTGATTTACTGTTCAGACTTGAATAGAATGCAAGGTCCAACTGTGATTTCTTGAAATGTGTGATGAGCGTATGGCAAACAGAATACAAGGTCTAACAGAAAATGTCTGTTCTTTAACAGATATAGGATGAATACAAGTTGTACAAACAGTATTACCGATTTGACTAAACTTGAATAGAATGCAAGATCTATAAGTAATCTGGTTTCCTTACGTGAATTATTTGATGAATGTGACCAAAGAGTGACTGTATTCAACAGAATCCAAGATATAACAGAGAATTGGAAATTATCCAAAAAATATACAAGCCTGTTAACGGTTGTAAACTATGCACGAGCAGTAAAAGGTAATTTGAGATAAACCATGAAGGTGGTTTTAAAATTCGCTGACATTGGCATTTGCTATTTGATGATTATTTGTGTATTCCTTTTAAAAATCATTTTATCACATCCAAGCTGAAGGGTAACAAAGTCGTCATAATCGCTTGTATTTGAGAGTAGCCCAAACAGTAGTCAAATGTGCCAAAAGCAGACAATATAGCAAACTGATGTACTATTCTAGTCACCTAGGCCCCGTTGCATGAAAGTTACTATTATGGTAACTTTGCCATCTAATGGTAACTACCATGGTAACATTGATCAACAGCCAATCAGAATCAAGGATTTCATGAAAGTTACCATAATGGTATGATGCAATGGGGCCCTGGTCTATACAATGTCTTTCGTTCTTAGAATTTGAATGCTTTGCCAGGAAAGCTGACGCAACATCTTCATTTGAAAATGTTAGTGCTCATCCTAATGAAAAATGGCAAAGGTCATTTGAGAAAAGTTGATCATGGGCTAACCGTGAACTGGCTTATTGTCGAAGACCTGCCATAACATTTGGATGTCTTGATAAAATGGAATGTACATGTAATGCACGACATGTGGCTTTCTAAACTTGGTTCATGCACAGAAAACATACACTGTACAGTGATACCATGCATTGATTTGTAACTTGTAACAAGATGGTTTGACCTGTGTGCAGTTTGAACTCATATCCGGATGTTGACAGATATTGATCTGAAACTGAATGTCCCAATAACCCTACTTGTTGATGGAGATGCATGTGTAAGCGCGAGGAAAAACTTAGTTTCTCTTGCTTCTGACAAGGTAGTAAAGGAAAATGTAAAAAAACTACATGTACATTGTAGAAGACCTACCGAAACATTTGGAATATAGTCTTAGCTATGTATGTGAACCACTTTCACCACCAGTTTCCAGAGGTTAATGGCGCACTCACATTTCCCCTCCGGCCGCTGTACTGCGAGTTGAAAACAGCCGTTTTAACATTTTTAGTACCAGCTACATATAGGCGGTTTGAATAAAAATGAATAAAACGGCTGTTTTCGACTCGCCGTATGGCCACCGTAGGAGAAATGCGACTGCAGCATAAGCTGATCAGCCCACTTCGGTTTCAGACCCCATTTTACCAAAGTGGGCGAGCACGGTAGATAGAACGATTTATACTATCCGGTCCTGCTAAAAAAGCAGGGTTAGACAGCTTATTTCGGTGCCAGCCAAGTGCTGTAGTCTGAAACCAAAGCGGAGCTAATCATTAGCCATTCATAAGGAAATTCAATGGGAAATGAACAAAAGTCCTTGGAAAGGCATAGGTACGAAACAACTGAATTTATGTTCTTCAGTGTGAGATGTATATGTATTTTTAAAATTTTGTTGAAATCTGTAAGGATTTGTTCCACAAAAGCATACAGAATTGGCTCAGCTGCTTCAGTACATCATTGTATTCATCTTGGGCATTATACAGTACATCTATATTGGAACTAGATAGGTTTCAAATGATTCTCAATTCACTGTCTGATGCTCATGTTTTCTTTTGAAGTCATTATAAAGCCATTTTAAAAGTGGCCAGTTTCCCCAAGTGCACAAAACCTACATGTATATGTAGTTATGGGATATAAAAAGAAAAAAATGCACTTGCAAATTTTGGTGGTGTGTTTCTTCCAAATGTTCTTTTAAATTGTAAAATATATCATGATTAAAGTTTACAGTACTAGATTAGAGTTGTGTAGATTATGACCATATTTTTCATGATTATAGCACTAAATGTATTGATCAAAATAATATATAGCTTGTTTAAAAATATGTATACCTCATGCATTTATAAATGGTATCCTATGGGTTGATAAACATTTATGTACTAAAATACTCCCTGAAGTTATGTAATTATAATAGTACTGCTGCTTTCTGTACCGCTTCACTCTCTTTTTTCTTTCTCTTTTCTCTCTCTCTCTCCTTCCTCTCTTTATCTTTCTACCTCCCTTTCATTCTTTGTTTCTGAAACCGACTTCTCTCTACAACTCGTTTACTTTAATTGTACATTTGTTTTTCATTTATCTTTTCAAAGCAGATGCTTGTCAAATCCATCGCTCTTTTCTATTCAACTTGAAACGAAAACTGCTTGTTTTACACAATAAAAAACATTGGATAAACATGAATAACCTGGCTGGTTTATTTATTCATCTTGCACAGCTTAGTTTGATTCTCAAATACCAAGCTGGTACAGGAAAATGTAAAACAGAATATAAAATAAAAAGAGATATTCAGCATAGCAAATGGCCAAGGGCAACAGGCAATCCCCTATCGCAACCCATACAACACTTTAATGTCCTTAAAACCTTCTTTGGGGTGACCATTTCCATCAAAATCACCTCAAATCTGCTACAAGAATCATCATTTTTATTCTACCATAATTTCTCAAGACCTGATGAGAAAATCCAATAAACATGTTTTCGCAGATATGTCCTTTAGCTACGATTGTTGTGCATTACTTGACTTGCACCAAGAAAAGTTAGCCCAAAATGATATGAATAGCCCAAAAGACTGAAAAATGGGCCCTTTTAAACAAATAATTCCTAACCTGGAAATATTTGCTATAGTCGATATTCAAATTTTAGGACGTGTGCATCTTGACATGTTTCTGAAATATAACAGAATTTAATATCAAAATCAAGGTTCACATTTGAAAAAGGGGGATACAGTAGTGAATTTTCATTGCACATGTTAATTGCAAAACCATTGTCTGAGCTGTCGATATTTAAATAATAAAAAGTTGTAAACAGAGGGTCATCAAAGAAGAGAGAAGAAAAAATATTCATGGCAAGCGAGTTGAATATTGAAAATAATGATACTGTCTTTCATCCATATTGTCTATCAGTCAGTGAATGGCTGCATATTCAATATAAACATGTCCAAAGATTCGAATTGATAGCACCTTCTATAAATGTTAAGATTCTTCTTAAATTACCTGATGAACTTTTAAACAGAACCCCCAAAATCTGTTTAACTCGGGGGAAAAAAATTGGTTCCATGACATTTGCTGCGGCGACAATTGTTCCATTGTAAATTCCACACACTAATGGACTGGCAAACTTCAACCCTACATGTAGCTTTAACATCATCAACCTAACCCTAAACCTAGCAAAAAAACTCTATTACAACACTAACCCTATATCTTAGACGATATAAAGTCAGGAGCAATCGTCGCAGGAGCAACTGTAATGTCACCAAAAATTCAACTGCTATTAACATATATTTGCATATTCTGGATCCGGTTTCAAAACCATTTGTTATAATTATAGCAAAGGCACTTTTCTTTCACAACAAGTTTACTCTCGGCCAATTAGATTGAGAGATTTCAGTAGCTTGTAACTGTTATTGCAAATTAAACAAGTGAAACATGCCCTGGGTCCTGTAACACAAAGGTTAGCGATTACTGGTATGCTCCATATTTCAAGATTGATTGTACATTGTATGTAGTCAATGCAATAAATCCTTGTGTTCTATGATGATTGCTAAACTTTCAATACATATGAAGAGCTCACTTGCAAAAGGGGTTAGGTCCATTTTTCATCAAATTTGATTTTTATGTCTTAATGTATAGATTTTTAGTAGCTCTATAAGATGATACCAAAGAAAAGTTGAAATTCCTATTAAAAAGTGAACTAAAATGGCAAAGAAAAATCACTTTTTTTTCATAAGGGGTTAGGTCCATTTCAGTTTAGTAGCAAAAGGGGTTAGGTCCACACAGAATTTTTTTTGGAAAAGAATATCTTAAAAAACATGAAGACAGGTAGATTTCTCCTATACCCAATTTTATGTTCTTATGGTAGCCGGGGTATCATGAAAATTCAGTTTCGCATAAGAATATTGCAAAATGGGAGATTTAAAAAAAATGATTTTCTTGAAGTGGACCTAATGATCCCTTTTGCAACAAAACTCTTCTGAAGAACTCATTTGTCAAAAGGGGTTAGGTCCATTTTTCATGAATTTTATTGTTTTCTGTCTCTAAGCCTCCAAATTTTTAGTCACTCTGATGATACCAAAGACAATTTGAAATTCAAATGAAATCGTGAATGAAAGTGGCAAAGAAAAATCACTTTATTAATCAAAAGAGATTGGATTCATTTCAGTTTACTTGCAAAAGGGGTTAGGTCCACAATGATAATTTTTTTTTAAAGATATAGAAGAAAATTGAAGACAGATAGATTTCTTTTATACCCAATTTTATGTTCACATGATAAGATAGTACATCATGACAATTTAGTTTCTCATAAGGATATTGCAATAAGTGAGAATAAAAAACATGGTTTTTCTCGGAATGGTCCAAAGTGGACCTAACCCCTTTTGCAACTAAACTATTCATATAAACAAATATAATATCTACCCTCATATCTTACCAATGACCCTTAATTGATTTTCAAGTCTGTGACATCAACATGATTTAGTTTGGTAAAATAATTTTCCAGATAAGACAATTTAACGATAAATGACGGTTGTTAAAATTTCTTCAATATGAGTTTGTACAAACAATCAAATGACCGTCTACGTGTCTGTTTGTATAGATGAAAAATAAGTGCCAGAAGATACTGGAAGAAACTGTGTAATTGCCGAGAAATATGCAGAATAAGCATGCATTCCAGCCAGATGTCAGCATTTTTTCCAAGCAACAGTAATACACTGTCCCACGTGTGCTCATTGGTGTTGGCGAGCTTCAGTGTGGTCATTTTTCAGCTTAGATTTCATGATTACATAAAGTTCAATTAATGTAACTGTACGTGATCTTGAGTTAGGATGATAAACTGTAGAGACAGTTGACCTTCATGAAATCGGCATTTGATGCACTGACATTCATTTATCTTCAACTTCACACTTTCCAAACATTTCTAGTCCCCGATTCATTCCAAGTACTGAGTTATGGTTTCGCTTTACATTCGTTCAGTCCTCTTCACCTATCTCTCTCCATCATCATCTTGTTTTTTCTTAAGGCATAGTTCTTTCAAGGTTGCTCACCTCTCAAAGGCTTTTCCAATCATCTAAAGATCAGAATTATTCTCACCAATCAATTTGTCTTTTTCATTGTCTTTATTTTCTCAAGGCAGTGTTTCATCCTTTTCCTTTCCAGGTTGCATATCTTTCTCAAATGTCTCTTCCAAAACCTCACATTTTCATTATCATCTATCTATCTATCATATTTGATGAATGTCATCTCTCTGTCACTGCCTCATTCTTTCCATGAATATTTCTATTCTTCTCTTCTCTACTATTGACATCTGTTGATGAGGGAGCATCATCTTTCTTCTCTGCCGGTCTACCTTCTCCTTCACTCCTACCATCCCTTCTCCTCCCATCATCTCTCTTTCTTTCTTCTCTTCTTACATCATCTCTCCTTGTATCTCTCCCGTCATCATTTTTTCTTTCATCTCTTCTATCCCTTCTTTCCACCATCTGATTTTCATCTCTCCTCTCCCCTCTTCCTTCGTCTCTCCGTCCTTCCTCTTTCCTTCGATCATCTCTCCTTTCTTCCCTCCTTCTTTCATCTCTCCTGCCATCATCCCTCCTCCTGTCATCTCTACTCTCTTCCCTGTCATCTCTTCTTCCTTCATCTCTCTTTCCCTCCTCTTTCCGTCTTTCATCCCTCTTTCCATCTCTCCTGCCCTCATCTCTCCTGCCCTCATCTCTTCTTCCCTCATCTTTCTGTCCATCAACTCTTCTTCCTTCATTTCTTCTTCCCTCATCTCTCCTTCCGTCATCTCTCCTACCACCATCTCTCCTCCCCTCATCTCTCCTCCCCTCATCTCTCCTCCCCTCATCTCTCCTACCACCATCTCTCCTACCATCATCTCTCCTCCTCTCATCCCTATCTTCCCTTCTCCCATCCTCCCTCCTCCTTTCATCCCTCCTTCCTTCACTCCTAGAAAAGTCCACCCTTCCCTCATCCCTCCTTCCTCTTGAATCATCACTTCTTCCTCTCCTTGCTCCGCTATCCCCTTTCCCCTCCCCATTTCTCCTTCTCTCCTCCTCTTCCTTCATCCTCTCATCATCCATCATGGCCTCCCTCTGCTTCCGCAACATCGCGCACTTCCGCTGGAAATAAAGATGCGGGAAGTTCCCCTTCCTCAGGGCATTCTTGGCAGCTTCCATCTCGGCGTCCCTGATATTAGACGCTGTCCCTGTCGACATTCGCTTTGCCTTGAAGTAGACGGCTACCGAGTACTGACGGGAGTTTGTGGGCCCGCTCTGGCTGATGACCTTGTAGTAGGGTACATCTGGTTCCTGACCTTCGACCCGTAAGGTCAAGCAGCACTGCTGGAGTTGGGACTTGGCATCGTTCCAGTGGTTTTTCTGGATGAAATCCTGGAATGGGTAAAGGTGGATCAAATTCTTTATCGGTTCTTAGTAGTGGATTACGCATGAGTAGAGAAAGCTGTACAATGCACAAAGCACATTTTATCTTATGTAAGCGTACAGAGAAACACTTTGGCAGGAGTTTCTGCATTTATTGTAAAATAAGAGTACAAATTCACAAAAATGATAAAAAATATCATATGAAACATTGATTTTCTGACAAAAAGTGCATCACAAAAGAGTTTTAATGGCAAAAGTTGGAACCACTAGACCAAGAGATTTTGCAAAAATATAAGTGGAAGACACAACAGAAGTGGAAACAAAGGGATAGAACAATATACAAACATGAGAAACCTCTGAGTTTACCTTTAGCCGAGGATAAAATACTACACCGCAGAACGTTTCCACAACATCGAGTCCATGGTCTACGTACATGGCACCAATCAAAGCTGAGATGAATAAAAAAAAAGGACAAGATAACAGCATGAATTCCTGCATAACCATCAGTTTAAAAATTGACCCCTGCATTCCACATGTTGAAGGTCAACATGAAATCATTCAAAGTAAGCTCTTCCACAATGATCATCATATTCCGCAGATTTCATTTAGCTTCCCCCCCCCCCCTTGTTCCAAGATCCGGCCGTTGACTGCTCGATCAAGATGAAAATCAGGAGGCACATTACCCTAAACATAATCTACAAAATTGAATACTTATCTGTTCTAAAATTGTTACAAATACTATTTTCTACATGAAATAAAATAATCATTCAAATATATACAACATGTATCCGTTTATAAAGCTCCAAAAATGCAAAATTTGGGTCTAGACACACTTTTAAGGATTCTTATAAAAAATGGCAGTACAAATAAAAAATTATCATCTATTTCATTGTGTTTAAATTTTTTATATCACCTTCAACAAGATCAGCCAGGATCTTCATAGGAACATTGTTCTCGTTCCTGGGTCTGATCTTGGGCTCTATGATGTACTCAACGAGACCAAGTTCCTGGGCTATGATAGACTGGGTCTTGTTGTTGACCAGAGAACTCCTCAAGAGCTGTAACGACAAGAAGTGCAGTCCAATGAGGGTTAACAAGAATGATCGAATGTTGGGTACGAGGATCAGTCGTTAATCTTAACCTAATATGGGAAGGGGATGTAGTAATGAAATAAAGGAACACATGCCCTAACCCTTAACCCTATCTTAACTGGGCTATTTCGGACCAGTATATACTGGGGGGTAATTTGACCCCCCCCTCAGATCTCGGCCGCTGATTGCGCAATCGCCGCAAAAATTTGCAAGCGCGTTGAGCCGGATTTAAACTACAAGAGTGTATAGCAAAGTTTTCAACAACAAAAATTTTAATATTTTTTATTAATTCATTATGCAAATAAGCATATGAAATTTGCCATAAATTTGTTTTTTGTGTATGTATTTGCCTTTAACTCAATTTATATAGCTAGTAGAATGCAAATTTTTGGTGGGAGTATCAATTATTACATTTCTAACAGTTATCTACCAAAAAATAGCAAAAATATAATTAATTTCTTATGTATTTTATTGTTTTTTAAATTCTTATGTATTTCTTTGTTTTTTCAAACCTTTGTTTTTTTATTGTTTTTCCCGATGAACTTTGTCGAGGACCCTTTTGCGATCATAAACAGCATAAAATAAATCCATTTCAACCAACAAAACTAAAAATAATCATACATTTATGATTTTTGGTTGAAAAACACAATTTGCATTGACTTTTTACACGGAATCACGTTTTTGAGCAATTTCTGGTCCAACATGCACTTAAAAAACGTTGCGTAATTTTGGAATCGCGTACCTGGGCGTCGCAAATTTGGTCTCAAAAGATGCGCAAGACTTGGAAGTAAAAAGTCTGTGAGCGGCGCAGTCAAAAAAATTCATGCGACGGCGTAGTGACGAAATTTGTTGAGGGGGGGTCAAAATGTTCACGTAAGACATTGTATAAATTTCCTGTCGAAAAAATTACGACAATGGAGTCTAATACAGTGCAGTAGAATCCATGTATATACATTGTACTTTGTTGAATATTTCCTGTGCTCTATAAATCCATATTTTTATTATCATTGTTTTTATCAATTTTGTGCATGAAAGAAAAGATATCATCACTTACTGATAAGTGTCCTTCGTGATGATACGGGAAGTGTTTGTAGAGGTAGGAGGACACAACAAGCTGCAGCACAGAATCACCAAGGAACTCGAGCCTTTGATTGGAGCCCCTGAAAAAGAGGAAAATGAAACGACAAATATTTTGCGGTAATTTCATTTTCACAAATTTTGCAACTTGCTGAATGCAAATATTTCGCTTCCTGGTATGACTGTACAAATTGAATGTGAATAAAAGAAATTCATGAAAACACATTCTCGCGAGTTCCCCGCCTTGAAGTGAAATCATGCAAATATATAGACACGAAATATGTGGCATGTCCACTATTGATCAAATTTCACAAGTCATGGGCTGGGATAATGTGTTGTTTTGTTTTGATTGAAACAATAGCCACCAAAACAGACTGCAATCAGTAATTTCTTCTTGCAATTTTGTTGAAGGACCTACCTATAACACAATTAATCAATAGGTATTGAATTTTGAAATTTATCCAGGGCAAGGCAACTGTTCAGAAGTAAACATTTTAATATCATAGCTCAAATGGAGAAAAAATGTTGGTGGTCATTTTATTGAATTCTGTATGAACTCATTTTGAAATCGTTATCACAACTGGCATTTATATTTAAATTGGACATTTTGTGGAATTTCCCTTGAAATTATTGCCCTCTTCAAATACTCGCAATTTGCTTTTTCAATAAAAGGGGAATCCATCACTGGTCATAAAATGTTGTGTTGCAAAGGAGGAAAATGAACATAACAGAATGGTGAAAATTTGAAAGCAATCAGACAAGCAATAAGAAAGTTATGGCTGCTTTAAAATTGAGATCCCTCAGACTATGTAGATTTCAAATTGGCAACCGAGTAAGTAAATTATGACAAGGGGCAACGACAACTTTCCCATAGGCCATGTACTTGGAGTACATGGAAAAATAATACTTGCCTTACATCACTATGACATCACATATGCGACAATTTGAAATCTCCATGGGTTACCATGTGATTACCAATTTTTTACTACTTATAGAAATTCAAAACTTTCTTATTGTTTGTCTGATTTTGTCCAAATCAACTTGTATGATTTTTCTCTTTCCGCTAAAAGTAAGGTTTTATTTGGGTTGGATTCCCCTTTTAATGTGGAGATTTTCAATCTGGATTTTATCAGCAGGGACAGTCTCATAGAATACATACTGTGTTAGATTGGTATATCCCACAGATCTCTGGGTAAAAGCTCTGGCAAGAAGCCGAATGTGCCGGAACCTCATCCCAGTGTCCTCTTCAAATACTGTCAATTTCTGGGGAAAATGGAAATAAATTCAGATATATTAGAGGATAAAAGCATAATTAACAGTAGTAAGGATATGATATCATTAGGGCTATATGTAAGTCAGACTGACAGGTCCGACAGTGACCGACCAACGCTGTCGGTGGACGGAGCAACTTCTTCCAGACCGTTGAAATAAAGAAATACAATAAAAATACACAGAGTCAAGAACTTTGACAATCAATCAGGTAAAGACATTTCCCTTGAGTTTTATATAATGTCATTTCATGTGATATTATCGATCAAGTAGGATTATAGAAAAAAAAAATTCAGCGCGCACTATTTCTCTATTTTCTTGCTCAACTTTATCGGTCCATAGCATTAAATTCTCAAAATGAATAGTAAATGATAATAAACAGGTGATTATATAGTGCCTAAATAATTAAAACTGCTCTATACGCTTCACATACATGGCTCTCCAAATTGACATTACAACAAAAATAGACGTCTAATGGGTGCCATCATTTTGTTCTGCCTGTTTGTGATTCTTAGTTACTTTGCCACAGTGCTGCCATGGAGTATTTGTAGTAGCTATAATCTAAAGGCTGTCACATTGTTCGGTGCAAGCCTTGCATGTGACTTGTGGGTAACTATTTTTTATACCGGCAGGTCACCAACAAGTCGCCCGCATTGGCAGTATTTCGCATGCATCTCACACCAGGAAGCGTAAGCAAGTCTGATTTGCATGCAGAAACGTTTGAACATGCTCAAAACTTTGTTGCAGCTTGCAAGAAATGATGTGAGGGGGCCTTTAAATTTAGATAAGTTCGAAATAACAAGGTCTTACCTGTAACACTTCTGAATTCTTGATCAGATGTCGGTCTGTGTCGGGGAAATCAGCCTAATATTTTTTTTTTTAATGAAGACAGAAGAGCATGATTATATTCATATAATATTGACTGGCCTTGAGGGAACATCAAATATATTGCCCGCAACAGAATCATATTCTCATATTATCATATGTGCTCAAATTTCAGCTATTTCAAAAGATGAAATATTAAAAATAAAAATCACTTCTCGGTCAACCCGCCCCCCCCCCCCCCTGAATAAACTAGAGGCTTCGGACATCGGACATCAAAGGAAACATTGCTCCTGTAGTCTCTTTTGTACTGCTTTAGAAATGATCAGCTGCTTGAATAATTTATTACCCGTTGGACCTCCAGTTTTAAAAACTCCTTGGTGTAAATTACAGCCTTTTGAAACAGCCCCTATATCACTTACAAGGTGTCAGATTCTCCTTTCAATTTCACCAAATGGAATTATTTTCTTTACTAACCTGCAAGGGGTCTTTGGGATGTTTTAACCAGATATTTTGAAATTGTTCTTCCTCGAACAGCAATTTGCCGAAGATCTCCCGACATAGGTCCAGCCCTGCCTCCAGGTATATTGCGCCAAAGACCGCCTCCAAGCAATTCGCCATCGCATGTCGAAGGTCATAGGGTCGACAGAGGTCAGGCCCATGGGCATAGAGCATGTACTTATCAAGTTCAAGTTTCTAAAAAATAGAACAAGCAATAGGAAGAGCTTTTAAAGTTACATGTATACATGTATGTGGCAGACAAACAAAGAGCCTCAGACTGATCATCATCATCATCATCATCATCATCGTCATCATCGTCATCATCATCGTGATCATCGTCATCATCACTATCATCATTACCATCATCATCATCACCATCATCATTACCACCATCATCCATCATCACCATCATCCAGGGCCAGATCCAGGACATGTGCCCCCCCCCCCCCAAAAAAAAAGGGGGGCACATGTTTCCGAGGAAAAATTTGACAAGCAAAGAAAAAAAAGGTTCTTAACCAAAATAGAATATTGTGTCCCTAAAAAAGATTAACAAGCAGAAAAAAAAAGGTTTTCTCTTTCAAACAGGGGGGGGGGGGGGAGGGTGGCACACTTCTGTTTCAACAGCATTTTTACATTACCAATTTTAATTTTGCTTCTCAAAAGGTGGGCACGGGCCGGCTGTGCCCCACCCTGGATCCGCCAGAGCAATCATCACCATCATCATCATCGCCATCCTCTTACCTTTGCCAGGACCGACAGATGTTGGTTCTGGACCAGCGCCATACGATACGTCGCCAACCCACCCTCTTCCAGGTCGGGGAACAGGTGATAGAGGTGAGTACTGGAGAGGAACTCGATCACCGCATCCCCGAGGAACTCCAGACGCTCGTAGTGCTTGATGTGGGACGGCAGCTCGTCGTTTGAAGCCATCAGCGACATGATGCGGTACAGCTGATTGATTCCTGCAAATGAAATTCAAGACATGTATTAGTTGGGAAAGAACATTCCTTAACTCAAATGTTCAGAGTATCTCAATCATGTTTCATCCTCTGTTTAACTGAGACCGTGATCTAACTACTGTATGTGCTAAGTTTATGGGAAGCCAAACATGTCATAATTTGTTCACCTGGCATGTGTCTTATGTTTACTCTGCTTTTTCCTAATTCTTTAATGGTGAAGATCACTATATTAATTATCCTTTCAAGACAGTTGAGAATGATTTGAAAGTAAAATGAACTGATACTACAGTATGAACCTCTACTGTTAACGATTTACATTACAATTGACTATTCAAAGTTAAACCACAGCTTAATACCAGAGTTTAAATTAAACCCAACTTCAAAATACAGGCCTCTGTCTGTCTCAACCCGGGTGTTAAATGGGTACCCGGTAGGATGCGTGAGCGTATGTAGTATGCATAGTAATCGAGCCTTGAATTTCTAGTTGGATTGCTCCCCAGGGAGTGGAGAAGGTGTATACATTGTGTGCGGGCATGCCAGGACCCGATGACTGGGGGTAATAATCATTAGAATGTGTATTGCTTAGAAACACCATCATGGGGACGTCGTGGTCTAGCGGTTAAGACTCACGTCTTTCAATCTGAGGGACATGGGTTCAATTCCCAGCCATGGCTTGTTTTTCTTCAGCAAGATATTTACCCACATTGTGTTGCACTCAACCCAGGTGAGGTAAATGGGTACTGGCAGGAAGTAATTCCTCAAAAAGCTGTGAGCACCGAAATTGGTAGACTAGCTTTAATAGCCAGGGTAACATAGGAGCGCCTTGAGCACCTGACGAGGGGGATACGTGCGCTATATAAATCCTATATTATTATTATCCCTAAACACAAAGTATGAAACGCAAGACATTATGGATGACCCCAGAGGGGGAAAAAAACAAATAAACAGTTCAACGTACCTTTCTTTCTTTCTTTTGCGAGGACCTTCTTGTGTTCTGTGTGATCCTGTCTGCAGCGGATGCCACAGTTGTACAGAGAGTTCCTCACATGGTCAGGGGTGGTTCCAAAGTACAGCTTGTAAGACGGATGTGTCATAGCATACTATGGTGGGGGGGGGGGGGACAAGAAGTCAGTGGACTTGTTAAATACCATGTTTAAACAATAAAATGCTATACATGAATACAGTCGAGGCCAGAAGTTTACATACACCCATGGAATTCAGTGAAATTTGTTCCTTGCCAAACATTGTAAAATTTACTATATCTTCAGAAATATAAATACTACCATGACTAATTTGGTATCAAATGAAAGAGCGTATTAAGCTCTTTCACATGATTGGGATGCCATTGGGATTAAAGAATATTTCAGTGGAATTTTCTTTGAAGAAAGACAATATTCATGCCAAATGTATTCTATCGTTTGTTATTATATTTTCAAACATCGTCTCATAGAAATATAAAAATGTAAAATCTATGATTTATATTACATTTTCTATCATGATGTCACCACTGAACACAAGAGTGTAATCTGGAATGTTCATGTTGAGAAGTAACTAGCACAAATATGAAATGTTTTTGTCAAGTTTTTATTTTTAATTTGTCTAAAATATGAAGATTTTGGGGGAAAAATGACAAATATTTTTCAGCTCTTGATGACAAAACAATGTAATGAAGGGGCATGACATACTCCTTTGTTTGATAACAAATACGTCATGATAGCACAAATATCTTAATATAAGAAACAGTAAATTTTATGATGTTTGGCAAGTGTCAACTTTTCTTTGAACTTCTACTCTAAACTGTAAATGCTAAAACTTAAGTACTGTGTGATGTAAAGAAATTAATTGGATGTTCAAGAGGAGTGTACTGACTAACTCTGTAGGTTGTCTCTAATTAACTGTGTACTATGTGCATGGCTAGTATTAAAATTTACCTTCTGAGATAACAATTAGTAATGCAGAGGATAAATTACACTTATTATAATGTCGTTTGTGTAGAGAAACTAAGATGTTTTCTGAGAGCAAAGGTACCTGTTTAGTTACTCGGTGACACAATTATTGTGATACGAGTGGATTGAGCAGTGAATTGGTATGTTACAACTCAAGTGGGACTATAATACAAGACTACACTCCTCAGAATGTTGCATTATGGGTTATAACCTAGCCAGATATGAGGTGGGGCTATTAAAGGCAGCAGGTTCGTATGCCCTTTAAAATATACAAGTAAGTAGTAGGCTTTACATTTGTATTTAAAGGCATACCAAATTTAAATATCCTGATACTACACGGACACCATGTCCACTAAACAGCATCATACACTGTTTGCTTCATAACTTAACGAAAAATTAAGCTAAACGGCCCCAAACTTCCAGTAAAATGTATAGTCGTAATCCAAATGTATAAAGCCTACAAACAATAAAAGTATAGTATAATTAGTACTGAGTTATGCTGCAATGTCACAATTTGTGCCCCAACAGAAAGACCCACATGTGTGTATGAATGCTTTCGCAAATACTTGCCCTTAGTAGCATGGGGTCCTGGAACTTGTAACCCAAGACCTTGTAGAGGTTGTTGAGGCAACCAAAGTATCGAAGGTGATTGACGAGCACTGGGAGCATCAGAGCATGCTAGGGAGAAGAAGAATCGAAGGAAACATTTTACAAAATTAATGTGTAACGACTCCAACAATCTGATACGAATGGAGAGCATGCTAGGGAGAAGATTCAAGGGAAAAATTTCAAAAAAATTAAGGTATAACGAATCCAACAATCGGATACGAATGGAGCGTTGTGGCCCAGACGGCAAGTCTCTGGACTTAGAAATAGAACCCTGTATTCTGAAACTAGACCATGGTCTAATTACAGGAAGCCAAAAATGTCAAAAATTTGTTTACATTCCATGTTTCTTATGTTTACCGTGATCTTCCCCAATTCTTTAATGGTGAAGACAATTATCTTATTAATATTTCCCAGACAGTAAAGAATCATTTGAGAGTCAAATTAGCTGTGATACATTGAACTTCTATTGTTAGATATTTATGTCACAATTGTTTATCCATATCACAACTTTAAACCAGAGTTTAAATTAAACCGACTTCAGAATACGGGCCAGAGGGTTCAAATCCCAGCCATGGTGCAACTTCCTTCGGAAAGACACAAGATTAATGTATAATGACATCAAATCAATCCAATAGAAGTGGAGCATTGTGGCCCAGTAGATAATTCTCAGGACTTTGAAACAGAGAGCCGAGGGTTCAAATCCCAACCAAAGCGTAATTTCTTTCAGAAATACACAAACTTAATGTATAATGATTCCACCAATCCTGATACGAATGGAGCTTTGTGGCCCAATGGATAAGTCTCCGAACTTTGAAACAGAGGGTCGAGGATTCAAATCCCAGCCATGGCATAATTTCTTTAAGAGAGATATTGATCCATATCCGTCATGCACGCAACTCAGTTGAGGTGAATGGGGATCTGGTAGGAATTGACACCTTGAAATGCATTTCTTTACGGCTGCTCTGCTCAAGCCAGGATAATTATGCTGCATTACTGTTCAGCTTCAGATACTTCTGAAGTAAGTTTTAAGCACTATACAGTGAGTCCCAGAAAAAACGAAACCGAGATTAAGCGATGATTTATTATAACTTAATAACAAATACAATAGACAAATGACCTACCAATGTAAAACTTAGAATCTCCTCTTTCATCTGATATTACTTACATTATTCCTCATTCACGCATGAGTGAGCAAAAACAATTTGAAGAAAGGATACCAAAAACTCATTTGGCAGGGGGGTATCTGAATTTCAAAAAGAAAATCACATGACTAAAAGGTTCAATATCTGCTCTTTTATTTGATACCTTAATCACAAAAATGGTCAAGAAGTAAAAAAGTTATGTTCCCTAGAAACAATGCTTGTATTTCCATAATTTCATCAAATAAATGTGTTTTCACTGGTTCTCCACAGAAGCTATCGCACGGTTAAAAAAAGACTTGATGCATGGCTGATCGTCAACAAAACGGAGTGTCTAGTGAGTTTGAACGCTAGCCTGTAAAACCTCTTCATTTTATGAAATTATTGAAATTCAAGCCTTATTTCAAATAACCAGAACTTTGTTATTTCGTGACCATTTTCTGTAATTGAGGTATCAAATTAAAGAGCAGATATTGAACTTTTTAAAAATGTGGTTTTCTTTTTGAAACCCAGATACAGCCCGCCAAATGACTTTTTGGTATCCCCTCTTCAAATTGTTTTTGGTCACTCATGCATGAATGAGAAATAATCTAAGTAATATCAGATGAAAGAGGAGATTCTAAGCTTTACAATGGTAGGTCATTTGTCTATTGTATTTGTGATTAAGTTATGATAAATCTCGGTTTCGTTTTTTGTGGGACGCACTGTATAAGCAAGTCTGATTTATTTACATGATGTGACAGTGATGCGGCAACATGAGTTAGCCAAGACACTCAATCACCTCTTCATGGGTATACCATTACACCGGTGCACAACTTTCCTAAATATGTGGGCGTGTCGTGGTCTAGTGGTTTTGACTCTCGCCTTTCGAACAGAGGGTCGTGGGTTCAAATCCTAGCCATGGCGTGTTTTCCTTCAGCAAGAAATTTATCCACACTGTGCTGCACTCGACCCAGGTGAGGTGAATGGGTACTTGGCAGGATTAATTCCTTGCATGCACTGAGCGCCGTTGATCGTAGCTCGAGCTAAAGCCAGGGTAATATAGCAGAGCTTTGTATCCTCAGGCAAAAAGCACTTCATAACTCCAGCTATTATCATTATTACCATTAAATAAGTTTTGATTAATTCACTCCTCAAAATGGCAAAATTTACTGATTTTTTTTTTGGGGGGGGGCTTCTTACATATTATGTACATATTATGGAAACATTAAAGGACAAGTCCACCCCAACAAAAAGCTGATTTGAATAGAAAGAGAAAAATCTAACAAACATAACACTGAAAATTTCATCAAAATCGGATGTAAAATAAGAAAGTTATGACATTTTAAAGTTTCACTTAATTTCACAAAATAGTTATATGTACATCCTGGTCGGTATGCAAATGAGGAGACTGATGACGTCATCCACTCACTATTTCTTTTGTATTTTATTATGTGAAATATGAAATATTCTAATTTTCTCCCCATTGTCAAGTGAAACAAAGACTAATTCCTCCCTGAATATGTGGAATTAGCATTGTTTAATATTATATGGTTCAGTCAAGTTGGTCCTTATTGTCAAATCTGTAAAAAATAAAATATCGTATAATTCAAACAATAAAAAACAAAAGAAATAGTGAGTGAGGGACATCATCGACTGTCTCATTTGTATGTCACTGAGTTGTGCATATCACTGTGATGTGAAAAATAAACGAAACTTTAAAATGTCATAACTTTCTTATTTTACATCCGATTTTGATGAAATTTTGAGCGTTATGCTAATTTTATTTTTCTCTATTTATCCAAATCTTCATTTTTCTGGGATGGACTTGACCTTTAAATATGAATGAACACACCTGACAGATGTCCACTCCTATACCAGTGGCTAGCATCTGCTCACTGCTGACCTCTGCCGTGACCTCTCGGACTCTGCTTCCCTGGATACGGATTTTCTGCAGTTTAGCCTCTTTCTCCGCCATCTTCTCCTTGTCCGCTTCGGTCACCCTCGGCTTGTTCAGCAGCAGATGACGCAGTCGGGTGAACGACTTCAGCAGCTTTCGATAGCTGGTAGAAAAGAACATGAAGTAACGTGTATGAGAGGTTGAACAGCGTGTCCTGCACAACATGTTAATGACACTTTAAATGAGTATGATGTGGAAATTATCTAATCATATTGTATATAATTTTATAATGGCAAACTAGCATTTGTTTTATACAACTGGTATATATTTCATGCTATATGGTCCATTGAACACAAAGATATGAGCCGTCTTTCAGCACTCATCAGGAAACCTCTCAATCCAAGTTTCCTTTATTACATTGAATAGGGTATGTAGTCCATGTGTCATCGTTCACTCTTATTTTATTTTCTTTTTTAGAGTTTGGTCCCCCAACTTGCAGGCACATGCTTGAATTTGAAAAAAAAAATGAATGTTTAAGTTTTAATCAAACATATAAATTACACTATTTTACTAACTACAAGAAAATGAATTAAAACAGTTTTTAATACATGTTCTCATCCTGAAAAGTTGCGTAAGTTCTTCTTCTACTTTGTACATGTATTTACATTATTTTCATTTATTCTTTTCATAAGCATTTACAGATTGAAAGATTGTTTTTCTGTACTAAATTATGGCCTGACTGATCTGCCATCAAGGCTCAGGCATCTCTGCCATCTGTGCATGTTCAGCCATGTGAAGGAGAGCTCAACGGACATTGTCCTGGCTATACATACTACAATAATATCAAACTTGGATGGACAGGTTTCCTGATGTGTAATGAAAAATGCTCATATCTTTGTGATTATTGGACCATATCACATAAAATTTCATCCACTTGTAGAAAATGAATTGTAGTTTACGCGTGTAAAGAATGTAATGTTGTAATTTTAATATTATACCAATCTAAAGTGCCATTAACATTTTTTTTTTGTGGTACACGCTGTCGAGGTGTTGTGGCTCAGTGGATAAAGTCTCCGCACTTTGGACTGCAGGGGCCCCAGGTCTAAGAACATGAAAAAAGGTAGGCCTTGACCGTTTAAACTCACTTTGGGTCTCCAATGTAGGAAAGCTGGGCGGGCCGGACACCAAAGTGGACAATGACGGGAAAGGTCTTCTTCTCCGGGTCCATCTGGTCTCGGTCAAGCTGATCAATCCGTATTGACGATGGTTTCTACATGGGAAATAGAATACAGGGCCCCGTCTTACAGAGAGTCAACCTCAAGTATATGGAAATCCATCAATGTCATAATTTTTTTCTTTTAGGAAATTTGCACAACGTCCTTCGAACAAAGAGAAGCACACTGAATTGCCAAGAAAACAATGAATGTATGAATGTACATCATATCTAGAAAATATTCTAAACAAACATGTATTTTAGATTATGTATCTTGCCATTTGTATCTCGTAACATATTCTTGTATTTGTACTTTTTATCTGTTCTTTTTTTCTGTATCTCATTATGTCCTGTTACTATGTTTTTCGTATATTGTATGATTTTTATACCGATCAGGCCACCCTGTTTAAATATTTGAGAATAAATAAATACAAAATAAATAAATAAATAAATAGATAGATAAATAAATAAACAAATAAATAAACAAACAAATAAACAAATAAATAAATAAATAAATAATGAATAAATAAATAAATAAATAAAATTAACGTTGCTGGCTTTCGATAGTTAGGATTGATTGGATCAATCGTAACTCTTTGTAAAATGGGACCCAGATTTTGGTTGACCATTTTTGTAGGTGCTATTGAATTGGCTTATTTGTAAGCAAATAACATGCAGCTCGCAGGTTAAAAATGTTCCAATTTGCAAACAAAAATCAAAAGAAATTATACAATCATATACAAAGTGAGGCACAAATCATGAATCAGCATTAGGAAACAAATAAATTTGAGCTTTGCTATTAAAAATGCAAGTTACTTCTGATCAATTTAAAGCAAACATCAGTTTTATATGTGATTGGTGTTAATACATGTAAAGAAGCCACTGTATAGATTGAACTAGCATTGAGAGATTATTTCATGTCAAGTAGATATGACGTTAATAAAAAATGGTCACTGAATTGCAAGAACATTGATTAAGCAGATTGAGCAAATGATGCGTATTGACAATGGCTTCTTTATGGGTTAAATAATACTGTTGATGACAAGAAAAGTGTTTTGCGATGATATTTGCATACTTAGATCAAGTTTGAAGTTGATCTGTCAAATGCAGTGTTCTAGCTACATGTAGACCTTTTTTAGTGGTGGTCGCAATTTCATGGCAATACAAAGTTCTTTGTTTAGGCCGAATTAGTGGTCTTAAAGCCAAAAGTGAATGAATATCATGTAATGACAACTTGACATTAGCAAATCTTTGAAAATAAACTAATATTTATCAAATAAAAGAATGTTTACTGCAAATTATGCAAATAAAAACAAGATTAAAGATGGAAATTTAGCAAGTGCAATTCTTCTTTGCAAGGAGTTAGTTTGAAACACTTTTCATTTGAAATTAGTGATGGTCAGATATAGTGTTTTTCATGAGTGGTGGTCAGAAATCTTATGTGCCGGTTGGGCCGACCACTGCCGACCACTGTAGCTATAACACTGGTCAAATGGTTCTTTAATTGTTAGGAAGAACAAAACGGGAAATGTGGATGGATGGAAGAACAACCCTGAAAGCATAATGCCTCCGGCCATCATCTGCAGTCAGATAAAGCATGAAAAAAAAAATCATTTCAGTATCTTTACCTTCCCTGGGCGCGTGGCAATCATATGCTGAAGCTTATCAACGTATCTCTGCCACGAGGTCTCACTGACGGCCAGCCAGTCGTCAAGCTTGGCCGGATCTATGATTGGTCTGCTGCTTCGGATCAGGTATTGGATCACATGGTGCATAGAGAGGATCTCTTTGCCGTTGTTAGGAAGGAGACGGGCAAAGCGGGGCATGAAATGGAAGTGATGACATCCACCTTCTTTTCCTGAATAAATAAATGTATAAATAAATAAACAAAATAAATACATAAATAAATAAATGAGTAAATAAATAAATAAACAATATAGGTTTCATAAAGTGCACGTATCCACCTTGTTAGGTGCGCAATGCATCCTACATTTCCCCAGCTAAGCCAGTCTACCGATTCCGGTGCTCACAGCTTTTTGAGGAATGACTTCCTGCACGTACCCATTTATTAATATATATCATTGACACACACTTTTAGTGTGAAATATTTTGAAAATGTATAAACATTCTTGATGGCAAATATTCCTATTTTAAAAATCGTGCATAACCTCATGAAGTTTTTATGACCCCCCCCCCCTCCGGCCTCTCAAAAAAAATCAATACAATGCTCTCTGAACACATGGGTTTAGAAAACCATACAGAAACCTCCTTTGAAATGGATACAAGAGCAGCAAGTGAAGATTAAACCTTTTCATTTCTTTCTCGAGAAAAGTAAATCTAGATAGGATTTGTGAGTGTAATGTGATTTCCTTTGACACTTATAGAATTAACACTTACCTTTGAAATCAAAGTCCCAAAGTTCAAGAATTTCTTCAAACAAGAACCTTGAAAATAAATCCAAGCCTTTCACTGTAAAATGCTGAAAAATTGAATAAAGATATACACGATTTAGATTTGATTTCTGATCCTCATCAAAGATACTACAAGGGGAGATCGGACAATACATAGACCGCGTAATGAAACACTCGGGAAGAGCGCCCTACAGCATTGAGTAGTAAAGTAACACCTTTTTTACCTTTGCGTATCGCAAGATGGTTGTGTACAAAACATATGAGAGAAATGGTGAAGGGGTGAAGGAATAGACGATGTTTACATTTACAATAGACCTGCTATGCAGGTGAGACAAAAAAATATTGGGGAAGGTTTGAGGAAATAGTTTGTCTTATTAGAATTTTAAGTTTTGGATTTGTGACGGCATAATCGAGCAGCTGCCCCATAAGTTATGTAATATGTTACGTAATATAAAATACATAGATTTCAGTGTTTTAATGGTTCGTGATGACTTTTTTTCCCTTTTCGGGAACGAGTGTGATTTGTCTATTGTTATACTGAAGGTACAGTAAATACCATTATCAATATTTTGAGAAAATGACATTTCTTTGATCTTTTACCAAATCATAGGTAGGAAATATGCTCGCATATGACATCACAAGTCAAATAATCAAATTAATAACTAATAACATTTTTATTCTTTGATAAATTTTTCTCAAACCTTCGGCAATATTTTCCATTATTTTTTCTGCTATTTTTACAATATAATTTTTGTCAGGGTGAACTTCCCTTTAACATTCTGAATTTCAGGTTTACCTCAGGCATAGGCTCTGGGAAGAAGTGAAGGGTGTACTCCCGGCCGAATCGGACCACCTTGCATTCTGGGACTTCTTCCAAGGAATGATGTGAAAAGAGAGAGAATCCTTCAAAGATGTACTCTCGTTTGTCGTAGATGATGACAGTCTGGGTAGTTGTCTACAGAAAGAAATAATAATAATAATAATAATTGGCATTTATATAGCGCTTTATCAATCTACGACTGTTCAAAGCGCTTCACAATTATTATTACAAGAAACATGATTTCATGTCAACGCAAATTGTGTTTTCCACCAAAAAATGATAATAAATAAATTACTATTTTTACTTTTACCGAAATTAAATGGAGTTATTTCCTGCTAATTATGATTGCAAAAGGGCAACTGACAAATTTCTATTTAAAAAACAATAGAAAGCAAAAGTTCAAAAAAGAAAGAAATACGTATCAAATTCACAAAGCAATAAAATACATGAGAAATTAAATGCTTTAGCATTTTTTTCCAATAGAAACTTGTTAGAAATGTCAAATCTAATATTTCGCCCTAAATTAGCTTTCTACTAGCTATCTAAAGTGAGTTAAATGCAGAAAAACATACAAAATTTCATACATGCATTGCAGAATTAATTAATAAATATATATATATATTTGTGAACATTTTTACTATACAGTCTTGTAGTATACATCCAGTTCTACGAGCTGGCAAATTTTCACATCGGCAAAAGTTGATAAATTACATTAAATTGACTACTGCTACATGGGCCGATGTTTGCTTGATTTTCTCAATATGAAAGATACTAAAGTCATATCCATGCATATTAAAGGTCAAGTCCACCCCACGAAAATGCTGACTTGAATAAATAGAGAAAAATCAACCTAGCACGGTGCTGGAAATTTCATCAAAATCGGATGTAAAATAAGAAAGTTATGACATTTTAAAGTTTTGCTTATTTTTCACAAAACAGTGATATGCACAACTAGGTGAGTCAGTCGATGATGTCCATCACTCATTATTTCTTTTTTAATGTTTGAAATATACAATATTTCATTTTTTATAGATTTGACAATAAGGGCCAACTTGACTGAACCATATAGTATTAAACAATGCTAATTCCACATGCTCAGGGAGAAATTAATTGTTGTATCACTTGACAATGAGGAGAAAATTAGAATATTTCATATAATAAAATACAAAAGAAATAGTGAGTGGATGACGTCATAGTCTCCTCATTTGCATACCAGCCAGGATGTGCATACATGACTGTTTTGTGAAATTAAGCGAATCTTTAAAATGTCATAACTTTCTTATTTAAAATCCGATATTGATGAAATTTTCAGTGTTATGCTTGTTGGATTTTTCTCTTTTTATTCAAATCAACATTTTGTTGGGGTGGACTTGTCCTTTAATAAATAATAATAATATAGAATTTATGTACATGTAGCATATGTACGCACATTCTTAGGTGCTCAAGGCACTCCTATATTATCCCAGCTAAGAATGTCTACCGATTCTGGTGCTCACAGGTTTTTTTTTAGGAATTACTTCCTGCCGGTACTCATTCACCTCACCTGGGTTGAGTGCAGCACAATGTGGGAAAATTTCTTGCTGAAGGAAAACACACTATGGCTGGGAATCGAACCCACTTCCCTCAGATTGAAAGACAAAAGTCCTAATTACCACAAGACCACATAGATGCAACACAAATAGTAAAGAGAGAATTAAAACAAGATACATCACTCACCAGGAAGTTGGTAGTAGGTGAGATCGTGACCCTGTAATGGTGCAGCCTGGAGGCATTGTTGGTGTGTGGCTCACACCGTGGAATGGGTTTCTCTCCAGGAAAGATGTTATGCCGGATACCGCTCTTCTTCTGCTTGATGCTACACTTGCACAGGGGACCATCGTACATCTGTAGGTTCGGGAAATACAGGATGTAAGAATGTGGACACACGCATGGGTTCGATAACATTTGCTCCGGCCACAATTGCTCTGCTCTTAATTCCACACACTAATTTAATGACCAACTTCAACCCTGGATTTAACACCATACCCTAACCTAAAACTAGCATAAAACCAACTGCACCCCTAACCCCATATCTTAAGTTAAATAAAGCCAGGAGCAATTGTTGCAGGAGCAAATGTTGTGCCAACGATGTAAGAATGTGGACACATAGTCACATTTTTTACCTTTATTCTACGTGGAAAGCAGATTAAAAACATAACTAAGCTTTCAGCACGATATACATCACAAGCAACAGTGCGTGAGAAATCATTATAAGATCATACCAGATAAATGATCATAATTAGCATCATACATTGCAATTTTACTTGCTGGTGATTTGTAAAGCTCTTAACACTGTTGTTTTGACCTTCCCCCTCCCCCCAAAAAAGGAGTGTAGTCATGAAGTTAGCTATTTCAGTGACTAGTTTGTTTTCAGCCAGAAGATGGCAGAATATGAGATTTTTCTTTCCTTCCTAATCAAGGATTTATTTACAAAATTCAAAACGTAACACAAACAAATGATAAAACTAATTACAATCACGATCTTTTAACAATGAACATTATATGATTACAGGTAATATATCAAAGAGTTCAGCAAATTTTTACATTCTCTTTGTTTTATGTTATCCTCTTTTGATCATTTTAAAGGTAAAAGAGAGTAGTTGCAGCTAACAATTATGTCATGAGAAAGTCTTCTAAATCAATTCTGATAATTCTGATGATCACTAACACAGAAAAGCATATGTGGGACAGTGTACAAATAATGCTTGGGAAAATACCCAACATTTGATTGAATTCCGTGTTTATCTTTTCATTTTCTCAGCAATTAGGCCTTTTCGTTTGAGATCGTTACCACAACTGGTATTTATCTTCAATGCCACAAAGCACTTTCGTACGTCATCATGGATGATATGCATTGTACATTATGATAGGTCAAAAGCCAAATTGCTGCCGACTGGAGATTCCTGGCATTGTTTCTCGCAAGCAAGTATAGAGTACCGAAGTGATGATGTCACGAAAAACTCTGTTTTTGCATTTCGGCGTTTTTGACACTATATTTTGGTAGAGCATGATGAAACCGCCCACTACCAAAATTTGGTGGGAATCGGTCCATGGGGGCCTGAGATATGACCTCATGAATACATGTACATACATGTAATTAGCCCAATTGAAGTCAATGTATTAATTGGCCTGGTTCCTCACACTTAGAACCAGGCCAATAATACGCTGATTTTAATGGGGCTAATTGTGTATTCATGGGGTCATATCTAAGGCCCCTGCCAACGAGTCCCACCAAATTTGGGTTGTGGTCACGTGATCACAGGGACTAACCTCTCCGGGGTCATTGAACCACAGATTCTCAGCCAGACGCCACGGGTGGTTGGCCCTGTTCTCAAGACATGCAATGCGGAAATCATAATTCTCATCCTCCTCGCCCGACGAGGCGTCCGAGTCACTATCGGTACTATCGCTATCCTCATGGTCGTCATCTGGAAAATAAAGGAAAATATAAAGGTGGGAGTGTGATAAAGGAGATATAAATAATTGCAGAACAAGTGTTCAAAGGAAAAAACTTTAGGTCCCATTGGTGAAATGTCAATTATCTAATTAACTAAGAAAGGGGCAAATGGTTGCCAAGTGCCGCAAAGCTTTTTGTTAGGCAATTCCGTTAGATGGTCAGCTTTGTATGCCCAACCCCCATTTTTTGTACTTCACTTGTTACTTTACTAGAGATATTTCTGTAAGATTACGACTATAACTTCTGATAGGAACTAAAACGAAGAGATGAAAGTTCTGCATATATTTTATGGCGATGCCCTATCATAATAACTGAAAACAAGAGTGTCGCCAAGGCGAGCATATAATACGCCTGCCTGTAACACGGAAAATGGTGTTATTGGTCAAGCAAGAAAGGTGGAAGGTGGCGACTTCACATTTGACCTTCTGACCTCAAAATCAATAGAATTCCTGGGATCTATGTTAGTACATGTATCATACACACCAAATTATATGAGCCTAGGTTAAGTTAAACTAAAGTTATCGCATTTACAAGGACTGCAGAAGGGTAAGATGAAAATATGTCAGTGTGACCTTGACCTTTGACCTTTTGACCACAAAATCAATAGGCTTCCTGGGATCCATGCTAGTAACATACACACTATGTCGATTTCAAATTGGCAACTGGGTAAGTAAATTAAGACAAGGGGCAAGGACAACTTTCCCATAGGCCATGTACTTAATTATCAGGGATTTGTGGTTTTCTCCTAAGTACCCATTCCCTTTGGGCAGTAATCTAAATATAAACCAGGTAGTATATTGTTTTATGTCCTCATGAAAGAAAAAAAATATTTGAAGTCAAACTTTTGAAAAAGATGACATTTTAGCCATATGTATGTATTGGTATTATGTTATATGTATTTGAGCTGCTTAAAGGGATTACAGAGCTGCCAACATTGGAAAGATAGAATCCAGTAGGTTTTGCGGAGGTATGATTTTGTGAGGGAGCGGCAGAACGTTGCCCCAAGGATGGGAGTTTTGGGTAGCAAAACACATTAAGAAACAACATTTGATAGTAACTGACAGCTGTCTAAACCATCAAAAAAAATTCTGATAGATCAAATGCACATTAGAGAGAATTCATGAATCGTCATTGACTAAATATACACTTCAGACAATACAGTAGATTTTTTTAATAATTCATAAAAGAATGCATTCAACATGAAAATACCTTTAATTGGCCAGAGGGGGAAGGGGTTGTAGTAGTGGTAAACATGGTAAATGAGCTTTATATGTGGACTGTTTAAAGTCTCTGAGGGATTCCTTTTGAAAATGTCACACAGTCCCATTCCGCTTGAAAATTATCTTTATACTTCGAAAAGTATTTTGTCGTCTTAGTCTTGGATGACTCCATCTCCATGATCTCCATGGTCACTGACGACGCGATTGTAGTGTGGATGAATCGGGACGGGGCGTGCTTCGCACAGCTCAGCCAGCCAGCGCCAGGCTAGCTCACTCACGAAAGAGAAAATGTTTGAATCCGATCAACCCAAGTGAAAGTAGGCAAAAAATCTCCACTTTGCTTCTGGTTCTTCAGGATTGTCAATAAAATTATTCCTGAAACTGAAAGTCGGGGTGTAAAAGTAATTCACTTGTTAATCCTATCGTTGATCCACAGTTTCAGCTCGAATAAAGCGCACACAAGCTTACGAAAAATGCCTCGCAGTGCTCGTGAACCAACTTCCCTTCTCGTAGCTTCCTGGCGCAGCGCGGCCGGCTGGAGCCGCGCCGCGGCGCATCGGGGGCCATGTGCATGGAGTACCGCTGAAGTGTTTTCATCACACACATTGCAGAACCCGGAAATAAAATGGCTTGTTAGACTACTTCACCAGTCGTTCAGTAAAATTATCTTCATTCACATTGGAAATCAATGTACGATTATACAAAAACTGGTTAAAGTTACTGGGTAAAATGAAAATGTGATAAGGAGGTTCCACGTGGGTGTTAGGGAGTTGAACATGCTAGACTCGTAAAACAGTCGTTTGTATGAATTTTACAATTTAACAGTTAAAAATCCTGATTATCCGGGAGATTTTGGCATGGGGTCGGGAGAACGGGAGATTGGATCGCAATCCAGTATTCTCCCGCAGGATCCGGGAGACTTGGAAGCTCTGGGATTACTCTTCAAGGTTCAAGGAGTACATGGAAAAGTGGCCCTTGCCATACATCACTACATCACATACGCGGCCGATTTGTAGTCTCCATAGGTATAGCATGGATCCTACTAGATGGGTATAGTGATTACTAATATTTACAACTTTAAAATTCCTAACTTTCTTATTGTTTGTCCCATATTGTTCACATTTTCACCTATCAACTTGTCTGATTTTTCTTTTTCCTCTAAAAACAAGTTTTTGTAAGGGGTGAACTTCCCCTTTAACTTACGAGAATGGTAATGCCAATGGAGTTCGGGCTTCTTCTGCTCTGGCTCGGGCTGACTCGCTCTCACACGAGGTCCCCGTTCTACGAGTTCTGCCTCAAACCGCTTCAGAAGTTCTTTCATTTTCTCCGTACCAGCTATAGAACTTGCATTCTGCGTGACAGAAAACAAGAAACAACATCAGAAGTGAAGGAATGAAATATGTTTGATAGAAGCTTTCAACGAAGTTACTGTCACATCAATAGAAGCGAGGAGGAACCATCTTGTGGCCAAACACAGGGTAGAAAATCATTTTTATTTTTTAGGGGTCATCTTTTTTTCCCACATTTTTGGGGCTATTTCTTTCATTTTAATGGCTTCTTTTAGGGGTAACAAGCAGTTATGCAGTGATAGAAAATATCATTATTCTGCCGTAGATAGAATAATGATTTTATAAATAATCTTGAATATAGTTTGTGACAGATCTTGGGGCAACTCTAGAAAGAATGGTCGCCCTAAAGCAATCATTTTGGGGGAATTTTAGGGGCGATTTAGGCTGTCATTAGTGCAAAATCGCCCGTTCCCCTCATGTAATTCCTACGCTGGCCAAACATATACATATTACAAAGAATCAATTGACTTTAATTGCATTATAATGCGTCTGGAGTCAAAATCTACTTTTCGCGTTTATACTGCGGTCTCAACCCAAATTTTCAATAGAAGAATAAAATGGAAGTCAGAATTAAGAATATCCTAGAATGAATCATAGAATCCAAATTTAAAAAAAAACAGATTTCATGAAATAGTTTCAAGCACTTTATGCCATTACATTGTTGCATTGTGGTGTACTGAAGTCATGTGTGCCATCAACTTTCAAATTCTTTAAATTACTCACTAGTTTGGCCAAATTAGCACTAATGTTCTGAGACATCCACCACTGACCCGTTTATTAGGAATAACTTGAAATTTATCAAATTATTCATATTTGATGATCCTTAATATTGATAATCTAATATTAGTGAAAAGCTCCTCAACTATACCATGGATTTAAAATGTTATTATTACTACTTTTTCTATGCATAAACTGTTATGACAAGGAACATATTTCATCCTGCTTTAACTAATACCCCTTTCATTAATTCATGGATACAGACTACAGTACGTGTCACATTTCTTGAAAATGAATCAACGAAAGACTTAAAACTTGATTAACCTTATGTCCAAGTTTCAAGAACTAGGCCCATATAATTTCCAAGTTATGATGACATTTCGAAAACTCAAACTTCGGTTAAGATTTGATGTTGTCGCCACCACCATTGGAAAAGCGGCGCATATAATACATGTAGTCTCGCTCTGTTATGCCCAAAAAAAATGAATGGTAGGGGGTATAATAACTTGTCCAATAATTTGGAAATCCACTGCCCCCTACCACCACTAGTTACTTATAGTAATATATAACATTTTAAACCCAAGGTATAGTTGAGGAGCTTTTCACCAATATTAGATTATCAATGTTAAGGATCATCAAATATTTGGTCCGTATTCTGAAGTCGGGTTCAATCTAAATAATAATAATAACAATAATGATAATCTGCTTTTATATAGCGCTTATTTCATCGGAACGACGTGTCTATGCGCTTTACAGATATATCATTCCCCCGGTCATCAGATTCAATCAGTCATTCCCGCACACAATGTGTGCACATCCACCACTCCCTGAGGAGTATTCCAGTCAGTCGCCGGTGAGGCGCACACAGTACTGGACAAGCTACAATGACTTTCACATCCTACCGGGTACCCATATAGCACCTGGGTCGAGAGTGACAAAGTGTGGATTAACGCCTTGCCAAAGGACGCCAGACCGCGGTGGGATTCGAACACACGACCCTCTGTTTACAAGGCCAGAGTCAGAACCACTACACCACAGCTCCTCCACTCCAAAACATCTTGTCTAAAGTTGTGGTTAACTATGGATAGCCAATTGTGACATAAATCTCTAACAGTAGAGGTTCATACTATCAGCTCTTTTTACTCTATCACTCTTAAGGATAAATAAGATAATTGTCTTTACCATAAAAGAATTAGGAAAGAGCACAGAAAAAAAAGAAACATGCAATCACAAACAAGATTTTGACATGTTTGGCTTCCCATAATTTTAGCACAGAGTTAGACCACGGTCTACGTTACGCCCGAGTTTAACGACCCTTTGAGTGCTGCATTACAGGCGCACTCAATATCACCTTGGAATTAAAAAGAACATGATTCTTGAAAAGTGCAAACTCTACAATAAACGGTCATTTATTTCCCTTGGTCCACAGCACTGCACTGTGTATAGTGCATACCATCTTATTTTGAACTTCAAATATTAAATACTTCATTACTGGCGGTTACCATGATGATAGCCCACACAACTTCCTCACTGCACTAAAAAAAAAAAACTGTGGACTTAAATGAACAAACCTACATTGCCGGTTCTGCACTATTCTGAGCCGGACTACTTATTTAAGGATTAATTAAAGGGGTACTCCAGGCTGAAAATTATATGATTTGAACAAATAAAGAAAAATCAGACAATCTAAACACTGAAAATTTGATCAAAATCGGACAAGGAATAACAAATTTATAATATATTAAAGATTTGCATGATTTTATTATTCCTTCTCCGATTTCGATTAAATTTTCAGGATTTTGCTCGGTGAATTTTACTCTCCTATTTAGATATAATTATTTTCAGCCTGAAGTCCTCCTTTAATGACAATTAAATGCTGGTAAGACTTACAATTTGATCATTAGGGTTAATGGAGTAGAAGTTTTCTCTTGGGGAGCACTGGATCCAAGGGGTATCGTCCGCACCCCAATCCTCCGGGTCAGAATCCTCAAAGGGGTCCCTCTCTACCTCCTTCTCTTTCTCCTGACGTTCTTCTTCTTGCAGCTCTCTCTCCAGATCGTTCCAGCGCTGGCAGGGTTTGCTAGGATCTGTGGCAGGCCTGATGCAGGGCAGGGATACACAAAGAATAGTTAGTTATGATGGTGATGGTGATGATGATAATGATAATGACAAGTTGAACGCCTCTAGCAGTCTCGCTTGCATTACTTGACTCCATAACGCAGTAGTGTTGACTTGGGAACAAATAATTATTTATAAAAAACACCATTCATATGGGAATAAAATACTACGTTCAGTGATCCTAAATGACCTTTGACCTTGTTCATGTGACCTGAAACTCTTGCAATCATTAATGATACTTGACTGCCATTGTGTCCAAGTTAAATGAAGTAGGCCAATATACTTTTTAAGTCATGATGACATTTCAAAACCTTAAACTTGGTAGAGATTTCAATGTTGAAGGGGCTGTCACCATTAGAAAAGCAGCGCCTATAGTCTTGCTCTGCTATGCAAACAAGACAAAAATCAATATCAGTCCATCATGTAGAACTTACCCATCTGTTTTCCTACTGCTGTATCTATGCAGGGAACCCTCTCTATCCTTGGACCTTTGATCCCGTGAAGGGCTTCGGGATCTCCTATCTTTCTGGTCATGACTATCAGCACTGGTCCTAGAATGAGGACTGCTATTCCTCTGTGAACTTGTTTCCCTTGAAGACCGGTCATATCTGTACCATTGGACAAAAAAAAAGCTTATGGTTAGACTCAGTGTAGTAAATACATGAGGGGCTGTATGTGGGCAATTATGAAAAAAAAAATTCCCCCAAATGGAATGCTTTGGGGTGACCATCTTGTTTAGAGTTGCCCAAAGATCTACCACAAACAATATCTTGAAAATCAACTATCTGCCTATGGTAACATGAAGATATTTGCATTTACCGCAAAAGAAGAAGCCCGCAAAAGAAGAAGCCCGTAAAATGAAATAAAAGGCAACCAAAATACGTTAATAGCTCTGATATTGAATTGAATTTATTACCAAATATCACTGTCAGGTACAATTACAAGGAATAGTACATCACATATAAACAAAACATTTGGTAATTGGAGCTAACATAATAGCAAGATGCTAATCGAGGTTAGCCCCAAATAATGTCATTATCATAGTTTAAACAATAAATCTAACTAAATCTCAATATTGTACATCAAAATCAATACTAATTCTACTTATACTGTTGCAGAAAATTTCGATCATTTTCAATGAACATATTTACACTATTTACAAGAAAAAAAATCTTAATTATTCACAAAATCTTTATATAGAATTATTTGTTTTCAGGCAGTATTTTACCATACCTAATTAATTATAATCTTCCAGTAGCATTAATTTTAACGATTTGCTAAATATCTTACGACTGGGGGTGTTTCTAACATTACTTGGCAGAAGATTCCATAAAGTAGGACCAGAAATTGATTGTTTTCCCAAATTGGTATTATTTTTGTCAAGATTAACATTTCGCTTTTCTCTATTTCTTGTATTGTAAGGATGGTCTATAAATGAAAAATAATCAATAAAACTATGCGGCAACCGATTATTAATTAAATCGTGCATAAATACTCCTATCAAATATTGGTATTGTTTGAAAATATCGAGAATATTTAGATCATAAAATAAAGGAGCAGAGTGATAAGTATGATGGTTGAACGTCATTATTCTAGCTATTCGTTTTTGAAGTAATAATATAGGGTTCAGGGTTGTTTTGCACGTCCCACCCCATACTTCCAGACCATACGTTATATGTGGTAAAATAAATGAGTTGTATAACATAACTAAGATTCTCTTTGTTACATAATTCCTCAATCTATAAAGTATTCCATTTTTTTTGCTTAGCACATTGCAGACAATGTCAACCTGTTTCTTCCATGTAAGGTTTTTGTCGATATATATACCAAGAAATAATGTTGATTCAACACACTCTAATAAAGTTCCTTTCAGTGACAATTGTCCTGATATCATAATATTTTTTCGTCTATTTTTAAACAACATATATTTAGTTTTCGTAACATTGATTGTCAATTTGTTGGCATTGCACCATGCTATTATATTGTTTAAATTGAGACTAATTTCTGATAAATCAATATGTTGTTCATCACAATTGAAAGTATGAAATAAATTTGAGTCTTCCGCAAAAAGACGGAAATTGAAATAATTTGATGAGTTTGCCAGATCGTTTATATACAACAAGAACAAAGTAGGACCCAAAACTGATCCTTGTGGAATACCGCATGAAATCGACCTGTATTCGGAATTTACACCATCATAATTAACAAATTGCTTTCTGTTTCGTAAATAATCATTAAACCATTCTACTGCCTTACCACGAATGCCATAGTGTTCTAGTTTCTTAATGAGAATAGAATGATTAATTGTATCAAAAGCTTTAGCAAAATCGATGAATATTCCTACTGTCACCTTTCCTTCATCGGTATATCTTGTAATTTGATTAATCAGATTTATCAGTGAAAGTTTCGTACTGTATCCATTTCTAAAACCATATTGGTGTTTATACAATATTTCATTCTTTTCTATGAATTTCATCAATCGTACATTCACTAGTTTTTCAAATATTTTGCTAATCGCAGGTAAAATCGATATTGGTCTATAATTTCCAGGTAATTCTTTATCTCCCTTTTTGAAAACTGGTATAACTCTTGCAACTTTTAATTTATCTGGAAAAATGCCTGTGGTAAATGATAGATTGAATATATGCGAAAGAGGTTTGCAAATACAATTCATAGCATATTTCAACAGTCGAACTGATATGTCATCATAGCCACTTGCTTTAGATTGATCAAGAGTGTATAACATTTCTTTAACTTCTGAACTTGTTATTGGCAGGAAGAAAAATGTTTGACTAATGTATGGACCCATGAACTCTCGGTAATTAACATTTGGTTGCTCAATTTTCTCAGCTAGATTTTTCCCAATAGTAGAGAAATAATTGTTGAGTGAATTTGCTATATCAATAGATGAAGTAATTTCGGAAGGTTCATTTTCTTGGTTAACAACTAATTTGTTAATTTTTGAATTCAGATTCGAGCCACTATTTTTATTCAAAAGTTCATTGATATGACTCCAAGTTTTCTTTGAATCTTTTTTGTCTGCTTCAAACTTATGTTCATAATGCATTTGCTTTGCTTTCCTTAAGACGGCTGTTAACTGATTTCTGTATTTTTTATATTTATTCAAACAATCTTTATTATAATTTGATTTTATAACTTGAGAAAAAAGTCTGTGCTTTGTCGATATTGAACGCTTAATACACCGTGTTATCCAGGGTTTATTTTTCTTTTTCTGTTTAACACATTTTGTCTCAATAGGAGCATGTTTATTACAAACAAATAAGAACTGTCTTTGGAAAATATTATAAGCTTCATTAGGATCCATACATTCTAAAACGCTTTTCCAAAAATTAGTAGTAACATGTAGATCATTACAAAATGAATCTATTGAAAAATTATGAAAGTTTCTCTGTGTTACACTATTTTTTCTTTGTTTAACACACTTGAAGTTCTTAAAAACGGAGTAAACTGGGAGATGGTCAGAAATATCTACTTCAATACACCCTGCTTGAATAGGATAGGCATATATATTAGTATAAAAATGGTCAATGAGAGATATGCTAGAACTTGTTATTCTTGTTGGACTTGTTATCAACTGACGTAAGCCGTAACATTCTGTCATGTGAATAAAATCACGACAACTTTCAGTTGGAGATAAAAGATTTATATTGAAATCTCCTACAATAATGCAATGGTTTCTGTCTAGATTCAAGTTATGCAATTGCTCGTTGAGATCAAGACTAAATTCTTCAAAGTTACTGTCTGGTTTTCTATAAATTACCCCAAATATGATACTCACATCCTGAATGAGAATTTTCAGCCATAATGATTCAGCATTGTGCAAGGACAAATTAGGCATTCGTTTGTAATTAAGTCCTGAATGAATATAAGCACCAACTCCTCCTCCTCTTGTAATATTTCTACATTGTAATTCAAGATTATACCCTGGCATTAAAAAACGATTTACGTCTTTAACATTCCAAACTTCTGATAATGCGACTATATCAAAAAATGATTTCAATTCATCTTCATATACTTCTTTCAACATTTCAAAATTGCGATTCAAAGATCTCACATTCACGTGCGAAATGGAGAATGGCTGAGAAAAAGCTTTTGTCGAGGAAAAATTTTCAGGAGAAAGTGATGCTGTTGTTATTTGAAATGGGTCAAGTTCTTCGTTATCATTAAGCGAAATTCTGTTGATAAGTGTAGTATCCATTACGTTCATAAGTATTACGTAAAAGAAAAAATAAAGACATTACATATTTACAGTTATTTCAGCTTCGAAATATCTTCTTTCGAGAATATGATGACAGGAGCTGATTTCTCGTCCTTCCTGACATATATTTTTCCATTGTAAGTCCATAAGAACTTGTACCCAGCATTTTTTCTAGCTCCATTGGCGAGTCCTAGCAGCTCTCTTGTTGCACCGACGAGGTTCTCGTTGACGAAGATCTTCAAAGTGCTGCGAAGGTTGATTCCAAGATCCGCAGAAGTTGTGCCCCGTAGATGCTTCCTACCATCATAGACAGCATTCCTAGCTCTTCGATTGGTAAACCTGACAATTATTGGTCTTGGGTGCTTGGCAGACGGTTTCGGTGCTCCGAGGCGGTGTGCAATATCGATGTCGCCAGCGGTGATATCTGGGTCGATCCTTTTGGAGATGATCAATGCTACATCTGCTGGGTTCTCCTGCTTCTCTTCTGGAATCCCAGCGATCTCAAGGTTTTGCCTCCTATGATACTGGTCGAGGTCCTGAACTTGACGATCAAGGACATCTACCCTTTTCTTAAGTGCCTGGTTCTCATTCTGTAGTCCCTTATTCTCTCTCTCAAGTCGCTCCGTTGTTACTTTCATCTCTTCGTACTTTTCTTCCAAGAAAGAGAGAGACCTAACGATGTCTTGCTGCCCTCCTCGTACATCACTGATGGCAGATTCCAGAACCGAGAATTTATTATTCATAGAGCTGGAAAGCATTGAAACTTCATCTCTTAAGTTCTTTATTACATCAAGGAGATCATCTCCTTCATTAGCAGCTTGCTGCTTAGATTTCTTCGGTGGCGCTGGCATCAGTAGGCCCAGTTTGTATTGTTACGTAATGTTTCAGGTTTCATAGAGATAACAGCGCGTGTCAGCTAGGTGCGTAAGTAAGGTGCGTTGCTAGGCAATGACGCGTAAATGATGTTATTTTTAGAAGTTTTTTGACACCTTCCTTTCCAAAATGATCAAAATTTCAAGCAAAAAACGTTCGATAACATCCAAATAAGTTATCCAATCGAAAAACGAGTATATCCTTGATATTCACTATTCCGTCCCTGATGCAACCATATAAATCATTTTCACAAAATGTCTCGAAACACGGCAAAATCGCACAAAATGTCAGAGCACCTGCAAAACACGTCCAACCTCTACGATCTCTAATCTCTAATCTCTAAAATAATAGCCCCTAGACAGTGAAAATTATTTCCTGCCCTGGTGAGGGTGAGACTTAAATGCTCATTTCAGAAATAAATTGAAATTCTCTGCAAATCAAAAAGTAAAGTGAAAACCATTCTCAATTTTTTTTGAGAAAATGACATTTCACTGATTTTTTACTACACGATATATGAGGAAGATGCTTGCATACAACATCACAAATCAATAAAATTCTCACAACTTTTTTAATCTTTCATGGATTTTCCTAAAACCTTCACCAATATTTCATCTGCTTGTTTTACAATCAACATTTTGTCAGGGTGAACTTCCCCTTTTAATACCTTCTAGGTGATCTGGATCTCTCATTGCTTCTTGAGTCTTCACTTTGGAGCTGTCTCCTTGAGCTCCTGTCCCTTGATGGACTCTTCTCCCTTGTCCTGCCTCTGTCTCCATGACGACCTTGTCTGGGAGATCGTGACCTCTCCCTCCTACATGTATATCAGAGTAACACATTGAGTATCTAATTACCTTTGCTCACACATAGCCAAGTATAGTGTTCATAACTATAGAAAATAAAATGTTCGTAATTATTACATTTATTTTGCAGTTGGGAGTATTAAGTGGATGTATGCAATTTTCTTTTAATACGTTGCATCCCAGAAAAAAAGTAAACCTGGATTTCCACGTCTTTTTTTTTCTTCAAAAGCAATTGCATCATATTTCATTTACATCAATCAAACTAATCAATTATTCCTTTGTACTTTGATACCTAATATGAGACGAATACGTCAGGCATTAATGAGCAAGACGAGTTTGACATCTTAATGTCAAAATAAGAGTGCGCAGAAAAATTGAACAAAATTGGATTGTGATATGACGGCTGTGCTTATTAGATGATTGGCTCATTAACATTTCTTTTGTATTCTGTGTTAAATATCTCTCACTGATCGCTGAAATAAGAGTGGATTCAGATTCAAACGTGTGTTTCTGCGCAAACCGTTTCTGATATGCCTCAATATTTATTGTTTGTAATCTGCCATGAGTGAATGATCTAGACTACTAGCTGTTGCTCTCAAATTAAAGAAGAGATTCCACTCTTACTATAAGTATCAAATTTACAGCAAAGAAATTTAATAATTGTGAAATCTTTGTCTAACAAGGTGGTTGATGAATGACGAGTCTCGCCTGAAACAGGTTTCCTTTTTTTGTGGGACACACTAGATAGCAAATGATCTAATGTCTTTCATCATTTTATTTTTTTGCATTCATAAACATAATGCTAAGGACCTGATTCAATACATTGCTATTACACTAATTGGAAAGAATAGTCCATGTTCATATTTTTGCAAACTGTTGAAAAAAACTGCTATTTTCTATTACCATTACCATTGTTTTTACAATTGCTACTACTTATATTTTCCCTTCCCATTAGGCCAAAAGGGCTTACAATACAAAACAAGTGGAATGCCTCTGGCGGTCTCACCTGCATCACGCGATTCAATATTGCAGCAGTGCTGACTTTGAAAAACACCATTTAACTAATTATTCACAAGAAACACCATTCATATAATGATACAATACTGTACATTCATTGACATTGGACCTTGATCATGTGACCTAAAACTTGTCAGTGATACTTGATTACCCCTATATCCACATTTTATACACTATATCTATAAACTTTGAAAGTTATGACAACAATCTAATAATTACCTCTAAAATGGCCAAAGTTCAATGACCTTAAATGACCTTTGACTTTGGTCATGTGACCTGAAACTCGCATGAGATGTTCAGTGATACTTAACAACTCTTATGTCCAAGTTTTATGAACTAGACCAATATACTTACAGATTTATGATGGTAATTCAACAAATACCCCCAACATGGCCAATATCCATTGACCTTTGACCTTGGTCATGTGACCTGAAACTCGCACAGGATGTTCAGTGATACTTGATTACTCTTACTGTATGTCCAAGTTTCATGAGTCAGATCCATAAACTTTCAAAGTTATGATGGTAATTCAACAGATACCCCCATTACGGCCAAAGTTCATTGACCTTGACCTTGATCATGTGACCTGAAATGCACACAGGATGTTCAGTGATACTTGATTACTCTTATGTCCAAGTTTTATGAACTAGACCAATATACTTTCAAAGTTATGATGGCAATTCAACAAATACCCCCAATTTGGCCAAAGTTCATTGACCCTAAATCAGACCTGCCAACCTCTGGGAATGAAAAACTGTATTCTGTGATAAAAAAAACTGTATTTTTCCAAAAAAAAGTGTATTTCATAATAAAATGCTTGGCGCACTCGCTCATCGCGGCGCTCAAGCTGCATGCAAGCTAAAATGCGCACTGCTCTTGCAGATGAAAAAAAAAACATTAAAACATGTGTATATCTTCACCCTGGTTTGAACAAAATGATTGAAAAAAAAAACAAGTTACCTGAAATTACATTGATCTAATAACCATATTTGTGCACGTTTTATGAAATAGAGACATATAGAGATTATTTTTCTCAATAAATTACAATTTAGTTTTAAAAAAACGAATTTTTCAAAGAAAAAACGTACTGCCGTACTTTGGTTGCAAAAACGTACTAAATACGGCTAAAACATACTGCTAAATGACCGTTGACCTTAATCATGTGACCTGAAACTGGCACAGGATGTTCAGTCATACTTGATTACTATTATGACCAAGTTTCATGAATCAGATCCATAAACTTTCAAAGTTATGATGGTAATTCAACAGATACCCCCAATTTGGCAAAAGTTCATTGACCCTAAATGACCTTTGACCTTGGTCATGAGACGTGAAACTCATGCAGGATGTTCAGTAATACTTGATTAACCTTATGTCCAAGTTTCATGAACTAGGTTCATATATAAGTTATGATGACATTTCAATGTTGATTCCCCAACATGGTCTAAGTTCATTGACCCTAAATGACCTTTGACCTTAGTCATGTGACATGAAACTCAGGCAGGATGTTCAGTAATACTTGATTAACCTTATGGCCAAGTTTCATGAACTAGGTCCATATACTTTCTAAGTTATGCTGTCATTTCAAAAACTTAACCTTCGGTTAAGATTTGGTGTTGACGCCGCCGCCGCCGTCGGAAAAGCGGCGCCTATAGTCTCACTCTGCTATGCAGGTGAGACAAAAATTGTCTAATATCTAATCTTAAAAGTGCAAATGCAAACTGCCAAGAGTTTGGTTTGTAGTGCCTTTCTGAATATCGTTACTGATAAAAGACTGTCTAATTGCAAGTGGCAAATCATAATAACCTCCAGGTCAAGTAATTTAAAATCATTTTTTTAAAGTAAAAAAAGACAGGTTCCAGGTCAGTAGAGACTTACCTCGATGATCGCTCTCTGGACCTGTCCCTTTGCCGACGAGAGTAATCCCTGGAATCTAAATCTCTGCTGTCTCTGGCCGAGCGATCTCTTGACCTTTCTCTGTCTCTATAATGGTCACCCGCTGACCGTTGTCTGTCACCGTCAATAGAGTCTTTGCTTGAACCACGATACCCTCCGTCCCTTTGTGAGGTTGGATCTTGTTGATCAGATTGCCTGCTCAAGCGTGACCCTTGTCCATCAAGATCTTTGTTTTTTGGCCCCTCCTGCTTAGAAGAGTTCAGTGGCCTCTGGGCTTCCCGACGAGGGTTGTAGGAAGAATCTTGGCTGGTTTGGCCATGCTGCTTTGAAAATCTGTCTCCCGGTGAGGAGACATTACCAGGTGGCCGAAAGTTGTGGTCTTGATGCTTTCCTCCAGGAACGCACTGTTCATTAGGTTTGTGCCCACCTCCTTGGTGATCAAATCCTGACATCTGCATCCCTTGTTTATCAGGATGATTAGAGAAGTCAGGAGGAGGTGGTGGCAAGTGGGGTGCAGGAGGTCTCTGAGGGTTGAAAGGGGGTGGAGGTCTCATTCTAAAATCAAACCCCGGGGGTGGAATCCGCATGTCAGGCCTGGGAGGAGGGCCGTTGGGGAAGGGCAAAGGGGGCGGTGGCCTTGAAAAGGGTGGCGGTGGCCCCATAAAGGGTGGTAGCGGAGGTGGAGGCCTATTCGGAAAAGCCATGTTTTGTCCAACTGGAGGAGGCCAGTCTCCATGCCCATTTGGATGCACCTATATGTTAAAGAATAAGAATAACAAATTTCAATCAAAATAGAATGTACCTGACAGCAAAAACAAAAAGAAGTCTCAGAAATTGACTGAATCAAACATAAATATCACATTTAAGAGAAATATGTGACCGTCTGAAATACAAGTTACACAAATTCATGCAGAGCAGCTGTATGGAATATGTTTCATTGTCATTTGCTTTAAAGGGATGGTCCAGGCTGGAGATATATCTATCTCAATAAATAGAGTAAAATTCAGAGCAAAATGCTGAAAATTTAATCAAAATTGGATAACAAATAACAAAGTTATTGAATTTTAAAGATGTGCATTATTCCAGTGAAACATGTATTGGCATGTCGTCATGAATATTCATTAGGTGGGCTGATGACATCATATCCCCACTTGTTCTTTTGTATATTACATGAAATTAGGTTTATTCAAAATGTTTCTACCAAGAACTAAAACAACTGGATTAACAACTGATTAAGTGCATTAGTTATTTGTTGCCACAACTTATTTCATCTTAACAAAGACCACATCATTTACGCATGTATGAAAAAAATTAAACATTTATGATTTTATGCAATAAAATAAGAAAAAAGAAAGTGGGGATGTGACATCATCAGCCCACCTAATGAATATTCATGACGATGTGCATATAACTGTTTTCACAAAATATTGATAAACTTTAAAATTCAATAACTCGATATCAGCAGCGGCCCAGGGAAACCAAACATGAGAGTCAGGCCACCAAAATTCTGTATAAGCCCACACTTGGCGGCCCGGTAGGTCTACCAAAGTAAAAATGTAATATCTTCAGTTGTTTTACGGCCAGCAAATTTACTTGATGGCCACCAAAAATATGAAATTGATTACTTTGGTGGACTGATCATGCCACCAAGAAAAGTGTGGAGCCTTGGCTAATCAGAAAATAATTTGGAAACAGACAAGCGTAGTTCTCGGCCTCATGGACCCTCGGTGTTCTTACCTCTGGTGGATGAGCAGGGTACTGTCCTTGAGGTCCAAATGGTCCCTGTGGGCCTGGAGGTGGTCCTAAGTGTGCATGGTTCTGACCAAAGCGAATAGGACCTGTTCCTGGTCCTCTTGGAGGGGGAGGCCTTGGGTAAGGTCCAGAAAGCCGAGGGTTGAAAGGAGGCCTCTCGGGTCCTGGACCAGGTGGGGGATGCTGGGAATGCATTATGATGTCACAAAGGAAGCATGGGTCAAAACTTCAAATCATCATTCATGTAGACAGCCCCCTCTAGATAGTGAAAAAGAATAAAAATTGAAAGTTGCTATTGATTAGATATCAGATTAGATGGTCTGTTAATTGAAAAAAATCAAATCTTTTTTATTTGGCATGTGATACATGTAAATAGAATTTCATTACTAGCCAAAATACCAAAATACCAATTTTTATACAAAACAGTCTTTATTGTTTTTATGCATTGGTATAGTAAAACTTCTTTCTCACTAATTTGGTTTGAAATGCATTCAATACATTTAAATACACATACAACTTAATCCATTTCAATACAAGTCACACAAAAAAATGTCTTTGGTTTATCCAGTCTCTGAATGTACATCATTTTTCATCAGGGATAGTTTTCAATGTATATAATAGGATATAGCAACAGCAAAGATTTTTTTTAACTAAGGTAGGGGTAATCACTGGCGTAAATCCCGGGGGGGATGGGGGGATATATCCCCCCCACTTTTCGAGGAGGGGGGGGATGGCCTGTACAAACATCCCCCCCACTTTTTACGAAAGAAATGAGAAAAAAAATCACAAGAGATGATTGTTTTATTGGTGAAAATTCTTCCTAAAATACCGCTTAACAAATGAAACAATATTATTGAATCATAAAATGCAAATAAAGAGCCAGTTCACCATTTCCAAACGAAATACTTATGTCCTTATTAGAACATTGAAGAGAAACCCCCGTTTCTTCCAATTCATCAATGTTGGGGTCTTTGGGAAGGGATTAAGATGGAATGTCAAAAATTCTTGAATGTAATCTCTAATAAAACCATTAAACCATCATGGGGTAAAAAAGATAATAATATTGGAGGGGTATTTGCCATATGGACATAGTGGCGTAACTACGGGGGGCATGGGGGGGCACATCCCCCCCCCCCCATCGGCTGACAAAAAAAACGGGGAAAGGGGAAAAGGAGAAAAGGGGGAGAAAGGAAGAGAAACGTAGTGGGAAAGAAGAAAATATTATTCATTATAATGTTATATTATATTATATCATTATTATTTATCATAACTTTATGAAACATAATTTGCCCAAGGCCTACGTCTTCATTGTTCCTGGTGCTTGCATTGTCTGTTTAACGTGATATAAAATCCTGTTGTACTAAAACATCCCGTTTTCAAGTCAATATAAACCAAATATATTTCCTAGCACTTGAGTTATCCTTGTTTTATGTAGTGACATATGCTTCTTTTTCACGACTCAAAAAGTGATTGCCCCATGTCAAGGTCTTCATATATATGAAACATTTCCTGTCCGTGATTACGTTCGCATTAGTGGATTGGTGAGATATGTCTGCTTTTCATAAATTCCTAAAATCAGTCCTTAAAATGTCCCTTCTGATCTGAATATCAAAAATTTTCAGCTTGCGCTTCGCGCTCGCATCATTTGGTTAATGAAATACGTATGGTCCTAGTTAATTCTTACAAAAAAACCTTAGAATGCCCCACTTCAGGTCTGAATTATCTAAATTTTCAGCTCGCGCTTCGCGCTCGCATTGTTTAGCGAGACAGGTACCTATCATGATTACACAAATTTGATTATAATGTCCCTTTTTAGGTGTGAATATAAAAAAAATTTCAGCTCGCGCTTCGCGCTCGCATTATTTGATCAGTGAGATACATATCAGTTTAATGACATTGTACTTAAAATGTCTCTATTAGGTCAGTATAACTGACAACTGAGCGCGCTCACTAGCGCACTCACTCAGTGATTCAAAATTTTTGCTGGTGCCCCCCCCCCCATGCCGTGACCCACGGTACGCCACTGTGGACATATCAATGGCAATTCCTTGCTTATCTAAAAACATGATTGCAAAAAAATGCCAAAATATTTCAGTCATCCCCCCCACCCATCAACACGGATTTAGGGCGTAAATGCGTAAGTGGGGGTAATGCAAGTGAATTTCTCCATAACTTTCTCAAATTTTAGATTTTCTAAAAAGCAGTTTCAGCATGTTCAGATTAATCAACAGGAACCTTTTTTCAATCTGTACAATAGGTTATGGTTTACAGCAAATTCCTAAACCTGGTACTTTAGTGTATATTGGAAGTTGTGACTTTTAATCTGTGGTTTCAGCTTATACATATAATCTAAAGCAACATTATTCTTGCAAAATTTAGTCATGCATTAATTACTCACTAGGACTTTGGTACTGGAATGAACTGACCCTTGGTATTAAACTGAGCCTCTCCAACTTTTATTTTGTCTTTTATTATTTTCCTTTTTAGCTCTTTCATTCCATTTCCTCTTTCTTTCCTCATCATTACCAATTCCATCCTTTCTTTTTATTCTCAATATCCTCTGTAGCCTGGGGACCATTACATGTAAGTTGTCAGCTTTGAAAATAAGTTGTCTTTCTCCGACCGTTACCATAGAAATAGTCAGGAGCCAGTGCCTCTCAGCCAATCAGAACCAAGGATTTTACTGAAATTGTCAGCACTTTGATTTCATCAGTGATGACATTTTTAATGAAATGCCCCACTGGTCATTCCCTAATTCTTTCAGCTTTCCCTTTTGAGCCAAGAGAGAGCTACATGTAGAGGAAACTATAAAAAAATAGATTTTAATTTGTCATGTGGACGAATTAGGTGGTCTGTCGTACATACAAAAATAGATAAACAGATAAATATTTAAACAAATGAGTATTATTGAAAGATAAATAGAGATAGACATACATATCTAAACAGATACATATAAGAAAGATAGATAAATAGATAGACAGATCGAACAGATAAATAGGTAAATATTACATAGACAGATAGACATTAGATTAGATAGAGATAGATAATGATTGATGACAAAAACTACGATGATGATGAATGACGAATATGATGGTGGTAACAGTGACTGATTATATTATACACATATTTTCAGAGACAGATAGATACATACACAGATAGATAAATAGATAGATAGATAGACAGACATATAGAAATTAGAATTAGAAAATAGATCGATATATTTAATGATACTCCAGATAGAATAACATTAAACAGATTTAATAGATAGGTATATATTAGATAGACAAATAAACAGATATATTTAAACAGATCAGTAGATATTAGATTGAATGATAAAACGATAGACATACATATCTAAGCAGATAGATATAGTAGTAGATATATAGATAGAATGGATATATTTCAAGATTTTATCAAAATATCAAGGAGAAAATAAACATTGCAAAAAATGGAAAAATATATTCAACGAACATTAATGCAAATTTCATTTATTGAAAGACATTTTAGAACAAAAAATACTGCAGAAAAGCTTAACATTAAAGATAAATTCCAGTTTTGGTAACGATCTAAAAATGACTTTTTACAGAATCTAATATAATGACCACCTAAGTGTCTGTTTGTATGAATAAAAAATATGTGCCAAAGGATTCTGGAAGAAATTGTGTAATTGCTGAGAAATAAGCAAAATAAGCGCGGATTCGGTCACTTCCGTCGGGTCTTTATTTTAGCAATAATAATACACTGTCCCACGTGTGCCTATCTGTGTTGGTGATCTTCAGTGTGAACATTTTTCAGCGTAGATTTCAAGATTTCACAAAGTTCAGTTTATGTAACTGTATAGCTGTACCAGATCTAGATCCTCGATGATATACTGACAATTTAGACAGCTGGCAGCCGTCTGTTTCGAGGAGTTTTTTAACATTTTTTTTTTTTTTTAATTTCTCCTCATACACAGACGGCTCGCTAGCGTGCAGCCACCATTAGGGGACTTGCAATGCAAAATCCCCCCGTCGGGGCTCTTCAATTTTTGTCTTTAATGAGTAAAAATTTTGAAAATTCACGCGACCAAAATGCAAATTAATATTCCCTCTTGGCATCAATTGCCAAAAAACCGAGAAAAATCAAGTTAAAAGGAACAAAAACAGTGACTTACCTCGGCTGTCGCGCAAATTCACTTCCCCGTTTTATCCGATCTTAAGTACATAAACATATGGCCATTGAGTCCCCTGTACAGATCGCGCTAGAACTTCGGTCTCTGTATTTGGTGAGTGAAGCCAACGGAGTTCAGCTGAACAACCAACATAACAGAGACCGAAGCTTTTGGTCTACTGACAATTAAGCCTTGTTTTACAGACTTTCTCATGAAATCAGTGTTTACTGCAAATACTGGAATTTCTCTTTAAGCCTTAAGTAATACTAATATATCGAGACAAATTTCGGGCAGTTCACTCTTCTCTTTTTTTATTAAATTTTCGCCATGTTCGTATTTCGGAATCCGGCTTTCATGGCTTTTCTTTTATATCCTTCCCTGTCTGAACTGACATTTGTGCCATCCCAGAAGTAAATGAAGCCAAATGCACTACAGGCTTCAGTTCGGGGGATGAAGCGTTTGGTCTCACGTAATTAGGTCTCCCGACTCCAAAACTAAAAGATCCCGCGCCGACTTCAAATCAACAAAGGGGCACCTCAATAAGAAATAACAAACACATTTCTTAATATGTGGGACCGCAATTAAGTCCACTGCTGAAATTAAAATCACGGTAACTTATTATGTACTGATTAACATTTTGCGCGGGATAGGCAATAGGCAAAGACGAAATAATCAATCAATAAATTAAAATCATTCATAAATCTTTCAATGCAAAACTAATGATGATTATGATCTTCAAAATTTGACAAGTTGAGAAACACTCACGTCACTTACTTACTGACATCGACACAACATACACGATCATTAGATTTCGAGTCGTTTCGACCATCAGAAAACGCGATGCAGAACTCGACCTTCTATCCTGGATTATTCGACCCTACATAAGGCATGAAAATGACGCAAAATATCACTATTAGGCGCGAAGATGGGATAATCTATGTGAGGTCACTCCTATGTTGTTTAGTTTTATAGTTGAGTTGAAATGGAGTAAACCAAACTTGAAAATCAGTTTTCTTCCTATAGGCCCTACACTACGGTGCGGGCTCTGTGTGATGTATATAGCCACAATTTGCAAATGCAGATCGAGTGCATGTAAGCATGAACTCATACTTATTTTGACACTTCATAAACCAAAATAATATACCATAGACGCATAAACTGTCTTTCTGTGTCAAATAAGTAGAGCCAGGTAAAATCTAGTTTCACTACTTCAGACTGCATTTTGCATTTATGCACTATATGCGAATGTGCGAAAACCAATGAAAGCTAGTGTCTGTGCCTGTAGACTATACAGTGAAACGGTCCAAAATGTGTGATAAAACTTCTTCACTGACATGTGTGATAACGATTAACACTGATACTGATTGTAACTATGAAATCAATTTTTTCACAGTGTGTTCACTCACGGGCCCACACGTCGGGCCAGTGAAGCTAGAATCCCCTGCCAGAATCACCCTGCACTGCAAAGAAGAAAGCCTAGGCCTATTTTGTAAAGTGCAGTTTATTATATTTCAAGCCACGGTCTGATAATACTTTACATATTTTAATTAAATTTGAATGAAAATTTAATTTCTAATTTTGAGGAAAAAACTTATCATTTGATTAAATTTAAGTTATTGATTTGTGATTAAACAAAAATTCTAATAGAAAATTTATCACTAATTAATATGTCCGACTTTTAAAAGTACAAAATGTCCCGTACTACATGCCTATAGGCCTCAATCTAAAAAACATAAATAAATAATAAATAAATAAATAAATAAAAACTATATGCTCGCAGTACATCTTTATTGATACTGTAGGCCTATCCACTTTACTGATATATAATTACCAAAAGTGATTACTGAATGTTCCGTTTTAAGGTCTCACTGACTGAAAACTAAAGTCCCTGCTGACAGCTAGCCAAAACGTTCATGTTGAAATATAAAAAAGGCCCGTAGGCTATTGCGCCAGTACACGCATTATGAATTTTAACATGTGAGATATCTAATATTCCGCAGTAAAGAATAAGGCTAAGATGTAGGCCTACTTCATTGTGGTCTACCCCTCAGAGAAAATGGATGCCCACTTTTCCGCCCCACCCCCCCCCCCCTCCCTTGGCAAAAACTGAATTTTCCCTGCGTCACCTCTAAATTGTTGCTTCCGCCGGCAATGAAAGTATGCCTTCTATAGTTCAACAAGCAAGTCGGTAGACAGCTGGCACCTGTCGATCTGTTTTGAGGATTTTTTTTTTTTTTACATTTTGATTTCTTTTTTTTTGTGAGTGGAGCCAACGGAACAACCAATATAACAGAGACCATGGACCTACTACTCTGTCAGAGTAGTAGGTCCATGCAGAGAATGAAGCTTTTGGTCTAGTATTTCGGCAACCATACATCTCTCCAAGACGGTCGAATAATTTAGGGTGAAGGGTCGGACTGGCTGTTTATGGACAAATTTGTTGCTGGTAGAGATGTCTAGCCAGAGCAGATTGACAATTTGTCGGATAAATAAACGACGTATCTACCATCACTCAGTTTGGTGCGAGAATTTGACGAAAAACGTTTCTTAGATATAAACAGTGATAGAAGTCGGAGCCTAGCCGTGTACAGCAACAGATCAACACTAAGCTTTCCGACTCTTACAGGTGGCGCGAACAGAAGTTTTAGTTGGGGTAGGCTTGTTCAATCAAATGTTTGTGCTAGTGATCTTTCGCACCCCGGTGAAGTAAATGGGTATTTCACAACCCACGCTCGCGGGCGCGGCTTGTTGCTGCTGCGCGAGACCGGCTCAAAGGAAGTTATGCTGAGCATCGTGGATGCGAAAGTGCACTAGCGCCCACTTGAAGTCTGTAATTAACAATTCTGTATGATTATGTATCACCAAACTCCAACAAGTTTTGCGCAAGTTTTTTGAACTGCTGAAAAGGGTTTTAATTCTATGAATTATACACCTTACTTTAATGCCAAATTTACCCAGACAAAATGAAAAAGTTATAGGCCTAAGGCCTAAATAATTAGCTATTAGCAGAAAAAATAATTGAAAAATATCAAAGATATATTATAGGCCTAATTATAATAATTATAAATCACTTGTTCACTGCTTGTTGTGGGTTAGGTCTATGTTAGACAGCTGGCAGCCGTCTGTTTCGAGGAGTTTTTTAAATTTCTCCTCAGGCCTCCTACTACACAGATGGCTCGTGATCGTGCAGCTGCCATTATAGGCCGGTTAACAATGCAAAATCCCCTGAGCAAGCTGAGCTGAGTGATGGGGCTCATCGATTTTTGTCTCACATGCATAGCAGAGTGAGACTATGGCGCCGCTTTTCCGACGGCGGCGTCAACACCAAGTCTTAACCGAAGGTTAAGTTTTTGAAATGACAGCATAACTTAAAGAGTATATGGACCTAGTTCATGAAAATTGCCGGTAAGGTTAATCAAGTATTACTGAACATCCTGCCTGAGTTTCATGTCACATGACCCAGGTCAAAGGTCATTTAGGGTCAATGAACTTAGACCATGTTGGGGGAATCAACATCAAAATCTTAACCTAAGGTTAAGTTTTTGAAATGTCATCATAACTTAGAAAATATATGGACCTAGTTCATGAAAGTTGGACATAAGGTTAATCAAGTATTACTGAAGATCCTGCATGAGTTTCAAGTCACATGACCAAGGTCAATGGTCATTTAGGGTCAATGAAATTTGGCCAAATTGGGGGTATCTGTTGAATTACCATCATAACTTTGAAAGTTTATGGATCTGATTCATGAAACTTGGACATAATAGTAATCAAGTATCACTGAACATCCTGTGCAAGTTTCAGGTCACATGATTAAAGGAGAATGAAACTCTTGGAGCAAGTTAGCTTTTGTGAAAGCAGAAAAATCAAAGAATAAGATCAACAAAAGTTTGAGTAAAATAGGACTAGCAATAGAAGAGTTATGAGCATTTGAATGTCGAGATCACTAATGCTATGGAGATCATCCCATTGGCAATGCGACCAAGATCTATGATGTCACAGATGAACAACTCTCCCCTTTTGGACACTGAAAATATACCCCAAACATCTCTTTTTGCTCATTCTAATCATATGACAAACGATTCATCAATGATATAATGTTGTGAAACCTCTGTACTTGTCCTCTCATAAAGAGAACACCTCACCTTGTGATAGACTCTATAAAAGTGAGAATATAAGTGAAATAAGTACTAAAGTAATGAGGGAGTTGTACGTGTGTGACATCACAGATCTTGGTCGCATTGCCAATAGGAGGATCTACATGGCATTAGTGATCTCAATATTCAAATGCTCATATATTTCTTATTATTCATTCAATCTTCCTCAAACTTTCAACAATATGTTTCATTGATTTTTCTCTTTGATATGGATTCAGCTGGTTTCAAGGGTTTCATTCTCCTTTAAGGTCAACGGTCATTTAGGGTCAATGAACTTTGGCCAAATTGGGGGTATTTGTTGAATTACCATCATAACTTTGAAAGTATATTGGTCTAGTTCATAAAACTTGGACATAAGAGTAATCAAGTATCACTGAACATCCTGTGTGCATTTCAGGTCACATGACCAAGGTCAAAGGTCAATGAACTTTGGCAGTAATGGGGGTATCTGTTGAATTACCATCATAACTTTGAAAGTTTATGGATCTGACTCATGAAACTTAGACATAAGAGTAATCAAGTATCACTGAACATCCTGTGCGCGTTTCAGGTCACATGACCAAGGTCAATGGACTTTGGCCATGTTGGGGGTATTTGTTGAATTACCATCATAACTCTGTAAATATATTGGTCTAGTTCATAAAACTTGGACATAAGAGTCGTCAAGTATCACTGAACATCTCATGTGAGTTTCAGGTCACATGACCAAAGTCAAAGGTCATTTAAGGTCATTGAACTTTGGCCATTTTAGAGGTAATTATTAGATTGCTGTCATAACTTTCAAAGTTTATAGATATAGTGTATAAAATGAGGATATAGGGGTAATCAAGTATCACTGACAAGTTTTAGGTCACATGATCAAGGTCCAATGTCAATGAACGTAGTATTGTATCATTATATGAATGGTGTTTTTTGTGAATAATTATTTAAATGGTGTTTTTCAAAGTCAGCACTGCTGCTATATTGAATCGTGTGATGCAGGTGAGACCGCCAGAGGCATTCCACTTGTTGTCTTAATTTCATATATAAATATATAAAAAGAATTGGACCAAAATCAAGATTATTATTCTATTTTGGCCTGAAATGCACCAAAACGGGAAAAAAATTATTACTGGGTGCCATTTTGTGGTTACCCCATTGATGATAGCACATTGGAGTCACTGGGCCAAGAACATATTGATCCAGATCCAGTTCAGAACTGTATTTCTAATGCCTTTATGGTGTAGATCCTAATTTTTGTCTCGCCTGCATAGCAGAGCAAGACTATTGGGCCGTGGGCTGAACGATCAAAAGTGCTTTAGTTTCTAACTTTTGCCTCAGTTAACCTTGAGGTATTTTTGATATATATTGAAAAAACGAAGAAAAATACATTGATTAGGAAATGGCTTGTTCCAGCAGTAAACCTGCTGCAGTTAGCAAAATATGTAATTTAGAACTTCGGTTTCATCATGCTACCTAGTTATTTTACGAGCCGCACATTTAGACATGCGCACTGCAATTGCACAGCTGGGAAATGTGAGCGCTACAGTCGAATTTCGAGTCGATTTGGTCAGTAATAAACTGTATTATTATTTCTACTCTCAGTATATCGTATCCCTGGAAATCTCTATGTACGTCAATCTCCTACCTTTAGTTGTAAATCATCGCAATATATGAATATTCTTTTTCTACCTATAGATAAGATTAGCGTTAAAATAGTAGTTAAGGACGGAAGGTGGTACAGTCAGTATGCTCATATACGACAGGCTATTGAGTTATGTGGCAGCATGTCTCTTTTTTCTAATACAAGTTTATTACAAAAGAAGTATTCAGAATTTAGATCCAATGTTAATGTATATAATGATATTAGATTGGTTGATAGTATTATTTCATTAAGTAAATTGACAGTTAGGAAAATATATTATGAATTGATCCAAGTAAAACCTGAAGAATCTAGAGCAGAGGAATTTTGGTATAATACCTTAGTATTTGACTGTTTACCAATTTGGACAGATGTTTGGTTATTTAAGTTAAAGTTAGTTAAGGACAATGTACTGGTCAATTTTAATTTTAAGTTCATGTATAATATTTTGGCAACACCAGCTAACCTTTTTAGATGGAAATTAAAAGAAAATGACCAATGTTTTTACTGTGATCAAAAAGGTGATTGCAGTCATATGTTTTTCTCTTGTAACATAATGATAATATTTTGGAAAAAAGTTGAAGAAAATGTACAGAAATATATTTTGCCAAATTTTCATTTCCAGCCATGTCATATATTATCAGGAATTTCATTTAGATCAAAAGAAAAAAATGATGTAGATATAATTTTGAATTATGCTTTATACACCATTTATAAATGTTTCGCTGGAAAAGAATCTAAAAGGAAAATAACGATTCAAAGGCTGTTTAATATTTTGTTTTACCTAATAAGATATCGTTTACAGATAGAAGAAAATGTGAAATCCAGAAAACCATATATTTCCCTCCAGAAATGGAGGCAAATGTTAGCACTGTGAATATATTTTGTTTAATGAATAAAGAAGACCAGCAATAGTTATTTTACCAAAAAAAAAGAAAAAAAGAAAAAGAATGCATAAAAGCATATTTTTGTTTTAAACCAAGGCAGGGTAGGAAGTAATTTATATTTTTTAGAGGCTATTTTTCTTGTTCACACTGGGGCAATTGCAGAATTTTAGGGGCTATTTCTTTCATTTGAAGGTCTAGTTTTAAGGGGTAAAGTGTAACTGTGCAGTAAAACTTAAAAGCAAATTCTTCTACCACAGTTAAAACATGGATCCTACCATGGTAAGAATATTGATTTTCTAAGTAATCTTGAATATTGTTCTTGGGGCGACTCTAGAAAGAATGGTCACCCCCAAAGCATGCATTTGGGGGAATTTTAGGGGCAATTTTGGGCTGTAATGAGGGCGAAATCGCCCTTGTTTATTTACTGAGATGGGCAAAGGTACGAGCGTACGTAACACTCGGCCTTGTGTACCCTCCCTGATATTCAATGCTTGTTTTCTTTCGCCCGTTAGATATTACAACGTTTCATTATGGGGGATGAATGGATACAGAAGATCTCTCGAAAGAGAAATATGCCTTATTACTTCAACACGAGGACAGGAGTAACTCAATGGAATAAGCCACCAGGACTGTCACAAAAGGTAATATGTGTAATAAGAATAATAATAATATGCAACATTTATATAGTGCTTAATTCAATGTTTTAAGGGTTGCTTACTTTCTCCCTGGCTTACGTGTAACACGGCTACTCTAATCAGGCATTCTTGTATTTAAGGAATTTTTTTCCTCCCGGATACCTGTGTGGGGGCGTCTTGGTCTAGTGGTTACGACGCTCGTTTCTCAATCAGAAGGACATGGGTTCAAATCCCAGCCATGGGGTGTTTTCCTTCAGCAAGAAATTTACTCACATTGTGCTGCACTCAACTCAAAAGAGGTGAATGGATACCCAACAGGATCAATTCCTTGAAATGCACTGAGCACTGAAAAGCGCTGCTTGACCTAAAGCTGGGGGTAATAATAATAATAATGATAATGCACCTCGGAATAGATTATTTCTTGATAGATGGCGCAATATATATGCCTATTGTTATAATTACGACACCTGGGTGGAGAGTGGTGGAGAGTGGCAAATGTAGATAAACACCTTGCCAAAGGACGGAGTGCTGCCGTAGGATTCAAACCCAGGACCTTGTGGTTCAAAGTCCAGAGACTTATCCATTGAGCCACAACCAGTAGTGCAGAAATACCAAAGCTGCCAACTAGTACTGCTTTTCAGTATTTTTAGTACTGAAAAATGAGAAGAATACTGACGGATTCATTGTATGTGTTGTCCTTATGCTATTTCTTTGAAAATACTGATTTTTCAGCTTTTAAAGTACTGAAATGTTCTCGATCAGGTTGGCAGCTCTGCACTTTTTTCAGGGACATTGACTCTGCATGCGAATGAGATCTATCAGGGAAGGGATGAGGTGTCATTGCATCATCATCATCATCATGCATATGATAATTATGAAACAAATTATGGCTAGCCGCAAAGGCTTATTGCCAGTTTTCAGTAGCATCAATTAAAGTCAAATCACATTAATGCAGATTTGAATTGAAATGATATAGGCAGTCCTTTCAAACTGCAATCAATTGGATGAAAAGTGCTACATTCTATTTCTATTGTCCCACATGGAGATTTTTACCACTACCAGCAAGTTTTATAAACCCCTGAAGTGTTCAATTAAAACAAATATTTGGAGTGTATTGTGAATTTTTCTTTCACATTTTCTCTCTCTGCAGACACGTTATGATCAGAATCTAGAGAGGAGAGAGTCCGGTGAAGAAAAAGATGAGAGAAGCACAAAGAAGGCGAAAGAATTTTTGTCAGGGACAGGTACTGAGAGCAAGTCGTCTTCCATCAAGGATTCCGCTTCAGCTTCCAAGGCGATACCTTCCGGAACTGACGCCTGTTCATTGCCTGGGAACCAGCAGAACCTACCAAGGGTGATACTCCCGAGGAAGAGGAGGAAGAGGAAGAAAATGTCATCATCTTCATCCGAAAATCCGCAGGAGGAATTCAAAGAAACTAAACAACCTGTGCCAGGAGATAAGCGTAATTTTTTGGCAGGGCCCCCGGCAAAACGTACCCAAGCCGTAAAACCTGTGATGAAAGAGACCATTCGTCCTGAGGATGTGAACAAACCTAGGGAAGAATACCTAACTTTAAAGGAAACCAGTAGTGCCTCTCAGTCTTTGAAAAAGACTTCACCAGAATCTTTTTCTTTAATGGAAGTTGACCTCCCTTTGAGAACTGAGGTAAGAAGTTGTAATTTTTGTCAGACTTTTGCATGCAAACATTTTCTCAAAGCAAGAATGTGGATTCTAAATTGAATAAAAGTAGTATCCATTTACAGATTTATGGCTCTGTCTTGGAAGAGGCATTATGATCACAAACTAAAGATAAATGTGTCAGTAGTTTGCTTGAACGACCAGCTTTTCGTAAATATTGTACTTCAGATATAATGTTGCTGGATGAGATATGAATGCATGTACCGTTTATGCAATATAACGGCCCCCATGCTTCTTGTAGATTTTAAAAATCACTTGGTTACATTATGGCAATGTAGAAACTGACAAATGGTGCACAGGAATTTTCATTCTTTTTTTATCAAAAGTGGCTTAAGTTAGTCGTTTGTTTAGGTACCTCAAGTTGTGTCAATGGCATGACTTTGCTGCACCATGCATAATTCACAGAATCTTTCCGACCCCCTATAGACCTGATGCATATGAAGTCATAGTCCCATAGCGCCCTCCCTCAGGAAATATACGAATATGTGTAAACGGAGTTGTCAGAGATATGCCAGCTGCAGATCACCAACGCATGCAAGGCAATGGTTCAGCCTCTAAGATGGCGGCAATGCCAGTGTCAATTCATAAAGTCTCTCTTGTCCGTAACATGAATTGGAAAATTTGGAGGGAAAATTTGCTAAATGCTGGCCAAATTTGGCTTACACTTTTGTGTCCAAATTATATTTTACCTTAATTTGTGCATTGATTGAAAAGAAGGACCTTAGAGTGTAGGCCTACATTTGGTGTTGGTTCTGGTATTGATGTTGCATTGTTTAATCTACATGTTGATTGCTTTCTTTCTAGATCCTAACACCTGGGGCCCGTAACACAAAGCTTAGCAATGATCGTAGAACAGTTTTCTACGATTGATTCCATAGACTACAATGTAAAATCAGTCGTGAAAATCAAGCGTACGATCAATCGCTAACCTTTGTGTTACGGGACCCAGATCCATTATTAAAAAATGATTCAAAGCATATTATTGATTTCTCAACACCTAACAAGATTCATCCCAGGACCAGATGGGTGTTTCATGAAGCTGTTTGTATGTTACTGACGACTTTATAAGCAGCTGGTGACACTTTATTAGGAACTAAATCAACACCAATTACAATCTAATGTATATCTTTTACCACAAGAAATGGTCACCAGTCACTCTTAAATGAACAGCTTTATGAAACACCCACTCGCTTCATTTCAAATTTTGGTGCTGTGCTTGATGTCAATATTGGCCAAGCACTAACACCAAATGGTTGACACCAAACTTGACAAGACGAGTGTATGTAAACCTTTTCAATCTCGTGTTTTCAGGGGAAAGTTCTTGTGGTAGTGGACACCAATGTGCTTATCAACAGTGTCGACTATCTCCAGCATATCAAGGGCAAAACAATCAAAGGTAAGTCAACATAATCTGTGATGATACAGAAGAGTAACAAATGGAACATGAATTGATTCATGGTGGTCCGAGGTATGGCCACTTGAATTCCTAGTTACCCCCATTGGCCCGTATTCTGAACCAAGGTTTAAATCAAACAGGTTTCACTATGGAAAGCCAATTGTGGCTTGAAGCTCTCATTGGACACTCTAATCATTCATAACTGTCTAGGAATGAAAATTGAAGTAAACCCTTCAAAAAGTTGTGCAACTAAAGTTTGAAGGATGATATCTGTTTTGTTATTGTAGACCAGGTTATAGGTAATACAGCTTTTGTGTCCCCTGGATGAATCTTGGCAAAAGCAATCAAGTTATTAATATTGCGGTCTTCAGCTTCTCACTGCTGTACTCTGGATTGGGGAAGTCATTTCTCTCCAACTCTTGTATCAGTATGTACAGGAGACGTAACGATGTCAGCAACACAGCCTCAGAGCGGCCAAGTAGTATGGATTTTCCGTATTTAGTACTGAAAAATGAGAAGAATACTGATGGTTTCATGTGAAATACCAATTTCTAAAGTTCCAGTGTTATGTGTTGTCCTATGGTATTTCTTTGAAAATACTGATTTTCAGCTTTAAAAATACTGCAATTTTCTTGTTCAGGTTGGCAGCTCTGCAACCTCATTCTGCCCAGTAACTCAGTCTTGAATGAAATTAGAACAGCAGTGAATTCCTTCAGATGTGCAGCAGTTTTACAATCCTGTTCTGTCTCAATGCTACATGTACATGTATATTTCATAGTTTGGCTTTATCACGCATGTAAGTGGTGTATTTTAGGTTAAAGGAAGTGCGACGGGACTGTGGTAATATGCCTCTCTTGCAAACAAGTCCTTGCCTTGCACCATGTTATGAAGATGAAGTAGCCCTAGGTCTAGCCCTCGAGGCTCAATCTGTTTCCAACTAAGATCCTTCAAAGCTTTGTCTTTGTCCTTGAATACCGGATACTTGATGTACCTGTATGTCTCAGTCTTTCCATACTTTACTTCCCAGTTATCCACAAAAGATACATTCTGGAGAGAACGGCTGTTTGGCCATTGCGGTTCAGGTTTACGAGAGGATTGCGATTTTGAGGCTTCGTTAGTTGATGCACTCCATTTCTATCAATCTTGGTTTTTAGTAAAGTTTTGGTAGCAGCCTCTGTGATAGCCGATTGTTTCTAAATCTGCACCAGCAAGGCTCTCCGGAATACGATCAAAGACCTCATCCATGCAATAAGGGGAATCATGAGGTTCACCGAGTCTTCTGTCACAAATGCTATTTAGCTGAGCCAGCTTGTATGTGGCAGGTCCCCATACTTTACTGAGCGGCATGAAATCTAAATGTTCAATACCACTCGCATGTAAAATGCAATTTACAGGAGGCCTTTTCTGTGGTACTTCTTATTGACCACCACCTTTACTACTCTTGCATATTGGCAGAGTTAATCAACTGCTACGCTACAACTATGCTACAGTTGTTCACCAACAACAGTTCAGCTAATTGTTTAATCTTGCTCCTACAGTACATTTTAACGTATAGACATCAATATCAATTCAATTCACTTTATTCACAACCATATAAAACGTACAATATACAACATACGATATAATATGAAAAAAAACAAAAAAACAATCAATACATAAACAAATTAATATAATGACAAATGGGAAGAGTAGAACCAACATGCAGTGGATGTAGGGGATTAGCAAAGGCCAAAGACCTATCGAGGCCAATCCCCTTGGTTCTGCGCATTGGTTAAAGAAAACAAATTAATGGTGATTATACAGTTATATGTACAAATCATTCAAGATGACAGGTCCTTTGTATCTAATAACAGTTCTAGAAAATTATACATATATTTTGGCAGATAAAAGTCATTAATATTTCTTGTTGAATACATATTTATGCTACTCTTAAGGGTGAAAAATCATTAAAAATATCAGGTAAAGTCCTTTTGGAATATCACAACAATATATCCATCTCTTTGTACCAAAACAGACCTCCGTCACGTTGGTCAATTTTTTTGTTTTCATTTCTTTTCTTCAGCATTTTAATATATCAGAGTTGTTTGAATCATAAAAAACAACCCTCTCCGTTGATTTCTCATACTTAAATTATCCAGGAAAATTGTGTCATTTGTTTTCCTATGATGTCTAATTAAAAAGTTATGCGGATAATTTTGTCAGAATCCAAGATGGCTCCAAAGGAACCCCATATGTCAATATTTAAGTTTGGTACAGTGTAACATCAAAATTCATTCACAAGACACCTTGAGGATTACAAAAATGTATGAGAAAAATCTATCAATAGGGTGCACAGGAACCATATTTCCTGACTTATCTACATGTACAGAGAGCATCTAGCAACCTAGAGCTTCCAAGGCCCCAAGGCGGGCCATGGACCCTGACCACAATGGTCAAGCACTCCGCATTTGAGATATACAAATCCTCACCAATTCCTATCTCCACAAGTTGCCATCTTTACAACTGTTGTAGCTGGAACAGCTAAAGTTGCAAACTGCCTCCAGTAATTTGAATTTTAGAAATACCATTTACTACTGTTTCTTTTTTCTTTCTTTTTAATGTTTAATACAGATTTAGGAGATATAATGCTGACTATTCCATGGATAGTAATGGAAGAACTGGATCAATTGAAGGTTTGTAATGATAAAAAGTCAGAAAATAAAAGTCAGAAGCACAATTTTCATTTCTCAGGATTCATGATCCCACACCCCACCACAAGCATCTTATCACCATTCTCACATTAGTGGTTATTACTCTCACCTTGTAAGTAGAGGGTCATGCGTTCCAAGTCCACAGCGGCCTATCCAATGACCGGTTAATCTGTAAGCTACATACCATGTATTATTATTTGTTTTTTAAGTATCACCTTTATTCAATATAAAACAAAGGGAAGTAACATACAGTGAAAATAAGTCCAGGTTACTCTTCTTTTTTTCAGAACGAAGTACAGGACTAATAATGAAAAAAGAATTACAGATAAACAATGTAACAATAAAATTTACATAAATACATTGATGATGCAGAAAAGAAAATTGAAATAGTAAATAAAGCACACCACACCCTTACAACTGACATGGAGAGAGAATAGAGGGGAGATGGGAAGAATGAACTTGAAGAAGAGATATATGAGGAAGAAAAAGTGACGAGCGAGAACTAGAAGAAAAAAATAAGAATGTGGGAAAACTACTTTAAGAGACACATAGCATCTTAAAGTTCCACTCATATGTTTTTTTTTTTTTTCATGTTTCTCTTTTTCAGGGTCCTAACTGCATTGCAATTACGCCACTGTCTTCTGCCGTAAGAAAGGCTCTGGGTTTTCTGCACAAAAACCGAACCGATCCTAACATTAAAGGCCAATCTTACAATCATGTAAGTATCTTTTAAGGGGGAAGTTCGCCCTGGCAATAAGTTGGTCGTAATAAAAATAGAAAAATTTGAGAAAAATATTGTTGAAGATTTGATCAAAGAATGAGATAGTTACGATTTTTCTTTCATGTGTTTGATTTATGATGCCATGATATTGTCTCCAAAATATATATGGCACTAAGAATCTTTTGCAGTGGCTTACCCTGCATTCCCCATTGATCTGTCTCTGACGTATGCTATGATTAGCGATGAAAAAAATCTTACAGGATTGCTGCATGCTAAACCTAGCTAAGACTGTATGTAAGGTGCCTTAAAGAAGAGGATTATTGCTTTTAAAATGTATTGCTTTCTTTTGCCAGTTTATGAAGACAAGAAGAGGGAGAGAAGTGAAAGGATCCAATGATGACATGATTCTACAATATTGTTTGCAGTGCAAGAAAAAATGTAAGAAGGTTTAATGGGGATTCCATGCTCTCCATGATACAGGAGTGCGAGATGCGTCCCTATTGTGATGTCACCGATAGGTGTACATTCCAAAAGATTGGTCGACAACATTGTACTCAATACCATGCATTTATCGCAGTGTTTCTCTTCCAAAGAGATTTAGCAACTCATTAAGGACGTTCGACAGTTGAAATGAAATCCATGTCATTTTCACCAAATATTGCACGGAGTTACTTTAGCACCTAAATATTCCAAATATGCCAAAATTAACATGGGTTCATGTGCTTGATTTTTTGCTATCGAGCTTTGAAGTTCACCTATTTGAAAGGTCTATAGAAATACGCAATAAAAATTATTTAGCATTTTTATACCTCACAAGATCACAACGTTGAGTTTATACCTCTAAATTTCACCAAATTTTACATTATAGTTCAGAATCATATACTTAAGAATAAGAAACCGCAAACTGATTTCTTGAGAAACTCTTCAAATTCAAGGTCACCACATCATGGTAAATCTAGATCTGGTTATAAACCCAGCTCTGTGGATTCATGAAATATAAGCTGAAAATGCCCACACTGAAGATCACCAACACATATTAGCACCTGTGGGACAGTGTGTTATTATTGCTTGGAAAAAGACCCAACAAAAGACTAAAATACCATGCTTTTTTTTCTGCAAATTTCTCAGCAATTACACATTTTCAGACAATCATTTGGCACATATTTTTTTATTCATACATATAAACACTTGATGGTAATTTTATAATAATAATAATGATTGTAACTTTAATATAGGGCGCTTAATACAGATGGATTCTGTCCAAACTCAATTTTCAGGTCAGTACCACATCTGGCATGTTTTAAGACTGATTTTAACAAATTTACTATTCTTTCTTTTATAAATAGATCCAGGAAACCTGGTCGTGTTGCTGAGCAATGATAAGAATCTTTGCTTGAAGGCATCCTTCAGTGGTGTGCCATCCTCAGGAGACAAGGTAAGCTGTCTTCTTCTTGAGTTATATCCACTTGGTCTTCTCTCAATTTGGTCTCATTACAGTCTAGTTCAACCATCACTTGGTCCCCGTGACACAAAACTTCGCGATGAATAGTAAATATGAAAGAACACTTCTGATTGGTTACTGGTCAGTATTTTGAGCCAAATGCACGTGTAACAATGATCTTGATTGGTCGGTTCATTTAGAGATTGATCGCTAATCTTTGTGTTATGGTACCCTGGTCTACATTGTAACTGTCATTTAGTCTAAGGCCTACATTATATTATTTCCAAAATTATTTTTCACTTAGATGAATGGAGATATTTAATTGATTAACAGTTCATTGAATTATGTAGATGAAGTGGTGTTTAATAGGCCGAGTGAGTTTAAGTTATGCTTCAAGGGTTGAAGATAAATGCATAAAATGTGTGTTTGTGTAGGTTTTCACATAATGTTATTTCATATAAAGTTTTGGTCTTTGGTCTCATGTGTAAGTAAAAAGATTCTTGTGTTACGGTGATAACATCTGCATACCACTCCAGAAGGCCTTGAACGCATCAACGGGGTAGACTTAGTCAGGATCTTAATTTGTTCTGGGGCCCGTAACACAAAGCTTAGCAATGATCGTAGAACATTTTTCTACGATTGATTGCATGGACTATAAAGTACAATCAATCGTGAAAATCAAGCGTACGATTAATCGCTAACCTTTGTGTTACGGGACCCTGATGTCTATTCTTTCCTGTCAGGACTTTAGGAATGAGATCAGTAAACAGGCGAATAGCCACGCCCGGCTCTCCATCTCGTCCGACGACAATGAGGTATCCTCTCCTACCAAGGATCAACCTTCCTCTGGGAGATCTACTCCAGAAGGGGCCATTGCCTGTATCTCTCCCATAGAATTCAAGGGTTCTGGACCGTTTCAAAGCAGCACAGGTGTGGTTTGTAGAGTAGTCATCTGCCGAGACCCAGAATGTTCTTCTATCTGGGCCCCATTACATAAACAGAGCTGGCAGCTAGGATGTTTAAGGGGAAAGTGACACTAAATAAGATTTTTTCCTGCACTATAGATATGATTTTTGAAACTTGTATATGATGACTCAAAGTATGTTTTTCAAAATTTTAAAGAAAAATAGGATGAAACTAGGGTAAAAAGCAATAAGAATAGTATTTTTTTTCACAATGAAAGATAAATACCAGTTGTGGTAATGATTTCAAAATGAGTTTCAACTGAATCCAATAAAATTACCATCCTAGTGTTTGTATTTATAAATAAAAAAATATGTGCCAAATGAGAAATGAGCAAAATATGCACGGAATTCCATCAAATGTCTCATATTTTTCTTATCGATATTAATACACTGTCCTACATATGCTTTTCTGTGTTAGTGATCATCAGAATTATTGGTTTTGAGCTAAGATTTCATGATTTCACCAAGATAAGTTTACATTACATTAATGTACTGGTTCTAGATATATGATAATTTGTTGACAATTAACCTTGATTTAAGACCTTCTCATTAAATAATTGTTTGCTGCAACTACTTTCTTTTACCTTAAAGGTTGGCAGCTCTGCATAAACCTTTAATGTGGGGTTGGCTTCTATTATTGATTGCATTGTTTATTATGTGTGATTAATCATAAGATTCAGCCCCATAATAAATCGCTAGGTTTTTTTTTACAGCTCTTTGGTTGTTTAACCACTTTCTTATATTGTACAGTGATGACATGCATGCCTTATTATTTTTAGGTGGTCTGTCTATGACAGATCACCTATTGATTTCGCCAGAATTTTCTTTCTTTATTCTTTATTCTTTATTTCTTTATTTATTTTTATTTCTTCCGTACACTTTTTTGTACACACGTTCACTCGAAATCGACATGGTCAATTTCCTTCAAATTTCTGTCAGTCATCAAGCTCTATGATTTCAAGTAAAATCAACTTTTTCAAGGTCATCAGGTCATGATGACGTCATCCAGGCGCCATTTTGTAAAATCACATTGTCGATCATATCTCCATTATCAATTATCAAAAATCAATCAAATTACCATCACATCAATTTCAGGTTAAGGGTCAACAGGTCATGTCATCAAAGGTCACCTGGAGGTCACGACGCGCGCGTACGCGCTCGTCAAATTTATAAAATGCTCAAAATCACCTTTTGACCAAATTAAAGTACGTTTCAGGTCATTTTAAGCATTTCAAAAATTTGCGCACGCACAGGTATGCGCGCGCGTTTCCGCGCGTAACGCCTTCAACGCAACGCAGAAACGCCGTTTTTTTTTATATCCTTGCATTGATAATATAATTCTGAGCAATTTGATACCTTGATCAACCTTCTACGACCATTAATAACGAAATTAACACCCGTTAAACTTTGCAGCACGTGTGCGCACGAGCTCTTACTATAGGCCATATATGGGCAAAAACATACCTATTAAAAATTCACTGTAGCTCTTTAAATAGTCCGTTGACCCCCAATTTTTTTTTCATATATCGATATAGTATGAGTTGTAAATTTGATTTCATGTCACCATTGTCCCTCAATTTGATCATGACGTCATCAAAATTGCGCCTAAACTTAAAATTTCATTTTTTCAAAAATGACGTCATCAAATTTATGCAAATTTGATCATAACTCCGTGAATATTGATCATTTGTCGCCCAGATTTCAATATGTTGTAGTTTAGAATGTACTCTTTCTCGTCAGTTAGCATGAATTTTCATTTTGAAAAACGCATCATGGTGTAAAATTGCGATGAAAAGAGGCATGTCATTTTTCCTCATTTTACGTGTAATCTCTATGGGACATGACTTTTTCTCAAAACTAGATTCTACATTCCTCTATTTCGTGAGCTATATCTCCATTTTTTCTTGTTAGTTATCCCTGAGCTTTTGGTATGTTGTAGCTGAGATTCTAAGCTTTCGGAAGTGTGCCCTCCTTTTTTCAAAGTCATTAGGTCATCGTGACGTCATCCAGGCGCCATTTTGTAAAAATCAGGTCATTATCATATCTCGATAACGAGTCATCAAAAATCAACTATATTTGGTATACATCAACTTCAGGTCAAAGGTCAACTAAAAATTTCATCAAATTCCGCGCGCGCACCTCGACGCGCACGTACGCGCGCATCAAAATTTTAAAATGCTCAAATTCGTTCCAAATTAATTTTCCATACGTTTCAGGCCATTTTAAGCATTTTGCAAAAAAACGCGCGCACGCACATGCGCGCGCGTTTTCGCGCGTAATTTCATCTTCCAACATAGAATCGCCAATTTTTTTATATCAATGCACCGATAATATAATTCTGAACAATTTGATACATTGATCAACCTCCTACGACAAGTAATAACGAAATTATCACCTGTTAAACTTTGCAGCACGTGTGCGCGCGAGCTCTCACTACAGGCCATATATGGCCAAAAAAAGGGGCAATTGAAAATTCACTATACCTCTTTAAATAGTCCGTTGACCCCAATTTTTTTTTCATATATCGATAGAGTATGACTTGTAGATTTGATTTCATGTCACCATTGTCCCTCAATTTGATCATGACGTCATCAAAATTGCGCCTAAACTGAAAATTTCATTTTTTCAAAAATGACGTCATCAAATTTATGCAAATTTGATCATAACTCCGTGAATATTGATCATTTTTCGCCCAGATTTCGATATGTTGTAGTTTAGAATGTACTCTTTCTCGACAGTTAGCATAAATTTTCATTTTGAAAAACGCATCATGGTGTAAAATTGCGATGAAAAGAGGCATGTCATTTTTCCTCATTTTACGTGTAATCTCAATGGGACATGACTTTTTCTCAAAACTAGATTCTACATTCCTCTATTTCGTGAGCTATATCTCCATTTTTTCTTGTTAGTTATCCCTGAGCTTTTGGTATGATGTAGCTGAGATTCTAAGCTTTCGAAAGTGCCACCATTTTTTTCGATCAGATGCCAGGATCATGCCCGTTTTTCGCTTGCAAAATTGGATATGTAATTCTCAAATTTGCTTCCGTGTAATCTATTTGGGAACGTGTAATCTCTATGGGGAATATCGTGGCTCAATGGATAACGCACTTGACTTGAGTTCTCGGGGGCGCAGGTTCGAGTCCTGGGGGTGAACAAGATGATTTTTTTTCCATTTTTGTTTTCTTTTTACCACCTCGTACATGATCCTTTATGATAATTTAAAGGTATGAAAGTTAAAATTTAGCAAGATTAAACAGATTATAATTACTTTTTTCATATCACATGTATTTTCATATATCAAAGAGACCCTTTTCACAGTTCTTTATCATCTCCCGTCTTTCACAAGTATTCCATCCATAATGAACATTCCGTTGTCATGAAGATCATATTGATCTGCATAAACATGGTATTAGTGATCATGATGGCGAGAATAAGGACAGACCACCTAATTCGTCCGCATGACGAATTAAAATCTAGTTTTTATTTATTTTTTTTTAACTTCATTGTATCAATTGGCTAGGTTGACTATAATACAGATATTGCCCTTCCTAAGGAGATGAATGTAACTTTTCATTTCCCAGACAGTTATATTTTCCGAACGGAACATATTTTGCCTGAAGCGCACAACCCTGAGGGAATATACGTGTATTTTCCTGAGGGATAAATATAGCTTGAGAGGGGAGATGAAGTGCTATTTATGAAACAAACCAGGCAATGTTACATGATTCAGTTTGGAAATATTTATAAGATAATACTGTATCAAAGCTCATTAGGTCAGTGGTCTAGTAATTCTATCCTCAAGCATAAAGAAATTTCTTCCTACCATCTACCCGTTTACCTTGGTGGAGAGGGGCAAATTGAGATAAATGCTTTTCTGAAGGGCTCTAGTGCTTTTCATTTATTATATCTTTATTTTTAAAAAAGAACGACACAGTATCAACTTGAAGACAAAGTGAAAACAAATATTTTCAATAAACGGAACATGTGTAAATGTTCACACCTCATCATCAGTCTAAAGTCCTCTTTGAAATCCAAAATTTACAAATACCCATTACTCTATTTATGATTTTAGGCTGATGATGAGGTGTGAGCCTTAAAACATGTTCTGTTTATAAAAATATTATCATGTTCTTTTAATTTTGTTTTTATCTTTATGTTTTACGATTTATAGGCACCAAGACTCAAGGTAAAGACAGTGAAAGGAGAACAGTATCATGGCCAACTCAGGAAAGTGAAGTAAAGAGAAGCACGCCTTCTGCAACAAAACATCAGAATATTACAAATAGTACCAATAGTCACAAGACATCTTCACCAAAACAAAAGACTGATGTAAAGACTAAATCAAATATTCACATTGGAGAAAACAAGGTGAAAAAAGAGGAACGACTGTCGACATGTACCCGCCCTGTTAGAACAGCAGAGACCAATTTGGAATTGAAAAAGGAGAAATCTGGCAAGCAACTGAGCTCAGAGTTGGTCACAGAGAGGAAGAAGAAGGTAATGGTTATTACCAGCTTTAATGATAATAAATAATAACTAGATTTTAATTTGTCATGCGGACGAATTAGAGGTGGTCTGTTGGACATATTTAAACAGATAAATAGATAATTAATAAATAAATAAATAGATAGATAGATAGACATATTTAAACAGATATGTAGATATTAGATAGATAGATAGGTAGGTAGGTAGGTACATGTAGGTAGGTAGGTATATAGGTAGGTAGGTAGGTAGTTGGGTGGGTGGGTAGGTAGGTAGGTGGGTAGGTAGGGTGGGTGGTGGGTAGGTAGGTAGGTGGGTAGGTAGGTAGATGGGTGGGTAGGTAGATGGGTGGGTATGTGGATGGGTAGGTAGGTACATGTAGGTGGGTGGGTAGGTAGGTAGGTGGGTAGGTAGGTGGGTGGGTGGGTAGGTAGGTAGGGTGGGTGGGTAGGTAGGTAGGTGGGTAGGTAGGTAGATAGATAGATTTGTATAACGCAAAAACTATGTGCATATATTCTACTGTGCTATAATTAAGAGCTTATGAAATGCTTGAAAACTTATTTAGAAAAGGGAAAAAAAGAATGTATGGGGACTAGTTTTCAGTCTAAGTTTTAACGTTTCTACTGATGGAGAGGTTCTAATTACATATGGCAAATCATTCCATAATTTGGGGGCTGCGCAGGCGAAAGCACGATTACGAGTGGGGATGTACCCTCATTTATTTAGTGAAAGCGCCATGGCGTAGTGGTTCTGACTCTCGCCTTGCAATCAGAGGGTCGTGCGTTCGAATCCCACCATAGCCTTGCATCCTTTGGTAAGACGTCAATCCACACTTTGCCACTCTCACCCAGGTGCTAATTGGGTTCCGGTAGGAAGCAACCATCATTGTGGTTGTTTGTTTGTTTGTATTTATATCTTTATAAAAGTCATAAATAAAATACATGAAAATCATGAAAATATTTACAATGGAGGATAGCCCATTTCAGTGATATCTTACAAAATATCACTGTTCTTCTATGTGGTCCTAAAAGTTACAAGTGTGTGCCGTAGAAGCTGCTGAAAAGCTATCAATCCAGTGACCGGGTAATGATAACTGAAGTGCTTTGATCAGTTGTAGATTAATATCATGCTATATAAAAGCCAATTATTATTATTGTTATTCAAATTTATGCTTTGATATCATTATGTATACTAAAAGAATGTGGCCATGCCTGGAAATATCAAACTATGATTAATTCCTGCTCTATGAGATGTGAATCTAACTGACTTTTTTTTTTCATTTTTGCCTAGGAGAAAGACTACACCAAAGAGCTGATGGGATTTGTAAAGCTTATGTTGGTTATCATACTGAGGCATGAGATGATTGAGAGCTACACTAATCACTGGTAAGGATAATTATTTTTTTTATAGGCCCGTAGTCTAAAGTCGGGTTTATTTTAGACCATGGTCTAACTCTGTGCTAAAATTATGGGAAGCCAAATGTTTTTCAAAATTTTCATTGCATTGTATTTTTCTTAAGTTTACTGTGCTCTTTCCTGATTCTTCGATGGTGAAGACAATTATCTTATTCATACTTCCTAGACAATTGAGAATGATATGAGAGTTAAATGGGCTGAAATATTATATCTCTACTGTTAGTGATTTATGTCACAATTGCCTTTCCATACTTAAACCACAACTTTAGACAAGAGTTTGAATTAGAACCTGACTTCAGAATACAGGCCATAATGTTCAACATTTTGATGTTTGAAGGTTTGCATAGGGGTATGGAAGATAGAGGAAGGGGTGAGTTTCTAGAAGGACTATGAAAGGAAAGTGAATTGAGGTAGAAGTGAAATGGAGAGGCAAGAAAATGGAAGTTTGGAAGGTAGAGTGTTCTTTTCTCTTGAAGATGGGCCCTCAAAATGCCAGAAACATGGATTCTTTTCTCCTGCTCTACAGCTCCACTCGCCAACTAGTGCAAACCTGCTCTTATCTCTTCAACTACTCGAGCCTCTGAACTTTTCTGGTTTACAGTCCTTAAAAGGACTACACTCATTTCAGAAAAGAATGTACTCGACGTTCCAATTTCCCTCTTTCTTGCCTCCACTTGTGGAGTGTCGTGGCCCAGTGGATTAGTCCCCGGACTTTGAAACAGAGGGTCGTGGGTTCAAATCCCAGCCATGGCCTAGTTTCCTTTAGCAAGGAATTCATCCACAGTGTGCTGCACTCAACCCAGGTGAGATAAATGGGTACCTGGCAGGAATTTATTCCTTGAAATGCCTCCGCGCTGTAAAAGGCTGCGGGGCTAAAGCTAGGGTAATAATATCCAAGTCCTTTGGAAGTGCATAGAGACATTATGACATATTGTGCACTATACAAGAACTGCGTTATTATTCACTTCTACCTCTATCCCAGCGTAGGAAATACATCAGGGTGACAGGCGATTTCACCCTCATGACAGCCCAAATCGCTCCTAAAATGCCCCCTAAATGCATGCTTTGGAGTGACCATTCTTTCTACAGTTGCCTCAAGATCTGTCATAAACAATATTCAAGATTATTTAAAAAAAACAATATTCTAACGACAGAGTGATATTTGCATTTACCGCTTACTTTCTTGTTGCCCCTAAAATTAAAAGAAGCCCTTCAAATGAAAGAAATAGGGTCTAGCCCCCAAAAGTCTGCAGTCGCCCAAATTTGGAAAAAAAGATGGCCCTGAAATTGAAATTTATTTCCTACTCTGCTTTATCCTTTTTTTCTTAGTCCTTCTACTAGGACTCACCACATGATGTACCATAAACTACATCCGCAATTGTCCTTAAAGGACAAGTCCACCCCAACAAACAGTTTATTTGAATAAAAGGAGAAAATCCAACAAACATAACACTAAAAATTTCATAAAAATCGGATGTAAAATAAGAAAGTTATGACATTTTAAAGTTTCACTTAATTTCACGAAACAGTTATGTGCACATCCTGGTCGGTATGCATATGAGAAGATTGATGACATCATCCACTCACTATTTCTTTTGTATTTTATTATATGAAATATGAAATATTCTAATTTTCTCCTCATTGTCAAGTGAAACAACAATAATTAATCCCTGAACATATGGAATTAGCATTGTTTAATATTACATGGTTCAGTCAAGTTGGTTCATATTGTCAAATTTGTAAAAAATGAAATATTGTTTAATTCAAACAATAAAAAACAAAAGAAATAGTGAGTGAGGGACATCATCGACTGCCTCATTTGCATGTTACTAAGTTGTGCATATCACTGTTTTTTGAAAAATAAGCAAAATTTAAAATGTCGTAACTTTCTTATTTTACATCCGATTTTTATGAAATTTTCAGCGTTATGCCAGTTAGATTTTTCTCTATTTATTCAAATCAACATTTTCCTGTGGTGGACTTGACCTTTAACACCTTGCTAATTGTCACACACCATCTTATTCAACCTACTTAACCTCTGAAGAGCTTTCTGCGAGTGGTAGTTATGAGCAGGGTTATGAGGATAATTTATGAATTTTTATCCTGGAATTTTAATGTATTTTCTTTCGTTAATGGTTTTATTCCAGGTTAGATATTGTACACAAGAAACCCCCTTGGTCTTTATTGGATGCTCTGCAATGTATTAAGAAGTAAGTGCCATTTTCATCTATTTCTATATTCAGTAACTACTGTAGATTGGAAAGAAATGTTTAATGTATTTTGAGGAATATTTTAGCTACACTAAAACAAAATTAAGGTCAATTAATTGAATATGAATGTAAATTGTGAAATACACACTCTGGTCATAATTTCTGTGTACATCAGAAAAATTCATTTAACGGCTAGCTCGCTGAGCAAATCTCTTTGTTTGAGAAAATGGGTCTGAATATGCAGTCTATAGAAGCCTCCTCACAAGCTGTGTATGTATTAGACTTGTCCAAAGGTCCAGTTGGGGTCTTTTCCTGCAGACTAGCCCCCATACTTCGGCGAAACCGACCCAAAACTGACAATAGGTATTTTGTTTTAAATTCTGCCCACTAGGAATCTTGCTGTAGGATTGGTCAGAAGTCAGTCATGTGATAATGGGTAGTTTCCCCCATCATTCATCACTAGCTTTGATGGAACTTTTGTGTTTTGCTGATCTTTTCAGCCCACAGAGTCATAACACTTCATGAATTAGTTTGAGTACGCGCAAAATGAAGAGGTCATTGCCACTCAATTTTTGGTTCCATCACATGCAGTGACGATCGTGCAAGGTCTAGATGCGGACGCGCAGTGTATATACGCGCTAGCAGTAAAACATTGCTCAAAATGAAACCTACTTCAGACTGACAGAAACTATTACATAATTTACCAATAGGTGGTTTTAGGCCGCCTCGAAGTTCGTCACTTCCATTTATTTTCTGATACAGGAAATTTACCCTGATCTACCCCGATCAGAAAATACCAGGTAATATTAGCAGTGTGAAAGCAAATTATACGTAATATCCCCAAGAGAAAATACCCGCTAAATAGTAGGTACTCGTCTTTGTCAGAATTGTATGAACTTTCACAGGGATTTTTCCAAGGTTGCAGTTATTTTGGCAGTGTGAAAGCAAATAATAGGAACTGTTACCCCAGCGCAGCACCTTTGGTGGCTGCTCAGCTAGCGTTTTTTAATCTCGCACCCTGCCTACTTATCAGACCATACTGCGCATGCTCGATACCTCGAGAACTTCCCCAAAAGGGTCTGCTTCGGGTAGGTCTGAATGCAGAATAATTATCAGGTATTAATTTATTTACATGTATTTATTTATTTGTTTCTGCATGTCATGACAATGTACATAGTGTGACCATCACAAAATTGAATACATTAAAATTTACATAATAATAGTGTATAATTACGATCATTTACGTAACTGATTATACCAAGGTTGCAGACATGCAGTGGTATGACAATATAAGCAGATGCTTGAGCTTTTAATGCCTGAACAAGTTCTGGTAATTTAATGGATTATCTGGTGATCGAGGCGGTCTGAAAACACCTATTGACATACTATTGACTGGTTTTGGAGTGGGTTTCCGTGGTGGGACTGTTCATCTAGCGTGACTGAGTATTCACAATTTTATTGCAGTTTCTCAATGGATAATCATATCTTTGACAGCTGATTGAATCTTTTGCACCTTTTCCATAGACATTATGTAGCTGTTTTTGGACTACTGCTCGGGCGGCGAAATGCAGATGAAGTGGATCGTCTTATTGCTATTGTGAAAAATGTTCAAGATGATGGTGAGTCTATATTTTATACCGTAAAAAATGATGATGATGAGGAGGAGGAGGATGATAATGATGATGAGGATGATGATAAGCATGTAGATGATGATATGCTGTTGGTGATGATGATTGGGATGATGATGGGGATTGTGATGATGAGGAGGAAGAGGATGATGATGATGATGATGATGAGGATGATGACGATGATAAGCATGTAGATGATGATATGGTGTTGGTGATGATGATGATGATTGGGATGATGATGATGATGGGGATTGTGATGATGAGGAGGAGGATGATGATGAGCATGTAGATGATATGGTGTTGGTGATGATGATGATGATGTTAGTAATGACGGTGGTGGTGGTGGTGATGATGATAAAATGAGGATAATTGTGATGGTGATGATGGTGGAGATGATGATGATTATAATGGTGGTGATGGTGATAATGATGATGATGGCAATGGTAATGATAATGCCAATAATTATGGTGGTGATAAAGGTGATAAAAAGGAGATTATGAAAGATGAACATAATAAATGATGAGATTGTAGATGATGATTGTGATGATGATAATGATGATGACGATGATGATGATGGTGATAATGGTGATGTTGATGGAGATGATGATAATAGTGATGTTGATAATGATGATGGTGATGATGATAATATTGGTAGTGGTAATGGAAGTGAGGGTGATGATGAAGACAATCTGGTGGTGGTGATGATGATGTCTATTAATGATAATATGGTAATGATAATAGTGATGGTGATTATCATGATCATGATGATGACGATTTTGATGATGCTGATAGTGTATGTGCATATGTAGTAGTATTAATGATAGTAAAAAAACTGATAATGATAATACATGTAAAGAGTAACACTATTGAAATAATGTTAATTGTTATAATAGTAGGCCTATATGGCGAAAAAAATAACAATTAGATGTTTCTTTTCAAAATCACATTGTAGTTTTCTTACCTTTTAAAAAGAACTTTATAAAACCATATAAAAGGAGTATCTACATGTAAGTAGTGGAAATATTCATTTTTTTGGTTTGCTTTACAGATATTTTCTCTTCAAAACAGCTTAAGACCTTTTATTTTGCCACCAAGGAGATTTTGATCCCACTCAAGAAAAATGCGAAGTGAGTACCGGTAATTTACAGTCAGTAAAGAGATGTATATTCCAGTCACAGTTAAGGTGACATAAAATCATTGTTAGATATCTTTTTTTATTATTTATTGTGATAAATGTATTTAGAGAGAATATCTTTGAAAAATGGTCCATGGTAGGGGGAATTGGTTTTCAAAAAGACAATTCACTTTGCATTGGCGCGAACTGGCGCAAAGTGGCAAGCGACAGCCCAGTGGACTCCTAACATAACACCAGTATAAAGCAGACACCAACTTAGCACAAACTCAACCACTCCAATCAATAACACCACACAAGCATCGACACTAAGCCCAACACCAACTCAAATTCTAACCCTAACACCAAACTTTGAATTACCCATTGTTTTCTATCAATGGCAGGTATAAGGACATTGCCACAAAGTGTGAAGAGGACATTGAAAGAGTGTATCAACAATGGAAGCAGACCATACAAGATGCTACGCAAACCAGGAGTAATACTGGTCTCCAGCGGGCCACAAAAACTTCTCTGAGAATATCTTGTAAGTTTTGATGGTTCAAATTTTTTGGCCCTAAAATCCCCAGAAGAGCCCCCACAGGATTGAGATTTCTAGAGGATGCAGTATGCAAATCCAATGTTCTATAAGGACAGTGATTTTCCGATTAAGAGGGCCTACTATGTGATAAAAGTGTTTCTTCAAACAAAGATTTTCTCGCGGACTGCTTGGGAATTTTACTGAGAATACACAGTGCGCACATCTGATGCTTGAGCGAACATTGAACTTCATAAATTGTTTTCTCCTCATTTTTGTAAGCTCTCATTTTAATAGTTGGGTACTCTTTTTTACTTTGTCATGAATGATTTCCTTTCTAGATTTACTCACAATTACAGGGTTTTTACAGTTTTTTAGTTCATGGTCTGGATCTCCCCTACATGTAATTCTACAATAAGGCTACACTTAAAGTGATAGAACCGTTACACCCTGCTTGTTCTTACGGAATACAGGAAATATCTATGTTCTGGTTCCATATTCCATTCATGACCTTATGGAATATCGAACCATAAGTAGATATTTTCCATATTACGTAAACAAACAGGATGTAAATCATGTAACTAATACATGTCCACAATCTTGTATCAAAGCTCCTCTTTAATGGGTTGCATGATTTTAGAATTGTTGCATTTCTATTTTCGAAATAATTATTGCTCACACTGGGCATGATTTGATAAGATAGTCAATATCAAGCAGAGGAATACTTCATCCATTCTTGTGTCAAAAAATTTCTTTATTTTGCCCATTTTATTATACAATAATCATATTTATTTTTGCTTCCCCCCCCCCTTTTTTTAGTAGCAGCCTCTATGCCTTTGGAAGAGAAAGAGAGTGTGCAGGAGAGTGAAGAAATGTGCATTTCACCACCAGCTACCACTTCTACCAATGGGCTTGAGACCGCAGTACTGATTAAAAACCAGGAAGCTAGGGAGGAGATTGAAGAGAGGAGGGAAGGTGATGGTATGGACCATGTGACCTTCTGTGTTCTTTCTGTTTTTGAAGCCATCTATACCGTACTGAAATACCATAGGTAAGGTCAAAATGGGTTCATAGTTCATGTCAAAGTTATGTTAAACTGAACTGCCATAGGTAATGTCAAAGTGGGTTCAAAGTTCATTTCAAAGTTATGTTAAACTGAAATGCCATAGGTAAGGTCAAAATGGGTTCAAATTTCATGTCAAAGTTCAAAGTTATGTTATACTGAAATGTAATTACTGAGGTCAAAATGTGTTTAAATTTCAAAGTAATGATATACTGATAAACCGTAGGTAAGGTCAAACTTGGTTCAAAGTTCATGTCAAAGTTCAAAAGTTATGTTATACTGAAATGTCATTACTAAGGTCAAAATGTGTTAAAAGTTCAAAGTAATGATATACTGATAAACCATGCGGTATATTCTGACCTACTGATATACCATAGGTAAGGTCAAACTGGGTTCAGAGTTCATGTCGAAGTTCAAAGTTGTTTTACTGAAATACCGTGCGACATATTTGACCTATTGAAACACCATACATGTAGGTAAGGTCAAACTGGGTTCTAATTCCATGACAAAACTTCAAAGATATATTGAATTACCATGTGGAATTTTTGACAGAGAGAAAAGCCATAGTCACATGTAAGGTCAAAATAGGTTCAAAGTACATGTCAAAGTTCAAAGGAGGGGGGGGGGACTGGCATGTGACATACATGTACATGTAAACTCACTTGTTGAATAAGTTCTTGGAAGAATGAATGCTTTTCTTTTATATTGTTTATTATTTGGTGTCATTGTTTTTCCTGCAATGTAGGGATGTCATTGTATGGTCATTCAAGCACCTTGCCAGTGGATGCCCTATAGAGGGCCTCCCAACCAAAGATGAAAGCCTTAACTACCTCTCGACAGCCTTGCCTCTTATAGAGGTCATTGTCCGATCTCTTCAAAGGTAAAGTATGCTATTAGTATTTTGCCTGCTTGGTTCATTTGGAGGGGCTGGCCATTTTTTTTTTGTACTTAAAGATTTCAATTGGATTAATCACATGTCTTTAAAATTAAGCATTTTATTGAGAACAATCAGGCCACTACTTAAGGTGATAATGATGTAATGATGTTTGTAATGGAGAAAAAGGAGGAGGTTTGGGAGGAGGAGGAGAAGAATGAGAAGAGGAAGAAGAAGGAAGGAGAGAAAGAAGCAGAAGGACAAGAAGGAGAAGAGGAAGAAGAAGGGGGAGAAGGAGAATGAGGAGAAGAAGAAGGAAGAGAAGAAGGATTATTATAGAATCATTTTTTTTTTTTTCCTAATGAAGTATTAAGAAGAAGAGTGCTTTGCAAACTCCTTTTAGAATATACTTCACTGAAAATAATTTTCTTCTTGCTCTTTTGGAATAGATTGATAGGAAGCTGTATCCCTGTTCCTGCAGTTCTTTGTGAAGAGGTCGTCCATTCCTTGCATGCCTATGTGCAAGCCCTAAAGGTGAGGTCAATTGAAGAAAAAAATGTTTAACATATGGAGACATTACAGTGATGGTGAAATCAATTGTGATAGAAATAATTTAGGGGCATTATTTAGTTGATAAGAGCAATTATTTTATTTTACACATAAAGTAGCATAATTAATGAGCATTGGAATTTATCGCAGATTTTGATCTTCCGTTTTGTAGATTATGCCATGGGTAAAATCCCACGATTGACAGCCAAGATCATAAGGGGGGCTAAATCAGCCCCCCCCCCCCCACTTAGGCGACAAAATTGCCCATTTTGGGGGGGTTAAATAGTTAGTTTACTTATTAGGGTAAAATGCAAGGGCCAGCTATTAAATGAAAGATTCTTTTTAGAATATGAGTCTTGTTGTTTGAATTGTTATTGTTAATAGCAGCAGGCTAGTCGAAGTGCCAGTCATGGTAGTAGTTGTAGTTGTAGAAGTAGTGGTAGTGGTAGTAGCGGTAGAAGTAGCAAGGTGGTGGTCGTAGTTGTTTAGTGGTGGTTGAAGTAGTAGTTGTGGTAGTAGTAGTAGTGTGGTTGTAGTGGTAGTGGTAGCGTTGATGGTGGCAGTACAAATATTAGATTATTATTGTTTCTGTTTATGCCGCCTCTCATATTGCATTAGTGAACATTAATGATTTTGTTATTATCGATATTTTGCAATCAACACCATCATCATTATCCCTTTTTTCTACAGCTTGATTTAGACATCAGTGGGTTTCATGCTGAATTGTTCCAGCAGTTCATCCTGTCGGAGGACAATCGACAAAGAATTGTGCGAGGGAGTCAACAATATTCAGAAGTGTTGCAGCAACTCCATGAGTGTAGAGTAACATTAAGTCAGTTTTGAAACAAACTGTTGAAGGGTGTCAGCAAATCTTGTTCAATATATGAAAAAAAAATGATAGCATAATATGAACAGAGGGCAGTGAATTATTTTCTGATAATTTGCTTCCTCCTCTTTACCACTTGCTGCAATTTGTAGATGTAAAAATATATGAAATACAGCAATTCTACTTCCATGCAAACTCATACCCTGTTTGTATAAGATATACTGTACCACAAATTTTGTGGCTTCTTTGCAGACAATTTGATAAACAGTACTGATGCATTGACTTTATGTCAATGATATTTTTATTGTTATGCAATTATTTACCTTGTGATGTATAATGAGCTTGCTCCCCCTCCAAAGATGTTTCTGTTACATGTATTTCCAATGCTTGTTACTGTGTGTGGGGAGGGGAGGGGGTTAGCAAATCATTATCCACTCCCCATGAAACCTATCACATCTGACTTTAACAATGTATTTGTAGATGAGCTCGGTCCATTAAAAGTATTGAAGAGCAGGTGCTTACATCAATTTCTATTTGTTTACTGGATTCAGCTTTCCGTGATTTCTTTTTCTTATTAATTTATTATTTACTTATTTCTTCTTATCTATGTCTTTCTTTTTTTGATTGATTAATTTATTCTATCTTTCTTTATTCCATTTATTTATTTATTCCATCTGCTATTCTAGTTTATTAGGTATTTTTATTGATCTATTGAATTCAGTCATATCTTTTATTACTTTTTTCGAAATCTATTTCTTGTTCATTTATTGATTGATTATTTATCTCTTTACTTGTTTGATCATTTATTGAATGATATTCATTTGTGTATTTATTGTTCCAAACATTTATTGATTAGTAAATGCAGTATTGGTTAATGCATTTATTCATTCCATAGTTCAAATTGAATGATCATGTTTAAACCGAGCAGTGAATGGAGAGAGATTACAATCATCATTTGCAATTATCATCGAGACATTTCAATATGAAACGTTTCAACACCTTTATATTCATACCCCTGCCAAAGGAAATTTGTGAGGAATGGTAAAGTGGTATAGAGTTAAGTGATCAGCAGGTCAAGTGGGTAGGCAGGCTTTCGGTCAATCAGTCCATCAAAAATCTTGCAGACGGCACTTTCTCGTCCAATATTTCTCAATGTTAATGAGACTTTGCACATGAAGTGGTCTTCGGACGAGTGAGGAAACGATCGTAAAGCAATATACTTCCTCATTTCTCGCCCAGTACTCATTACACCTGGGCACAACAATTGTTCTTTGAATGAAGACATGCTTGGTACATTTCATTAAATGCGCTAGCTACTGCCATAGATCATGGGAAAATCTTGCAGAGTAAACTACTTCCTCAGTTTTTTGTCCAATGCTCAATGAGACGTGGTGTATACATAGTCTTTGAGTGAAAAGTGCAAGATACATTCATTGAGCATGTCAGAAAAGGTGTTGCCAAGGTGTTGTTGCCATTTTTTCACATAAGGATGTTGTTTTAGTTGTTTGTGAGAATGAGATACTGTTATGAATTTAGTAATCAATACTTTAAATCAATATTTTTTGTATAAGTCATATTTTTCCTATCAGTTTCATATTCTATAGATCAGTGTTTTGGTCTCCTTTTGAAGGTTTGGTGTATGTTATTATTGTTGTTCCGTTGAAATCTTGCTTTTGGGAAATCCAATTTTGTAGAAACGTTGAACTAAATCAGAATAGGTGATCAATGGGGCTTCTCCAAAATGCATACTACTGTACGTGCACCTGCCAGCTATTCCTATTATCGATAGGAAACTTCCCATTTTGGAGAAAAGGAAATTGCCATGTCAACCGGTAGGATCCTATATGTATGAACAATTTTCAGCAAGATTGAATAGGGAATTTAAGATTGTTCTTATGTTTAAGGCCACCGCACGCTGGTCCACGATACCATTTTGGAGAAGATCACATTTTGCTCATTTTCTGACAATGTGAATGAAAGCTCAAACTAACTGAAAGAATACTAATATAACAATTTTCAATGATTGGAAGCCTTTATTTTGGAGTAAAGGCCGAATTGGTTTCAAATCGTAGCCAATCGTATGATTGTTATGACCAAGTTCCGACCAGATAGTAAATTTGCTTTTAGTTTAATAAGGATGATAGCATAGTTGCAGATTTAAACATAGGTATTTGTACGGTGATTTAGAACATTGCACGGTACAATGTTCCATACTGTCTCAATATTAGAATCAAATTCTACGACGTTTATTTCCAAAATCGGGTAGCAAATCGTAAGGTTTGCGGTGGCCTTTACTGATTCCTTCCTGTTTCTTAGCCGTCTTGTTTGGCAGGTTTGTCTATTATGATTTGTGCATTTTCAGAGGGGATGTGATGTGGCTAAATGAATCAAACATTGATGAATATATTTTGTTTTCTTTAATAGGAGTGTTATTATTGTCTTTTGGGAGTGTTGTTATAGAGCACTCCAAGGGGGCGTTTCACAAAGATTTAAGTGTGACATACAGATGCATTTAAATTCCCAGTTCCATGCAGTGTAAAAGGCATCACGGCATTTGTCAAATCATGCTAAGGGGACGCACACTATTGCATATGAAGCAATAAGATTGCACGTTACAATTCATATGTGCGTCAGCATTTAAGCATGACCCTATTTTTACACTTTTACTCTTTGTGAAACTAACCCCAGGGCCCCGTCTTACAAAGAGTTACAATTGATCCGATCAATAGTAACTATGGACGGCCAGCAACATCAACATCTATTATGCATATTTGTTCAAAATATTTTCTACCTATGATGTATATTCATGCATTCGTTGTTTTCTTGAACATTCACCGCGCTTCTCTTTGCATATAAGACACTGATGGATTTCCATAGTTACGATTGATCGGATCAATCATAACTCTTTGGAAGACGGGGCCAATGTGGGTGTTTTCATTTATACACGCACGACTGGAACACACTTTTCGATGCTTCGTCAGCCACACAGGGATCATTTACCTGAGTCACCAGTCATGCTTTAAGTCATTCGGTTTCACGGGCCTAATTACAACTGGCAGGCAAAAGATATTCATTCGAGCCAACCCATTCTCAATTTTTAAATTTGATATTGCTGATTGACAAAAGTGAATGAATATGACTGACAATCTAACACTGATTCTAGGGAGGTGTTACGTTTGCTGGTCCGGACAAGCTCTTACTGTTACCTGTCCTGGACAAACTCCCACGTAAACCTCCTGAATCTTGTTCTCCATTCAGACACTCATGAACTAGAGGACAAGCGTATACAAATTATTCCGAATCAGAGTCTCTCTCTGCTATCTCACCGACTATTAGGTCTTTGGTGTAAGGATCTTTTAGCATACTTTGAACATCAGGAGGAAGAGGCTGTGATTGTTGTACTCTTAAAGACTTGCTGCTAATCACAATGTCACCTGTTACCATTAGTCTGTGGAATACATCACTCATGGTGTCTGTACGAGATGTCTTTCTCGCATGCATTCGTCTGTAGATCTTATTGTCTTTGTTCCTGGCTTCTTGCGCCTCCTCACTCATCATTCCGATTGGCAGGACTGAAGATGACAAGATAGTGGCACCATGTACTAATAATACGTGGACGCTTACAGGGAATCGATACCACGGGTAGAGCTCCAACTGTAACTCTGCTGTTTCACGACAGTATTTTCCGAACTTGTTGGCATCCAATGGAAGTTTGCAAAATAAAGCCAACAAAATCATTCTGTACCGATGGATTAGCCCTTCGTCCAAACCACAAATATCTACGAAGGCCTTTTCGTTCTTGAAAGCTCTTCTAGCTGTGTTGCCATCGTTTGTATTTCCTGCACCTTGTTTAGGTTCATCCACTTTGATTCCAAGCTCTTCCTTGAAGCGATCATAGATCACTTTCTTTTTCCTTTTGATCACGTCCTTGTCTTCATTCGATGATACACGCCATTTCTTTATCTCAGTTCGGTAAGCAATGTGAAGCAGCATCTCGAAGCACCCGATCAATTTGTGAAGAGGCGAAATGCCATACACATATGTCTTCGGATCGGAGCAATGCACTTCAACCAGGTTGTTGAACTGCGTTGGGGTCGCATGGCAGATATAGTATCTCATTGAAGATTTTGTTTCGGTGAGCGCGTTAATGACCTTCTGGTCAACCATTGTGAGATGGAGTTCATAATTGACCTTCACATCTGCTACCGTATTCAAGTCTGCTTCTACCTCGTATGTTATATCCACAGAACTATCCATAGGCTTCAGGCTGTCAATTTCCTGCCTTATTGATGCATCCACCTCCTGGCTTAGCTCCGTAGTTTCTTTCGCAAACTTAAGGCGAAGAGGTCTACAGAATCTCTTTGAGGACGGCACAGGATTCTCCCACAGTATCTGATCACCCCTTTTCAGTTGTAGAGGAACCACAGTTGTGCAGAACAAGCTCTCATCCGTTCTCTCTGGAGAAGAAAACCATTGTTTATATTCGCTCTGGCCTGATGAGCCATCAAACCCATACTTGCAAATTAACTTGCACAACACTTGTTCGTCATCCTCTAGACCCTCTACTATGTTTGTTATTGCCTCCTTTTGGTCTTCAATGATTCTCAGTGCTGTATGGTCAAGGAAATTTTGAAGAGGAACCTCAGCAAATAGCTTTATGAAGCGCCTGTTAGCTTTATTACAAAAGGGGAATTTCAATCTGACAATATGTTGATTATAAAATAGCAGAAATGATAATGATAAAAAAAAAAAAAATCGGGCTTCCTCCGACCCTTCCTCCTACTAAAGAGCTTAGGTCTGGGTTGTGATAAGATAAATAAATATCTTTGGAATTTTAATCCATGCATAATAAAATTCTACTCCGACTGGAAACCCATATGTGAACGAGACTTAAGACCAGCAATTACTATTTAAAAAAAAAGTATCATCCAATTTCTGTGAAGCTCTTTGATGAGAAGTTACTGAGCGGGAATAATCCCCCAACTTAGCAGCTGAAATTTTCTATTGTGAAGAGCTAATGTATGTCAGTCCTATTTATTTGTGACTAAATCCTTATAAGGAAAAGAAAAATATATGCTACAAAGCAAAGGAACGAATTATTACTGTCTAAACCCTCTCATTTGTAACTGCTCTCGCGTGTGTGTGTGTGTATATTTAACCAACATAAATTACCCAACACAGAGGACAGTATAACGTTGCCAAACATTACTGTGGTGATTATTTAGAGCGTGAGAAAGGTTCACCATTCGTTCTTAAAGTCGCTCTTACGAACAGCTTTATGAAACACCCACCTGATTGGAAATCTTCGTACGTGCTTGAGATTATCGCCTAACTTATCTATGAAATTTGACTTTGAATTGAAATAAGATTTGTGTTTGATCTGACTGAAATAAAACTCGGCCTTGCTCTTGTTACCATGGTAACTGTCGATGCTAACAATATAATGTAGCTCATGTTAGCGACATGCGATATGAACATACTGGTGGAAAATTATTTTCATGAGCTCGTGGTAGCTCGAGATAGACATACGATGTAACGTAATCTTTTGAGGTGTGTTTGTATTCGTATATCGAGTATAAAGAGCTTTTCCTGGTACATGTTTAAAACTAAACTGTTGTGTTTTTGGTAATATTAATTTAATAAATATGTAGGTATACTAGTAGTTAGCTAGATCCCACGGATCACTCGAGTCTCGATAGTTAGTGCAGTATAGTAAAGTTGTGAGATTTAAAAGTGTTGGTAGCTTATATCATGACATTGACGCGTCGGTGTTGAACTGTTCAGGTTCTCGTTGCGTAAGAGTTACTCGGGACTCCGGACCATGGGCGGAAATCCCAGGGGGGACGTGTCCCCCCTACTCAAAATAGTAGGGGGGACACAATATCAAATGTCCCCCCTACTATTTGTGGTCTTTTATGATGGTAAGAAATACATCATTCAAAATCGAAATAAAACGTGTATTTTAGGACGAGATGACCTTCTTTTTTTTCCTTGTCAAATTTATTTTCGTTAAAATGACCTTAAGTTTGGGGTGATAACCTTCTTTTTTTTTTTTTGCTTGTAAAATTTTCCAGCCCCTTGTCCCCCCCTACCTTTTGGGAGATATTTCCGCCCCTGCTCCGGACGATACCTTTTCTAATGGTTTTGTGAAAACTATCAAGGATAGATGTTGGTAAGATATGATGAATTTACGAACAACTGGTGACAATTTCTATTAAGGAAAATCAACATTGATTTAAAATTTGGTGCCTATCACTTATTACAACTAGAAAGAGACACATGTCGTTCGTAAAGTGGCTCTTAACTTACGAACAGCTTTATGAAACATCCACCTGGGCCCATTACGATGCCTATTCTAGAGAGCACTAGCGTACCTATGGGGGGGCAGAGGGGGCAGACTGCCCCCCCCCCTGACGAGTCACTAACCATGCAAGGGACATATCCCTACCCCCCCCCCCCCCCCCCTGACGAGTCTTGAAGACTTTTTTTTTTTTTTTTTTTTTTTTGCTTGTCAATTTTTTTCTGGTACGAAATCCTTTATTTGTGGTTGAAGACCTTTTTTTTTTTTTGCTTGTCAAATTTTTTGGCGGACGAATTTGCCCCCCCCCCCCTGTGGAAAATCCTAGGTACGCCACTGCTAGAGGGTTTTCGCAATCAGACGCGGTCACTCTCTTCAACGTACCGATTCCTTTGAGAATGTAAAGGCGACCGAACACCTTACGATTGGTCTGCGACCCGATTTCAGAATAAAATGTAGTAGAATTTGATGCTAATATTGAGACTTGGAATATCTTACTGTGTAATGTTCTAAATCATCGTACGAATACCTATGTTCAAATCTGTTACTATGCTATCATCCTTCTTAGAATAAAAGCGAATTTAATATCTAGTCGTAATGACGCCATGGGTGTCGATCAGTATTCTTGGTTGGGGGGGATGATGACACAAAAGTTCTTGTGGATGGGGATCTTTCAACATTACCCCCACTAAAATCACAAGTTAGGACATTTGGGAGTGATTGATATGCATGGTGTTCTTGGAAATTCCTTCATTGTTGTAGTGTACTGTACTTATATAATTTTTTTTTTAATTCAATTTGTGTTACAAGTAAGCCTATTCTAAACCCATACGAAAGAAAAAATGACAAAAATTATCTGGAACATGTACATAGTGATCTGTTGATTGAGCATGATGTATACACAGGGGCATCGATCCATTTTTCAGATTGGGGGGGGGGGGCAAAATCATGAATCAACGTTCCAAAGACGCTCGATCATATAAAACGAACAAACTCACCCACACACCCCTACACCCCCACACATAGGCCTATATTTTATATATATATATATATATATGAATCATGAGAAAGAGACACATATCTCAACCTCACCAACAATGCGAGCGCGAAGCGCGAGCTGAAAATTTTTAGTATGACATGAAAACAGGAAAAATGTACCTGTTTAGATTTGCTTGTAGTAACTCATGAGGAGCATATATACATGTATCTCACTAGAGAGCGAGCTAAAATTTCTTTATATTCTGACGTGAAAGCTTGATATTCTAAGCACTTTTGGTACCAATGATTAAGATGGGTATCTAGAAGAACAATAGATGCGAGCGCAAAGCGTCAGCTGACGATTTTAATATTTCGATCTGGACAAAAAGACAATTTAATGGACGCTTTTAATAAAGAACAAGATATATATCCAACAAAAGATTATTGCAAATCGAAGCGGGAGTTCTTTTGAGGTATAGAACTGAAAACGGGACATTCTATTCACCTATTTAATCATGAAAAGTATGGGGTTTTGGTACAGAAATGATGCGAGCGCGAAGCGCGAGCTGAAAATTTTTATATTCCGATCTGAAAAGCAGACATTTTGAACACGATTTTAGATCAAAATAGAGTTGGTATCTTAATCTCGCTTGCTGGTTTCAGTGTAGCATTATAATCTTATTTTATTTTTAGTTGCACATGCGGAATTATTGGGAGGGGGGCAAAACGATATGTTCCCCCCAAATATTTTCATTGGTGGGGCTATTACTCTAATAGCTATATGGTCATTCCTTAGACGATTTATCTTGCCACCCTTTTACTCCCGTTTGTTTTTCCACCCTTTTGAATTAATTGATTTATTAAAATTAATTCATTCACCACTGGTGGGATGGAACACCCTATCAACAAAAGTTGTTTTTCGTTGGGGTCCTTTTATGTTATGTGTTAAAAAATATCATATACATAAACATTTCATTCTTTTTCATCTTGAACTTCCACCCATCTGTTTAATAGTTCTGAAAAAGAATGTTTTCATTTAATAACAATATACACAAATTGCGAGGGAAACAAACTGATTGATGGCATACTATAGGCCACCCCCCCCCCACTTGAAATATTGAGGGGGGATATATCCCCCCCGTGATCGACACCCATGAATGACGCCATAGCAGTCGTACGATATTGGTTACGATTTGAAACTAATTTGGCCTTTACTCCAAAATAAAAGCTTGCAATCTTTCAAAATGGTTATATTAGTATTCTTTCAATTAATTTTAACCTCAAATAAATGATGTGTTCCATTTACATTTTCAGAATATGAGCAAAATGCGATCTGTTCCAAAATCGGATCGCGAACAGTCGTAAGGTGTGCGGTGGCCTTAAGTCAAATCACGGTGGAGAGCTGAGGGTCGTTTGTCAAATAAAGTAGGTGAACCGGGACAGCAGTGTCGTCTCCCGGGTCGTCTCGTGAGTCGTGACTCTTGATAACGACAAATTTGCAGTTGTTCGTCCGGTCCACATCTTCGGATGACCTGCAGTCAGACCGCAGGTCCCTATGCTAATGAGCAAATAGTTCAGATTCATCCAAATCCTCTCGTGGCTGAACCTCCTCCCCTGCAAAATCTCACGAATCATGAGATTTTCTTTCTCTAAGAATTTACCTACTTTATCCTCAAGTCAAATTAAATATCTTTGCACAATTGTACAGAGTCAATGTTTCTCTTTCATATTGGCCATTCATTTTGTATAAAATATTTTGATAAATAAGTGAATTTCAGGCCTGAAAATGTGCATCAAAACTGAATTTTCTTCCTCTGTTTTCTTTTGCAAATTCTGCAAATCTTTTTATTTTGAGTCTCAAATATATCTCTATCACCAAAGCTGAATTTCTGTACTTTCTCACAGTGTCGCTCTTAATATGCGGCACCTTTTAATCGGGTCAAGATCACACTTTTCCCACCAAGGTACAAGACGAGATTTCTAAAATTTTGGGGTAGCATGAAATCTCGAGTTCTGATTGGCTGGATAAGGCTTCAAAACAACAAGAGCGGGTAACTTGATGAGATTACAACATGGGAAGTGTGACCTTGCCGTGAACCCAGCACTGGAACCGTTAAGTGTGTGTGGTCTCTTTGACCAATCAGAGTGCAGTATTTTTGTTTTCAAGCAGCTAATGTACTTTGCCAATGAAAAGTGTGATCTTGATCCGATTAAACCAATTCTTGTTTTGAAACCTATACCATTTTAAAGCAAAGATATTCAGCTATATATCATGAGTTAAAATCATATGGGCTCAAACAAAAATAAGATGTAAAAATAACAACTTTTGTTAGGTGAAAATGATTATTTTGTAGCATATTTTAGATCACCTAGTACATTAAAAAATCTTTAAATAAACCTAAAAGAATTATTTTTCTTCTTTACAATAATACCAAACAATGCCAAAATCATGAAATTTGATATATATTCAGAGCAGCAATGACCGAATTCAAAGAGGTGTTTTGGTCCGCATTAAGCTCATTAAATATGCAAAACCTCTCTAGTAATGAATATTCCTTGGATGAAAGAAGCCACTTTTTTGGGAACTGCCTACTGACTGCCTGCTGTCCCGGACCGCCAACTTTCGACAAAAGGGGAGGTTAGAAGTCAAGGTTACTAGCTTGTGTAGCTTGGCTCCTAGCTGACCAGGCTCCCTTTGGGGATGACAACCTTATGATTTGCATCCATACAGGCTGTGAAGGGGGAAACCCTGTCTCAGTCCCATGCAGGAGCAAGTGGCTTCGGCTCCAAATTGGTTTGGGTTGACTGCCCATTCCATGTAATTACTATTGTCACATTATTTAATTATGGTTTATTATGTGGCAGTCATGAACCACTTTTCATCATTTTATGATGGCAACATCAGGCCCAAAGAACAATCTTTAAAAAAAAAGCCTATCAGCTCTCCCATTGGGATTTTTTGGCATTCTCAAAGGAAGTTGGTACGTTGTAGAAAGCGGCCGAGTCGTGAGGAAAATCAACATCAATTAAAAATTTGGTGCATAACACTTATTACAACTAGAAAGAGACACACGTCGTTCGTAAAAAAAAGTGGATCTTAAAGGGATGGTCCGGGCTAAAAGTATTTATAGCTTAATAAATAGAGTAGAATTCACTGAGCAAAATGCTGAAAATTTCATCAAAATCGGATAAAAAATAACAAAGTTATTGAATTTTAAAGTTAACCCAGGTAACAAGCCAACGTTGGCTCCACGTTGGAAACTTGAAAGTCGTTGGACGTTGGGAAAACTTGATGGATTAACGTTGAATCGACGTTGGAAACTAGTTTGATGGAAAGATGATGGACAATCAACAATGACACGACGTTGGCAACGTTGGAAACTTGTTAGTCGGAGAGTTGTTGGACAGTCGACAATGTCACAACGTTGGAAACACGTTTGATTGGATAGTTGTTGAACAGCCAGCAAAGGCACAATGTTGGCAACGTTGGAAACTAGTTCGCTGGAAAGTTGTTGAACAACCGACAATGGCACAACGTTGACAAAGTTGGAAACTAGTTTGTTGGAGATTTGTTGGACGGTCGACAATGGCACAACGTTGGAGACTAGTAAGTTGGAGAGTTGTTGGACAGCCGACAATGTCACAACGTTGGAGACACGTTTGATTGGATAGTTGTTGACAGCCAGCAAAGACACAACGTTGGCAACGTTGGAAACTAGTTCGCTGGAAAGTTGTTGAACAACCGACAATGGCACAACGTTGACAAAGTTGGAAACTAGTTTGTTGGAGATTTGTTGGACGGTCGACAATGGAACAACGTTGGAGACTAGTAAGTTGGAGAGTTGTTGGACAGTCGACAATGTCACAACGTTGGAGACACGTTTGATTGGATAGTTGTTGACAGCCAGCAAAGACACAACGTTGGCAACGTTGGAAACTAGTTCGCTGGAAAGTTGTTGAACAATCAACAATGACACGACGTTGGCAACGTTGGAAACTTGTTAGTTGGAGAGTTGTTGGACAGTCGACAATGGCACAACGATGGAAATTAGTAGGTTGGAGATTAGTTGGATAGTCAACGATGACACAAGGTTGGCAACGTTGGAAACTAGTTCGATGGAAAGTTGTTGAACAACCAACTATGGCACAACGTTGTCAAAGCTAGAAACTAGTTCGATGGAGATTTGTTGGATAGTCGACGATGGCACAACGTTGGAAACTGGTAGATTGGAGATTAGTTAGATAGTATACAATGACACAACGTTGATAAAGCTGGAAACTAGTTAGATGGAAAGTTGTTGAACAACTGACACTGGCACAACGTTGGAAACTGGTAGATTGGAGATCAGTAGGATAGTCGACGATGACACAACGTTGGCAACGTTGGAAAGTTGTTGAACAACAGACAATGGCACAACATTGGAAACTAGTGTGTTGGAGATTTGTTGGACAGCCAACAACGTCACAACGTTGGAAACGCGTGTTTGATTGGATAGGTGTTGAACAGCCAACAAAGGCACAGCGTTGACTACGTCGGAAACTAGTTCGATGGAGAGTTGCTGAACAACCGACAAAGGAACAACGTTGGAAACTATTTTCTTGGAGATTTGTTGGACAGTCGACAATGGCACAACGTTGACAAAGTTGGAAACTAGTTTGATGGAGAGTTGTTGAACAACGGACAATGGCACAACGTGGACAGCGTAATTGGAATAGTTTATTGGACAGTTAACATTGACACAATGTTGGAAACTATAGTTTGTTGGATATTTGTTTGACAGTCAACATAATATCCTGGCATAATATACACAGTGTTGAGAACGTTAGAAACTGGTTCATTGGAGAATTGATAATTGATAAAGTTGGCGGAGTACAGCAAGTCTGCATATGCCGACTTAACCCAAGACAAGACAAGACTACTGGCATAATTTCCAATGGGGCCAAGGGGGGGGGGGTCGATCAAGTAAGTTTGCTTGTCTATCCATGTCACCCTTGGTATCCCCCAGCAATAAGGGGAAAAGAAATCGAGAGAGAAGGAAAATAATGGGAAGGGAAAGAGGAACTAAAACTAAGTCTAAGGGGAAAACAAAAATAAAGATGGGGTAGAATAGAGAGGCTGCATGCACCTGGGGATGCAAATGTGTCGATTAATATAGAAAATAAAGAAGAAAAACAAGGAAAAAAATGTAGTTCAAGACCAGAATTTCCAGAAACGCCCTCGTCGATCCTTTGCAGCTGGCAAGGCCTTTCACAGTAAGTACGAGATATGTCATAGGCCTACCGTCACATAACTAGAAGAAATTGAAGAAGGAAATACAAGCATCAAATGTGCCTATTTAAAAATACCATACTATTCTGATGCGCAGAATTAGTCGCGACGTCGGACTCCTTCTGTCATGTCTGTGTAGTCTGCTTCCTTCAATTTTGAACTTGAAGAATCTGGCAGAATTTGGACTGGATAGTGGATATAGATAAGTAAATTCCAGAATATCTAGTGATCTGGAACAGTACTTATAAGCTGTATATTTAGGACCTACAATCTACAGTTGAATTTTCTTTGCACTTGCAGATAATCGGTAACTGCAACCATTGATCCCCGCCGAAAGATCCCGGAGTCAGCTTCTGTGTGCGTACAGTCCGACGCTAGTATATTCGTGTACTGTAAGTAGTAGTAAAGTAGTACTTAACACCAGTCACTGCACAGTATAACATACTAACTAACCTCGTAATTAGCTTGTGTGAGTGACTAATACTAACCTCGCAATACGTGTGAGTGGGAACGAGTATGCGATACCAATGGCAAGGCAACAGTCATTGGATGATTTTCAAAATTCAAGTACGTACAGTGTTGAAATCTGGTGTTGGTGTAACCCAGTATACTAATACTAACCTGGCAATACGTGTGAGTGTAACCCAGGGAGCTCCGGCCCGCTGTGCGGGCCGGAGCCCAGGGGCTTACCGTGTAATTCACCATACCCACGGTAGTAGCGTGAAGTATGGTCTAAATATTAAATAATTATCCGAATAAATAGTTAAAACAGAAATTAAGCACTTACCACGATTATATGGATGAAGGTCTAACGAGTGGCAGCTTCCTGACATCGAGGCACAGACTGGAACCTAAAAAAACGAAAAGTTCTGTCGCGGTAGCTCTCCTCTTTCAGAATTCAAAACAAAATGGCCGATTGAGACCTCGATGTCAGGAAGCTGCCAATCGTTAGACCTTCATCCATATAATCGTGGTAAGTGCTTAATTTCTGTTTTAACTATTTATCCGGATAATTATTTAGACCATACTTCACGCTACTACCGTGGGTATGGTGAATTACACGGTAAGCCCCTGGGCTCCGGCCCGCTGAGCGGGCCGGAGCTCCCTGGGTTAGTGTTGGTGTTGTGACAACACCGTACTTGAATCAGGCTGGTGTTAAGATTGACCTCGGAAAATATGGTGTATTTCCGGCAGTTTGTGTTGAAGGCTGGTGTTGATTGTCATCTGCTGAACCCAACACTGCACTGTGGCTGCATGGTGTTGATGATCTACAAGCAATTTCCCCATTCAGCAACACCGACGTACCCCAGGGATTGGGAGAATCGTGATTTAAAGTTCAGTGTTGGTGTTGATGAACTGTAGCTATTACGAACAGGGGGCGAACACGACGAACCATCTCCGTAAAATTATCTTTTACATTTAAGATGAGAGCAAATCATTAGAGTTTTAATACATTTCAATGAAAAATAATATTACGCTTGGTGTTGGAGCTCAGTTCAGCAGCCCTTTCACGCACTCAACACCGTACACCGTACTTGAAATCACCCAAATGACTTGCTACCTGGCATTCCTGCCTTATTTATTATACGCTGCCTTGAATTGACTTGGTCGGTCCTGCCTGGCCTAGCCTGGACCGAGTGTTTTCCAACTGCAGTCAAACCTGTAGTTGCTATGTGAGGCATGCTACACTTGACGCTGAAATATCATTTAATAGTTATGGCACGAGCGAGACTAGGCCATGGCCATGCATATTGAGATATCAGTTGACTTCTATCTTAATCAAAAAGAGGCACTCTTTAGTTACAGTAGGCAGTAGCTACGTTACTCTGAGTGAGGCCAAGTTACGCGACCTCCTTTTTTGATTTTGTAAATACTGAGAGACTGCAATTACACATGTGAGTTTTTGTGATGATTACTGACGTTGCAATTGGCATTGCATACCGAGTCATTAAACAATTGTAGACAGAAACAGAGATTGCAACTCGCAAGAAAATGTAATACATCTTAATTTTTATTACATATGCATATGTTTTTTTGGTATTAGTCTTGTTTGAGAAAAAGAGGATGTCAAAAAAGTTTGAATGCTACAAAGGCCTCAATAAATATCACACGTAATTATCTTGATTTCTCTTAATTATGTGAAGAGACTTGTAACAGAAAGAATGAAAAGAAATGAATAGCTGTAATAATAGTTGTAATGTTTTTTGATAGAATCATGAACAGATTACAGATGATGATGGCACAGTGTTGAAAACTGTTTGATGGAGATGGCGCATCGTTGGATTTGTTTAGAATTAGACCAACAAAGAATCAACGTTACAACAACATTTAACCGATATTAGACAAACATTGAATCAACGTTTACGCCAACGTTGGACTAACATTGGACTAAAGTTGAATCAACTTTCCATCAACATTGGACCAACATTATACCAACGTTGGATCAACGTCACCCAACGTTGGACCAACATTGGACCAACGCTGCCATACCTGCCTCATCTGGACAATGATTATGCACTCATGAATATTCATTACATCAGTAAATGACCAAAATTTTAGGTAATATTGCTATAATAATTAGAGTATTTATGTTTATTCAATATTTCCACCATGAAAAGTTTCAGAAAAGTATGTGGCTCCATTACCATATCATATATAATCAAAACATATTATTCTAAGTGAAATATTCAAGGTTAAGTGTGGAAAATGATATTAACTGTATTCTGCCAAGTATAGCAAAGTTGCTCTATATATAGGAGTCAATGACAGGTTACAGTGGATAGGTGTAGGATGATAGGAATAGGATATAGGATTAGGATGTAGGATTTTAGGATAGGATAATACATATGATGATAAAGATTTGAGTGTAGAGTTGTAATGGTGGACTTCACCTTGAAACCAATTAATGTTTTGTTAATTACTGCCATACGTTGGAATAACGTTGGAGCAATGTTGGAGCAACGTTGTGACAACGTTGTAACAATGTTGGAGCAATGTTGCCAGACAACGTTGGAGCATTGTTGCTGGACAGCGTTGAACCAACGTTGTAAACATAGTTGGACTGACGATGTATGCAAGTGCACGTCCATCGCTGCTTCAACGTTGCCCATCAACGTTGCAGCAACGCTGTTATTGATGACTCAGCCGACATTATACCAACGTTGGAGCATTGATGGTGGACAACGTTGAACTGACGTTGGAAATGTTGTTGGTCTGACGATGTATGGACGTGCACTTCTATCGATGATACAACGTTGCTTACCAACGTTGTAGCAATGTTGTATTTGTCTATTTAGCCAACATTGGATCAACGTTGCCAGACAACGTTGAAACATTGTTGCTGGACAACGTTGAACTAACGTTGGAAATGTTGTTGGTCTGACGATGTATGCGCGTGCACTTCTATCGATGATGCAACGTTGGCCTGCCAACGTTGAGGCAACGTTGGGAAAAAAATTCCCAACGTTGATCCAACGTTGGTCCAACGCTGTATTGTTACCTGGGAAGCAATATTTTGTGAAAACAGTTGGGCTGATGATGTCACATCCCCACGTGTCCTATTGTATTTTATGAAATTAGGTTTATTCAAAAAAATTTCCTCCAAGAACTAGAAAAATTGGATTGACAACTGATTTAGTGCGTTAGATATTTATTGCTGCAACTTATTTCATTATAAGGGAGACATATTATTAACACAAGTATGAAATAATGAAAAATATATGATTTTATGTAATAACATAAGAAAACGGAAAGTGGAGATGTGACATCATCAGCCCACCTAATGAAATTCATGACGACTGTTTTCACAAAATATTGCTTAACTTTAAACTTCAATAACTTTATTATTTGTTATCCGATTTTGATGAAATTTTCGGTATTTCGCTCAGTGAGTTCTACTCTATGTATTAAGATATAAATATTTTCAGCCCGGACCATCCCTTTAACTTACGAACAGCTATATGAAACATATCCACCAGGGCCCATTACGATGCCTAACTAGAGAGTTTTCGCAATCACGACGCGGTCACTCTCTACAACGTACCGATTCCTTTGAGAATGTAAAGGCGACCGCACACCTTACGATTGGTCTGCAACCCGATTTGAGAATAAAATGTAGTAGAATTTGATGCTAATATTGAGACTTGGAATATCTTACTGTGTAATGTTCAAAATCATCGCCCGAATGCCTATGTTCAAATCTGTGACTATGCTATCATCCTTAGAATAAAAGCGAATTTAATATCTAGTCGTAATGACGTCATAGCAGTCGTACGATTGGCTACGATTTGAACTTAATTTGGCCTTTACTCCAAAATAAAAGCTTGCAATCTTTCAAAATGGTTATATTAGTATTCTTTCAATTAATTTTAACCTCAAATAAAATGATATGTTCCATTTACATTTTCAGAATATGAGCAAAATGCGATTTGTTCCAAAATCGGATCGCGAACAGTCGTAAAGTGTGCGGTGGCCTTGAGTCAAATCACGATGGAGAGCTGAGAGGCTTTTGTCGAAAGTTGGTGGACCGGGACAGCAGCGTCGTCTCGTGGATAACGACAAATTTGCAATTGTTCGTTCGGTCCACATCTTCGGTTGACCTGCAGTCAGACCGCAGGTCCCTATGCTAATGAGCAAATAGGACAGATTCATCCAAATCCTCTCGTGGCTGAAACCTCCCTGCAAAATCTCATGAATCATCATCTTTCTTTCTCTAAGAATTTACCTACTTTATCCTCAAGTCAAATTAAATATCTTTGCACCATTGTACAGAGTCAATGTTTCTCTTTCATATTGGCCATTTGTTTTGTATAAAATATTTTGATAAATAAGTGAATTTCAGGCGTGAAAATGTGCATCGAAATTGAATTTTCTTCCTCTGTTTTTCTTTTGCAAATTCTGCAAAACTGTTTATTTTGAGCCTCAAAGATATCTATATCGCTACAAAGCTGAATTTCTGTACTTTCTCACAATGTCACTCTTAATATGCGGCACCTTTTAATCGGGTCAAGATCACACTTTTCCCACCAAGGTACAATACGAGATTTCTAAAAAATTTGGGTAGCATGAAATCTAGAGTTCTGATTGGCTGGATAAGGCTTCAAAACAACAAGAGCGGTAACTTGATGAGATTACAACATGGGGAGTGTGACATTGCCGTGAACCAAGCACTGGAACCATTGAGTGTGTGTGGTCTTTTTGACCAATCAGAGTGCAGTATTTTTGTTTTCAAGCAGCTAATGTCCTTGGCCAATGAAAAGTGTGATCTTGATCCGATTAAACCAATTCTTGTTTTGAAACATATACCATTTTAAAGCATATATATTCAGCTATATCATGAGTAAAAATTCATATGGGCTCAAACAAAAATAAGATGTAAAAATGACAACTTTTGTCAGGTGAAAATAATTATTTTGTAGCATATTTTAGATCATCTACATTAAAAAATATTTAAAGAAATTCAAACAAATGACCTAAAAGAATGATTTTTCTTCTTTACAATAGTACCAAACAATGCCAAAATCATGAAATTTGATGTATATTTAGAGCAACAATGACCAAATTAAGAGGTGTTTTGGTCCGCACCAAGCTCATTAAATATGCAAAACCTCTCTAGTAATGAATATCACTTGGATGAAAGAATCCACTTTTTTGGGACCGGCCTACTGACTGCCTGCTGTCCCGGGGGCCGTTTCATAAAGCTGTTCGTAAGTTAAGAGCGACTGGTGAACCCTTCTTACGCGCTTAACCATCGCCAATTCAATATACCATTTACCACAAGAAAGGATCACCAGTCGTTCTTAAAGTCGCTCTTAAGTTACGAACAGCTTTATGAAACACCCACCCGATCCGCCAACTTTCGACAAAAGGGGAGGTTAGAAGTCAAGGTTACTAGCTTGTCTAGCTTGGCTTCTAGCTGACCAGGCTCCCTTTGGTGATGACAACCCTAATTTGCATCCATACAGGCTGTGAAGGGGGAAACCCTGTCTCAGTCCCATGCAGGAGCAAGTGGCTTCGGCTCCAAATTGGTTTGGGTTGACTGCCCATTCCATGTAATTACTATTGTCACATTATTTAATTATGGTTTATTATGTGGCAGTCATGAACCACTTTTCATCATTTTATGATGGCAACATCAGGCCCAAAGAACAATCTTTAAAAAAAAAGCCTATCAGCTCTCCCATTGGGATTTTTTGGCATTCTCAAAGGAAGTTGGTACGTTGTAGAAAGCGGCCGAGTCGTGAGGAAAATCAACATCAATTAAAAATTTGGTGCATAACACTTATTACAACTAGAAAGAGACACACGTCGTTCGTAAAAAAAAGTGGATCTTAAAGGGATGGTCCGGGCTAAAAGTATTTATAGCTTAATAAATAGAGTAGAATTCACTGAGCAAAATGCTGAAAATTTCATCAAAATCGGATAAAAAATAACAAAGTTATTGAATTTTAAAGTTAAGCAATATTTTGTGAAAACAGTTGGGCTGATGATGTCACATCCCCACGTGTCCTATTGTATTTTATGAAATTAGGTTTATTCAAAAATTTTTCCTCCAAGAACTAGAAAAATTGGATTGACAACTGATTTAGTGCGTTAGATATTTATTGCTGCAACTTATTTCATTATAAGGGAGACATATTATTAACACAAGTATGAAATAATGAAAAATATATGATTTTATGTAATAACATAAGAAAACGGAAAGTGGAGATGTGACATCATCAGCCCACCTAATGAAATTCATGACGACTGTTTTCACAAAATATTGCTTAACTTTAAACTTCAATAACTTTATTATTTGTTATCCGATTTTGATGAAATTTTCGGTATTTCGCTCAGTGAGTTCTACTCTATGTATTAAGATATAAATATTTTCAGCCCGGACCATCCCTTTAACTTACGAACAGCTATATGAAACATATCCACCAGGGCCCATTACGATGCCTAACTAGAGAGTTTTCGCAATCACGACGCGGTCACTCTCTACAACGTACCGATTCCTTTGAGAATGTAAAGGCGACCGCACACCTTACGATTGGTCTGCAACCCGATTTGAGAATAAAATGTAGTAGAATTTGATGCTAATATTGAGACTTGGAATATCTTACTGTGTAATGTTCAAAATCATCGCCCGAATGCCTATGTTCAAATCTGTGACTATGCTATCATCCTTAGAATAAAAGCGAATTTAATATCTAGTCGTAATGACGTCATAGCAGTCGTACGATTGGCTACGATTTGAACTTAATTTGGCCTTTACTCCAAAATAAAAGCTTGCAATCTTTCAAAATGGTTATATTAGTATTCTTTCAATTAATTTTAACCTCAAATAAAATGATATGTTCCATTTACATTTTCAGAATATGAGCAAAATGCGATTTGTTCCAAAATCGGATCGCGAACAGTCGTAAAGTGTGCGGTGGCCTTGAGTCAAATCACGATGGAGAGCTGAGAGGCTTTTGTCGAAAGTTGGTGGACCGGGACAGCAGCGTCGTCTCGTGGATAACGACAAATTTGCAATTGTTCGTTCGGTCCACATCTTCGGTTGACCTGCAGTCAGACCGCAGGTCCCTATGCTAATGAGCAAATAGGACAGATTCATCCAAATCCTCTCGTGGCTGAAACCTCCCTGCAAAATCTCATGAATCATCATCTTTCTTTCTCTAAGAATTTACCTACTTTATCCTCAAGTCAAATTAAATATCTTTGCACCATTGTACAGAGTCAATGTTTCTCTTTCATATTGGCCATTTGTTTTGTATAAAATATTTTGATAAATAAGTGAATTTCAGGCGTGAAAATGTGCATCGAAATTGAATTTTCTTCCTCTGTTTTTCTTTTGCAAATTCTGCAAAACTGTTTATTTTGAGCCTCAAAGATATCTATATCGCTACAAAGCTGAATTTCTGTACTTTCTCACAATGTCACTCTTAATATGCGGCACCTTTTAATCGGGTCAAGATCACACTTTTCCCACCAAGGTACAATACGAGATTTCTAAAAAATTTGGGTAGCATGAAATCTAGAGTTCTGATTGGCTGGATAAGGCTTCAAAACAACAAGAGCGGTAACTTGATGAGATTACAACATGGGGAGTGTGACATTGCCGTGAACCAAGCACTGGAACCATTGAGTGTGTGTGGTCTTTTTGACCAATCAGAGTGCAGTATTTTTGTTTTCAAGCAGCTAATGTCCTTGGCCAATGAAAAGTGTGATCTTGATCCGATTAAACCAATTCTTGTTTTGAAACATATACCATTTTAAAGCATATATATTCAGCTATATCATGAGTAAAAATTCATATGGGCTCAAACAAAAATAAGATGTAAAAATGACAACTTTTGTCAGGTGAAAATAATTATTTTGTAGCATATTTTAGATCATCTACATTAAAAAATATTTAAAGAAATTCAAACAAATGACCTAAAAGAATGATTTTTCTTCTTTACAATAGTACCAAACAATGCCAAAATCATGAAATTTGATGTATATTTAGAGCAACAATGACCAAATTAAGAGGTGTTTTGGTCCGCACCAAGCTCATTAAATATGCAAAACCTCTCTAGTAATGAATATCACTTGGATGAAAGAATCCACTTTTTTGGGACCGGCCTACTGACTGCCTGCTGTCCCGGGGGCCGTTTCATAAAGCTGTTCGTAAGTTAAGAGCGACTGGTGAACCCTTCTTACGCGCTTAACCATCGCCAATTCAATATACCATTTACCACAAGAAAGGATCACCAGTCGTTCTTAAAGTCGCTCTTAAGTTACGAACAGCTTTATGAAACACCCACCCGATCCGCCAACTTTCGACAAAAGGGGAGGTTAGAAGTCAAGGTTACTAGCTTGTCTAGCTTGGCTTCTAGCTGACCAGGCTCCCTTTGGTGATGACAACCCTAATTTGCATCCATACAGGCTGTGAAGGGGGAAACCCTGTCTCAGTCCCATGCAGGAGCAAGTGGCTTCGGCTCCAAATTGGTTTGGGTTGACTGCCCATTCCATGTAATTACTATTGTCACATTATTTAATTATGGTTTATTATGTGGCAGTCATGAACCACTTTTCATCATTTTATGATGGCAACATCAGGCCCAAAGAACAATCTTAAAAAAAAAAGCCTATCAGCTCTCCCATTGGGATTTTTTGGCATTCTCAAAGGAAGTTGGTACGTTGTAGAAAGCGGCCGAGTCGTGATTGTGATTTTTTTTTTTACTATTTGAAAGCCTGTGGTATTAGGTAATTTGACTTGCGCATAACTATTCATGCTTTAGGAATATGGGCCTAGTACGACTAATGGCTAGAAGGTGCTGGAATGTTGACGTTAATAATAATTTCACAAACTTGCACATTGGCCTGTTCACTTCTTATTTTCCTTGGTACTGTGCGTACTGAGGGCAAGACCCTCCGTTTTACTTTTAAATACAAATGTCATCTTAGGTAACCTTATTTATTGAATTGTGTTCCTTAAATCTAAGATTATGTTATATATATTAATTATGTACAATTGTAAAACGGAAATCAGTAAATCAAATCAAATATAATTATAATGTCGAGATTGATTTTTATCTTAATCTACCGTCATTATTTTCATCTCGTCGTATTGTGTAAGCTGTTTTATATGATACAGGACCGTGATACTTGGTTATGTATTTTATTCCAATATGATTGGAATTTACTGCTATAATTAAAGGTTTAAGAGAGGTTATATTGAATTCATTGTTTAACGCTCGGGCAATTCTATTGAAAGATGAGTTTAAACTATGCTTTTTAATATGGAAGTACATATTCATTTTGTTTCTGGAAGTAATATCAAAATTTAATTGAAACAGATTTTTTAAATATATATATATACACAACAAAAAAAGTAAGTCCCCCCTTAAACAAACATCAATAATTTCCGAACCAATGCGAGTTTTTAATATATTTTTACATGAGCGTGTAGGTTATTTTATAGGCTACCCTCTGAGTAAATGTTATGGACGTATTTTACGTCATGCTTCAGTGAGCACGGTCAGAAGGCAAAAATGTCACTTTTCAAAAGTCACAAGCCAAATATCATGACTTTGATTCCATTTTTATTGGAACTGATTCCACATTCTCATCATGAAAAATAGTCAGAAGGCTTGTAAAAGGTACTTTCTAAAAGACAATACAACTTTTCTGGCTAAATTTCACGGTTGAATGAACACAAGTCCAAATTTGCTATAATTGGATTTTTTAAACATTTTTATCAATAAAAATGATAGAATGTGATGACAGTTATTTTTGGGAAGAGTATCTTCAACAATATTCAGTGTTTCACGGTTCAATGAACATTTATTGAAAACAAAAGATACGATTTTCAAATATCATAGGCAAGTATTGTTTCATTTTGGTAACTGAAAAAGATCTTTTCTCAACTTTTTCGTTATGTTCATGACCAATTAACATGCTTCAATGATTCAAAGGCGTTTAATTAAACATTCACGCTTGAATGAACATGTGGAATGTGATTAGCTCTTTTTTACGTTATTGGAAAAAATGCCATTTGTAACTATGGATATCTGTCACAAACCTCCTTGCATGGTTCATTTGATTTGATTTTTATGAAAATCCCGATGTTTAATGCATCAGTGAGCACACAATATTCGAAAATTATGTAAATGAGAAGAAAGTTCAAGGCCCTGGCCCCACTCTGTGCCGTATCAAATGGTTATTTTGGTGTGCGCACATTTTGGATAGTGTAACACTGAAGCCATGTGCGAAGTTTCATGAAATAACTGTTGGCAGAAGTATCAAAAACCGTCCATGAAACAAACCCTCATTTCATATTTGTTAAAATGTTGACTTCCTCTCTCATAGACTTGTGTACATTATAGGTGCATATGTTTAAGAATAAGTAACCCCCTATTCAATGTGGTGGAACTTTTTTTCAAGGCTGTCTTTAGCAATGTAATTTGGCAGTAATGTTTATCAACCTATGGGCAGAATTCTGTGCAAAAATGAAATCGATTTGTTTATTTATGGAAGAGCGAGCACACATCAAAGTGGGAAATTGGGTATTTTCAATGTCACAGACCCATTTTAAATGGTAATAAAGTGAATATTGGGGGCAAATTCTGTTTCAAATGTGACTTTAATTGCTGTTGTTTTTATCATCCATCATTTCTATCACCACACACTTTCCGAAGTTTTAAAATTTTCATGGTTGAGCGAGCACATTCGAAAACTTAGGAATGAATACTCTTTATACTGCATAAATGTATTTTTTCTTACAAATTCTCATGATCAGTTTAATTTATGGACAAATCAGTGGTGGATCCAGAATTTTAAAATGGGGGAGGGGCCTATAATCGGGGGAGCCACCAACATTTTCAAATTTTAACATGATCTAACAAGTTGTAGAGGATACTACCATAAACCCCTTTGATGATACGTCACTATACAGGGGCCGCGGAACGGGTTTCAAAGTGGGGGGGGGGGGCTGACCATGCAAAAAATCACAATCGTATGGTCATTTTTACATTTTTGTACATGCTTTTGGAAAAAAGTGGGGGGCTGATATAATAATATAATGATATATAATATAATCGGGGGAGCCACCAACATTTTCAAATTTTAACATGATCTAACAAGTTGTAGAGGATACTACCATAAACCCCTTTGATGATACGTCACTATACAGGGGCCGCGGAACGGGTTTCAAAGTGGGGGGGGGGGGGCTGACCATGCAAAAAATCACAATCGTATGGTCATTTTTACATTTTTGTACATGCTTTTGGAAAAAAGTGGGGGGCTGAGCCCCCCCCCCCCCCCCCCCCGTGGCCCCTGCATTATTGTGCTCACTCAACCATGAACATACGATATCAAAATTGTGTGTGGAGTGGCTAAATGATGGATAGTAAAACAGCATTAACACCATAAAATTCACCTAAAAGCAACTTTTGCCCAGCTTTGTATTTGCACAATCTGAAAAACGACTCTTGTGACTTTCAAAAATTGTCATTTTTAATTCAATCTTTAATTACTCATGCATGACTCAACCGATCAATCTCATTTTTCCCCAGAGGTTGCTTAATGAGTGTAGAAAACCACCTACGAAATATCATATCTCAAAATAATTCCGTTCAAAAGTTACAGCAATTTAATTTAGGGGGGACTTACTTTTTTTGTTGTATATATAATATCAGACAATTGAAATGAAGAAATAGTGGAAAGCTATCCAACTTTGGATGGCGATGGAACTTTATTCGAGAAAAGTATCATAATATGGCAAAGGTATTTCTGTCATTAAATAGTGTATTGGTAAAATTAAAAATTATCATGTGTTGTGTCTTTTAATGTTTCGATTATGTTCATTTGCTTATCCGGCCGAGAGGACACTTTGTCTTTCGACACGGCGTCCGGCGGACTCGTCATAGGCTATATTCAATGCCACAGGTTAAAGGGGAATCCAACCCAAATAAAAATTTGTTTTTATAAGGAAAAGAAAAATCAGACAAGATGATAGGTGAAAAATTGAACAATATCGGACAAACAACAAGAAAGTTATGAATTTTTAAAAGTTGTAAATATTGGTAATCACTATACCCATGGAGACTTCAAATTGGCCGCATATGGGATGTCATAGTGATGTAAGGCAAGGACTACTCTTCCATGTACTCCAATACATATTATGGCTAAAATGTAATTTTACCCAAAAGTTTTATTTCAAATTATATTTTTCTTTCATGAGGACATAAAACAATATACTACCTGGGTTACATTTAGATTACTGCCCCAGGGGAATGGGTACTTAGGAGAAAACCACAAATCCCTGATAATAAAGTACATGGCCTATGGGAAAGTTGTCCTTGCCCCTTGTCATAATTTACTTACCCAGTTGCCAATTTGAAATCTACATAGTATTTGTGATCTCAGATTTAAATCAGCTATAACTTTCTTGTTGGTTGTCCGATTCCTTTCAAACTTTCACAATGCTGTTTAATTTATTTTTCTCCTTCCCAACACAACATTTTATGGCCAAGGCTGGATTCCCCTTTAAGTGTTGCATATAAAGAAGGAACACTGCTCAGAATCCTAATGTGCCAAATAATTGACAAGGATTTAAATAATAAGTAATTCAATTTAAAATGGGAGTTCATCCTGGTTATACGTTGGTTTTAGTGCAAGCAGATAATTTAGAGAAAAATAGTGGTGAAAGTTTGAGGAAATTCGATTAAAAAATAACCGAGTTTTGAAAAAGTGTTATATATTGGGGATGTACTATTAGACGCATTACATTCCCCCATCTGTAAGAAAAATATTTGTATCTATCATGTTCAATCAAAAGGATGGAATTCACATGATACATGGAGGCCGCTCGCAGGTGACGTCACAAAAAAAACCTTACCTAAGAAATTTATATTTTCAGAAGTCTTCATCAAATTATCACGAATATATTTTCTACTATTTCTGTTTTTATTACAACTAACTTATCGTCAGGGAAAATGTCCCCTTTTTAGTTCGCATATAAAATAGGCCTACACTCAGTGCATGGCCCTGGAAAGCGAGGATGTTGTGTGTATTATATTCCATAGGCAGCACCCACGCCAAATTTGGATAGGTGTTACACAAATTGAAAAAATGTAGGCAAAATTACCTATATTTTGTAGTGAAACCCTTTTTTTTTTGCTTGTCAAATTTACATCAGCATCCCAAGAGTAAAGGAAAATCGTTTTCAGGGCCCTGCCTCAGAGACATAAAATTATGCAAGGAGTAATGGACCCCGATTGCTACTTTTTAGGGTTTAAAGGCAGGGGGGTAAAGGAAAGTGAGACTAAAGTTCAATGACCAACCATGGAAGAAGTGCAAAGATTAAAAGTTAAGAGGGGCGCAACTTTACTTTTTGCCACAGTCAATGATTTTCTTAGATTACGCCTCTGTATATATCTGATACATTATGCTTGATGTCTTACATTTCGGACAAGTTTAAGTTAGCACGAACTATTTTTTTTGGTTACAGTATCTAAAGAGATCTGTTCTTTTTTCCATGAAGATCTGACTCTAAAGAATCGCCATTTTGTTCGTATAAACGACGTGTGCGTTATCGTGTAATTGGTTATTCCGCTTTCACAAAAAAGCGGGAATGGAAACAATTCATTTATATATGACTTGGTCTTTAGTCTACAAAATAGCAGTATACATACTCTTGGAATACATTGAAAAAAACTTGGAAACTGTTTGGTTAATTTCATTTGTTTATACAAGTTATACGTTCATGATATTGCACAAGATAAACTGCCATATTTAGATATTACTCGTTCACACTCAAATTATATTCACTTTGTTGTTTTTGTAAACCGTCTAGAGACGCCATTCTTCGCACTATACAGTTCATATCCATACGTTACCGTAACAATTATTCATAGGCCTATTTAGCACTCGATTTTGAACAGTGAAGTGATCTATATTTTATGTTATTGTTTGTAGAATAATATTCAGCAGTAACCTTGGTGACAATTTGAAAATTATTCAAAATAGTATCGAACAGGGAGTGTTGACTCCGAATGCCCGCCTCATGAACAGACCGTCAGGGCTCGATCCTCTGGTCGAATCATACCATAAGTTAATGATTTATGGTTTTATCAAAATATCCACATATCGCAGTCAATTAGGCTGAATTGCATTGGATTTACCAAATATAACAATACAAACAATGATAACATGATATAGCAATCAAACATTATAAATGTACTATTTACAAATAAAAAAGACAAACACTTTGGGTAACCTGGCAGATTAAAGGACAAGTCCACCCCAACAAAAAGATGATTTGAAGAAAAAGAGAAAAATCCAACAAGCATAACACTGAACATTTCATCAAAATTGGATGTAAAATAAGAAAGTTATGACATTTTAAAGTTTCGCTTAATTTCACAAATCAGTTATAAGCACATCCTGTTCGGTATGCAAATGAGGAGGGTGATGACGTCATCCACTCACTATTTCTTTTGTATTTTATTATATGGAACTATGAAATATTGTCAAGTAAAACAACGATTAATATACCTCCCTGAACAGGTACATACGAAGGGGTGAGGTAGATAAGGACAGAATAGAGGGGAAGAAGAGTAAGTAATACACATCAGATATATTTCTGATTTAAACCAGGGGGAATAGACTTACAGAATGTTACATCTTCATCCGCATTTTAGCAATAGACGCTCAGGATTTATGTGTTGGAGAAGAGCAAGGTCACTGTGCACTGCACTGCAAATAACTCCGGTGTTGATTTAACACCAGCCCGGAATCTATATATGTCCACACCAGATAAGTGTTAAACAACACCAGTTTCGTTTTGGTCTAATACGAGATAGGTGTTTATACAACACCAATTAGTATTAAAACAGCATCGGTTTGATTCCAAACTGGAGTTATTTCAATACTTGTCTGATGTGGACATAATAGATTCCGGGCTGGTGTTAAATTAACACCGGAGTTTTTGCAGTATGCTGGCTTGTAGACCAGTTAACGGAAGTGGCTATCCTCTGTGTTAGCTGGCCTCACGAAAAATATCCATGCAAGTTACAATTTGTTTACTGTTCATAATTTCTGGTGACTTCTTAGTAGAATACAAATTATTCAAATAGTCATATAGGGATGGTAGTTGCAACCACTTTGCATACACTTTTTGTTTGGAATCTATTGTCGAAAGCCATTCATGACAAAGCAGCCTTTGTCGCAAATCCGTGAATCAAAACAGCAGTGTTGTCCTGGACTTTGGACAAACCACAATTTTTTCATTTTTTTGTCCCGTTCGAATCTTGAGACGATCTGCTTTACCTGTCCACCAACTTTCGACAATGACCTCTGGTCTGATCATTGCGATTTGACGAGTATTTTAAATGGATTCTCAACGCTAATTCCGTATGCAACTCCTTCGGCGGTTCTCCATACATCAAAACACAGGACTTGATAAGTTTGGGGCCTATTTTTTCGATGATGCGGATCATTCGTTTTTGCATGGCCCTGGGAAGCGGGGTTGCTGAAGCACCTTCAAAAATTTCCTTGGGGGTGCTGCGTGTATTATTCTCCATAGGCAGCACCCCAGGTATTCTGGAAGATGTGTTAAAATGGAAAATGTAACCAAAATAACCTTCATTTTGTATTGAACCTTTTTTCCCCAAATATCTCTGGACCTATTTGACCTCCATTTTTCATTTAAAACCTTTTTTTTTTTTTGCTTTTCAAATTCATGGGAACCAACTTGATATCCGTTTTGTTAGAAAACTTTTTGGGGGGCTTTTCAAATTTACTTCAGCACCCCCAGGAAAAAAAATTGTTCCGTTCCCATGGCATTGGGCCCTGAGTTCTGGAGGCGACGGATGCTTCGCCGACGGTTAAAAGTGTGCAGTCACGTGTTGCAATGTTTGCAATGCTTTCGTCCTGCAGATACTAGTTTCAGGACAACTTGTAGACAAACAGACAAATGATTATTTCCTGGCTGGCAATACAATGATTTATGATTATGAAGATGAAATTGAAAGTTCGAAACGGGGTCTCATCCTCTCAAACAAAGAAAACATAAAGGATATTTTGATCCGATAGCTCAACCATTAATTGATTGATTAATTTTCCAACAAAATTAAAGCGAATTATACTACAACATAAAGGACCTTCTTGAAAGCAAAGCTTGTTGAGAAAGGTTCCCTTCAGTAAATAAGTATTAAAAACATATTAATGCAAAGTACAAACTTCAAAATATATATATAAAAAACATACCATTTCCGATATATCTTGTTTAAATCAACGTCACTTGTGTTTCTTTCTTTCTAGTTGACAAGGTAGTTCACTTATACCTAAAATGCCATTTAGACTTATCAATCAATATCATTCTGATATATTCCATGGACGTCTCGATTTATGAATGCAAACATTTAATACAACTTAACAAAGAATAGAAAGGAAAAAGGTCAAGGCAAAGAGGACCACAAGAAGAATCTTAAGAGCACCCACATCGAGACCCCAGAGGTCACCGATGGACTTCGGGACGATCCTGGTCTTGGTGGCATAGAATGTCGTATCCCATACGTCCATAATGGCGGCACGCGCACCAGGCCAAGAGTGTGGGCCAACGAGTCGAAATGTGTAGGGAAGTGCCGGTCCCAGGAACGTGCGGTAGGCCAGTACTGGATCACTGAGCAACATGGGCCAGAGCTTGGGCTTGGCTCCGATGCGATCTGCCAACAGGTCCTGATACGGGATAGGAGGGAACTGAGAAAAAAAAATAAAGAAATGTGTGCATTGATATTTGTTTCTTAATGTGCAAAATAGTTGGTTTACAATAATCAATCAATGAACAATATATGTCAAGTTAAGAATGAATCCGATTCCAATTTTCGGATCAAGCAAAGAAGGTTCATGGTTCATGATAGCACATGGGAGGAAGATGAAACCCTATCTACATGTATAGCTCTTTGAAAATATTTATTACAACTATAGAGATTATAATTAAAATAATAATAAAGTATATAATTTGTATAGCGAACGTATCCACCTTGCTTGGTGCTCAAGGCCCAGGCACTCCTATATTACCCGGCTAAGCTAATCTACCGATTCTGGTGCTCACAGCTTTTTGAGGAATGACTTCCTGCCGGTACCCATTTACCTCACCTTAGTTGAGTGCTGCACTATGTGGGTAAATTTCTTGCTGAAGGAAAGCACGTCATGGCTGGGAATCTTACCCACGTCCATCATATGAGGAAGATGAGAGTCTTAACCAATAGACCACGACGCCCGGCCCTGAAGGCTTATTATCAAGAGATTTCAGCTTAGCCCAAACTTCTATGTAAATTTAAATATAACCTACAGTCATACCGTCGTCATTTTAGAAGTCGGAACATATTTTGAAACCGAAATCAAGATTTATTAGATTTATTTTTGAGTTATTAATTAAGATTATGCTATAGAGGCAGAAAATAATTTTGATGTAGACAAAAGAAACCGTCGTTCTCGTTGACTCGGCCTTGTGTAAAGGCCCCACAGGATTAAAATCAAGCCGAACAGACAAGCTCTTACAAAATTCTTGGGCTTTCCAAACCGGTTCTGCATGAAGTTCTTCTTCCTTTTGATGTCTGCGATCATGACGTCTTCCGGGGGGATGGTAGCGCATCCCTTGAATACCCTCGTGGCGTAGCGAGCCTGCATCTCAAATACCGGGGCATGCGCTCCAATCGTTTCCACGAATCCGACGGCCGCAAATGTTCGGTGCTTAAGACGGGGCGGGAAAATGTAAAGGTATAGTTCCAAGTCCTTCACACCGTCTGAGAGGGGAGTGGATGCAGGAAATACCATCAACTTCAGATTTACATTGTTTTGATAGATTTAACGTCATACATTTGTGAAAAATAAGATATATATATTGCGCAAATATCATATTGCGCAAATATCAACCTTGTTAGGTGCTCGAATATTACACTGGCTAGCCAGCTAAGCTAGGCAGAGCCCTGCGAACGATTCCTTTTTTTCATTGAGGGTGCTGATGTAAATTTGACAAGCAAAAAAGGGGTTATACCAAATGAAGGTTCTTCTAGTCCCTAGAAATTTGTCAAGCAAAAAAAAAAGGGGTTTCACTACAAAATATAGGTCATTTAGCATACATTTATCAATTTTTTTTTGATAAAAATTCTACCAGAATTTCAGGGGGTGCTGCCTATTGAGAATGATACACCCAACATCCCCGCTTCCCAGGGCCATGAAGCTAGGCTATCGATTCCGGTGCTCACAGCTTTTTGAGGAATTACTTCCTGCTGGTACAAATTTACCTCACCTGGGTTGAGTTCTGGGGGTGCAGTACATAGCTCTATTCTGTACTCCAATCGCTAAGATTTGATTGGTTGGACTGTTCATATCAAAATGTAATTACAATTTCTTTGAAATTCGGATCGCAACGAATCGCATAGTGTGCGCCGGGCTTTACACTTACCACTGATGATGTCATTGTCCACAATTGGGGCTCTGAGTTGATAACCCGTGGCGTACACCACCAGGTCCAGATCCTCAACGCTCGTTCCATCGGTAAAGACCACGCCTCTCTTTGTAAAATGGTCGATACCAGTCTTACACACCACTGCACCACAAAGAATCCTCGTCCCGATGTCGTCATTGACCATAGTCTGTCTCGCAGAATGAGTAAGAAGAAAAAAAAATTGATGATTTTATTTTATTTTATTTCATTTCAATGCCAAAAGTAGCATACACTCTTAAAATGTTGGGCAACATACACAAATTGGTTAAAAAATTTATTTATCTCTGGGTAGTTTTTAACCAATACTGTGTAGTTTTCACCCAAAGCACACATTGGTTTAAAACTACCCAGCATTGGATAAAATTGTTGTGTGGAAAGTATGTTGCCCAACATTTTTAAGAGTGTACAAGTATGATCATTTTTTTTCAAGATGTAACAATAAGCAAGCAACATACTGTTTAGGGCCTACATAAATTTATTTTGATCAAAATGTAATATTACATTTGTTTCCTTTTTTAATTATTGAAACATGTATATGAGCAGAAAAAAATTTAAATATATATATCGACACAATAGGCCCTGTATTTGAAAGAGTGGGAGACCACCATCTTAAGCTTGGAAATTGATGGAGATCTCGAAATGAAGGGAAAGAAAACCAGAGACTTATCTCTTATTGTACAAAATAACAGGAATATAATAAAAGAAAAGTGGATAGGGGAAAGGAAATTCTAAAGAGAAAGGCATCATTATAATGTTGATTAGAGTGAAAGTGCAAGTGTGCGACAGCGTAAGTATGGCCGGGGTGTATATTATCGGTGGGTTGGATACACAATTTTTTTAAAGATTAATTTGAAAATGTAATATAGACGATAGGAAACGAGCAAACTCCCACTTTACCAGGGCTTTGATAACTTGAGGACTATGCTTTTTTTCGAGTGAAAAAAAGTTTGATAATTCTCTTGATTAATATTTTCGATTGCCCATCTCGGTTTAGATGATTTTTTTTCTATGCCGAGACTGCGAACCGTTACTACTTGCCTATAGTAGACCATGCAGCTGATAATACTGAACAATGCTGAAGGGAATCCCTACACGATTTGTGTTTATGTTTATTACCAGTCTTTGGCCAATTAATGAGTCTTTGACTGATTAACCTAATTATATATATATTCAAATTAAATGCGTAGCAATCTTGTTCTTGAAAACCTGAAAGGTTGTTATATAGACCTATCAACATGTTATGTGTTCAAACTAGATTAAATTCCTCTAATTCTATCTAATTACTAACCGACTAAATATCCTCCTCTATTATTGACTGCATTTATCTGGAACGGGAACAGGAACTATGGAACCAGCGGCATGGACTTAGCTTACATAGATTGTGGTAACTTCCACACAGAACTCTTGGTTTTGATTTTTGCCACGGATCGAAGTACATGCAACAGTTGATACCAGAATTTTATGCGACCTTTAATTACCTCTCGTGGCTGTAATCATCATAGAAATTTAATCGTTAAGCTTACCAGGGAAAATTACAAGTTGGAAACTATTACGAGATCGTTCGTCAGAAAAATAGTGCAAGGGCCGCGGAACGGTTTTCAAAATGGGGGGGCTTAGCCAAAAGTGGGGGGCTGACCATGCTAAAAATCACAATCATATGGTCATTTTTACGTTTTTGTACACGGTTTTGGAAAAAAGTGGGGGGGGGGGGGGGGCTGAAGCCCCCCAACCCCCCCCCCGGTTCCGCGGCCCCTGTAGTGGACCGGAAGTAAAACACGTGACCTACCTCGGAGCAGAACATCTTCTTGACAGATTTGAGACCAAGATTGTCCATATTAATCCGGGAGTAGATATGGTCGACGGTGTTCTTCCGCCGCAGCCACTCTGGGATGAAGAAGTTGATGCGCCGATTGACCGCCATATCACGAGGCATCCCGTCCGGTCCCATCCGTTGCAAGACCCACGTCCCTTTCCGCATGCTCAGATAGGTCTTGAGAAGAATGAGAAGGATTCATGACGTAACAATGACTTTGATCGAGACAGAACCGTTTAATTTCGTTGCATGAAATGTCAAACCTTGAAAAAAAAATCCGTTAAATTGCCATTCGGATCTTGATTCGCCCTACTATATCTGTGATGTAAAGATTAACAGTTCCAGACCTGGGGCCCGTTTCCTAAAACTAGTTATAAAAAGAAATTTGCACAAACAGTTAAAAGCTATTGAAATCCTTCTATCTGATTGGCTAGTTAATTTGTTATAGAAATTGGGCTTTTGTTACTGTAACAAGTCTTTATGAAACTGACCCTTGTAACACAAAATATACCATCAATTGTAAAATTTCTGCTCCAGATTCTCTTTTCCATTATTGGTATAAAACGCATCTTGTCAATAATTTAAAAAAAATAGTTTTCGATATCGAAAATTTTCTGCTCGCGCTCCGTGTTCACATTTTTTTATACTAAAGATATATGTATTTCCTGCATAAATCCATAAAAAGTCCTTTAAATGTCCCTATTTCGTAAAATTTTCCTGTTTTCGGTACGTCACAAATTTTAAGCTTGCGCTTCGAGCTCACGCCGTTGGATTACTGAGATATGTATTATTCACAATCAATGGATAAATCACTGAAACCTTTCAAAAAATTTCTCTATTAATGTCTTACTATAAAAAATAGATTCGCGCTTCCATTAGATATTTGGCTGTTCCATTGTTATAATTAGGTCTACAAAACCTGCTTAGAATAATCAATTTTCGAGGATTGCATAAAATATCCGAAAAATCCTCTCGCGCTTCGCGCTACCATTATCTATTCAGACCTTATGATATACCTAAGTTTGTTTAGTAAAATTACAGCTAAATGTTACTTAAACTTTCAGTATTTCAGCATTTAGCTCTTCGAGGCGGCAGTTCTGGGAAATGTGAAGAAAAATATATTTTACGCCCCCATAAGGAAAAGTTGGATCCGCCCCTGCATAGTAAAGCCCCCATTTTGGCGTCTATATATACCAAAATTAAGCTCTCGCTTCGCGCTCGTGTTAGTCCTATTTCATTAGGAATATTCATGATTACAAAATGTTGTTGGAAATTTGTCACTTTTTAAGTCTCTCTCTCCAAAAAATTTCAGCCAACGCTTTGCGCTGACATTAGTCATTTTTTTACGAGATACGTAACGTCTTAAAGATTATGTTCCCGATATCGTCAAACGGTGCAGAAACATTTTTTTTTTCGAATTAGTATATTCAGCTCGCACTTTGCGCTGGCATTATATTTTCAGTGAGATGATCATCCTGTTAATGAATATGGAAGGTGCACTGGCTGAACTGCCACACTCTCAGGTCTAGATATTCGAAATTTCCATCTCGCGCTTCGCGCACATCATTTTAATTAGAGTGACACGTATTTTCATTTATACGAATATATTCATATTCACTTCGTTAGTGAAAAGAATAGAAAACAAAGCAAGCTTTAACTTGGGTGAAAACAGTTACAGCCAACATATTATACTGTGTTGATAAGAATTTCGCACTTGAAAGGAAAGAATAAAAATAGGGGAATTTTTGATAAGCTTTTAAATGCTTCTAAATGCTGAATATATACAATAAGTGAACCGGTCGCCAATGAACTAACGGCGCAGGCATTAACGAGAGAGAGAAAGGGGGGAGTGTGAGTGAGTGGGCGAGTGAGTGAGTGAGTAGTCTGCAGGCACAGACCCTGACTGAAACTTTGATCAACAAGTGTGTCTCCACGCAAAGATTAGCACATACAAAACTTGCTTTTACGGGCCTTCAGTACACAAGGCATGAGGAGTCTGCAAATTCAGACCCTGAACTCAAGTGAAGGGTTTGCACAGCAGACTAGTGAGTGAGTGAGGAAAGGGGTGGTGTTATAGCAATATTATGATGTATAACGTTTAATGTAACTGGAAAGGATACAAAATGATGCCCCCTCCCCCTTAAAATAGAAATACCTTTCATTATGTTGCAGAATCATGCATGTTATTTTACGCTGGTCCTTAGTATTCGACTCGAGCCTTCTAACGTCCCTGGTTTCTTGTACTACATGACATCGTTTTCCTCACTTCGTTCATGCACGTTGTGTATTTCTTCCCAGGTAACAATACAGCGTTGGACCAACGTTGGATCAACGTTGGGAATTTTTTTCCCAACGTTGCCTCAACGTTGGCAGGCCAACGTTGCATCATCGATAGAAGTGCACGCGCATACATCGTCAGACCAACAACATTTCCAACGTTAGTTCAACGTTGTCCAGCAACAATGTTTCAACGTTGTCTGGCAACGTTGATCCAATGTTGGCTAAATAGTCAAATACAACATTGCTACAACGTTGGTAAGCAACGTTGTATCATCGATAGAAGTGCACGTCCATACATCGTCAGACCAACAACATTTCCAACGTCAGTTCAACGTTGTCCACCATCAATGCTCCAACGTTGGTATAATGTCGGCTGAGTCATCAATAACAGCGTTGCTGCAACGTTGATGGGCAACGTTGAAGCAGCGATGGACGTGCACTTGCATACATCGTCAGTCCAACTATGTTTACAACGTTGGTTCAACGCTGTCCAGCAACAATGCTCCAACGTTGTCTGGCAACATTGCTCCAACATTGTTACAACGTTGTCACAACGTTGCTCCAACATTGCTCCAACGTTATTCCAACGTATGGCAGTAATTAACAAAACATTAATTGGTTTCAAGGTGAAGTCCACCATTACAACTCTACACTCAAATCTTTATCATCATATGTCTTATCCTATCCTAAAATCCTACATCCTAATCCTATATCCTATTCCTATCATCCTACACCTATCCACTGTAACCTGTCATTGACTCCTATATATAGAGCAACTTTGCTATACTTGGCAGAATACAGTTAATATCATTTTCCACACTTAACCTTGAATATTTCACTTAGAATAATATGTTTTGATTATATATGATATGGTAATGGAGCCACATACTTTTCTGAAACTTTTCATGGTGGAAATATTGAATAAACATAAATACTCTAATTATTATAGCAATATTACCTAAAATTTTGGTCATTTACTGATGTAATGAATATTCATGAGTGCATAATCATTGTCCAGATGAGGCAGGTATGGCAGCGTTGGTCCAATGTTGGTCCAACGTTGGGTGACGTTGATCCAACGTTGGTATAATGTTGGTCCAATGTTGATGGAAAGTTGATTCAACTTTAGTCCAATGTTAGTCCAACGTTGGCGTAAACGTTGATTCAATGTTTGTCTAATATCGGTTAAATGTTGTTGTAACGTTGATTCTTTGTTGGTCTAATTCTAAACAAATCCAACGATGCGCCATCTCCATCAAACAGTTTTCAACACTGTGCCATCATCATCTGTAATCTGTTCATGATTCTATCAAAAAACATTACAACTATTATTACAGCTATTCATTTCTTTTCATTCTTTCTGTTACAAGTCTCTTCACATAATTAAGAGAAATCAAGATAATTACGTGTGATATTTATTGAGGCCTTTGTAGCATTCAAACTTTTTTGACATCCTCTTTTTCTCAAACAAGACTAATACCAAAAAAACATATGCATATGTAATAAAAATTAAGATGTATTACATTTTCTTGCGAGTTGCAATCTCTGTTTCTGTCTACAATTGTTTAATGACTCGGTATGCAATGCCAATTGCAACGTCAGTAATCATCACAAAAACTCACATGTGTAATTGCAGTCTCTCAGTATTTACAAAATCAAAAAAGGAGGTCGCGTAACTTGGCCTCACTCAGAGTAACGTAGCTACTGCCTACTGTAACTAAAGAGTGCCTCTTTTTGATTAAGATAGAAGTCAACTGATATCTCAATATGCATGGCCATGGCCTAGTCTCGCTCGTGCCATAACTATTAAATGATATTTCAGCGTCAAGTGTAGCATGCCTCACATAGCAACTACAGGTTTGACTGCAGTTGGAAAACACTCGGTCCAGGCTAGGCCAGGCAGGACCGACCAAGTCAATTCAAGGCAGCGTATAATAAATAAGGCAGGAATGCCAGGTAGCAAGTCATTTGGGTGATTTCAAGTACGGTGTACGGTGTTGAGAGCGTGAAAGGGCTGCTGAACTGAGCTCCAACACCAAGCGTAATATTATTTTTCATTGAAATGTATTAAAACTCTAATGATTTGCTCTCATCTTAAATGTAAAAGATAATTTTACGGAGATGGTTCGTCGTGTTCGCCCCCTGTTCGTAATAGCTACAGTTCATCAACACCAACACTGAACTTTAAATCACGATTCTCCCAATCCCTGGGGTACGTCGGTGTTGCTGAATGGGGAAATTGCTTGTAGATCATCAACACCATGCAGCCACAGTGCAGTGTTGGGTTCAGCAGATGACAATCAACACCAGCCTTCAACACAAACTGCCGGAAATACACCATATTTTCCGAGGTCAATCTTAACACCAGCCTGATTCAAGTACGGTGTTGTCACAACACCAACACTAACCCAGGGAGCTCCGGCCCGCTCAGCGGGCCGGAGCCCAGGGGCTTACCGTGTAATTCACCATACCCACGGTAGTAGCGTGAAGTATGGTCTAAATAATTATCCGAATAAATAGTTAAAACAGAAATTAAGCACTTACCACGATTATATGGATGAAGGTCTAACGATTGGCAGCTTCCTGACATCGAGGCACAGACTGGAACCTCAAAAAACGAAAAAGTTATGTCGCGGTAGCTCTCCTTCTTTCAGAATTCATAGCAAAATGGCCGTTCGAGACCGGTACCGAGGGTGTAGGGCGCATGCGCGAATTTGACAAAGTCTATATCATAGAGATGTATACTAATGCACTAGTGCTATTAGTCTCGGTCTCAATCGGCCATTTTGTTTTGAATTCTGAAAGAGGAGAGCTACCGCGACAGAACTTTTCGTTTTTTTAGGTTCCAGTCTGTGCCTCGATGTCAGGAAGCTGCCACTCATTAGACCTTCATCCATATAATCGTGGTAAGTGCTTAATTTCTGTTTTAACTATTAATTCGGATAATTATTTAGACCATACTTCACGCTACTACCGTGGGTATGGTGAATTACACGGTTAGCCCCTGGGCTCCGGCCCGCGCGGCGGGCCGGAGCTCCCTGGGTTACACTCACACGTGTTGCCAGGTTAGTATTAGTATACTAACCTCGCATCACGAACCGCGTTTGGCAGTGGATTTCTTACTAGTGGGTCGCACGTGCTGGGATCTCACTTCTTGGGTCCACAACACACGACTTCTATGGCTTGATTTTTCTGTGCGCGGCGGCATGTAATGAACCCTTGGGTGCCTGGGTTACACCAACACCAGATTTCAACACTGTACGTACTTGAATTTTGAAAATCATCCAATGACTGTTGCCTTGCCATTGGTATCGCATACTCGTTCCCACTCACACGTATTGCGAGGTTAGTATTAGTCACTCACACAAGCTAATTACGAGGTTAGTTAGTATGTTATACTGTGCAGTGACTGGTGTTAAGTACTACTTTACTACTACTTACAGTACACGAATATACTAGCGTCGGACTGTACGCACACAGAAGCTGACTCCGGGATCTTTCGGAGGGGATCAATGGTTGCAGTTACCGATTATCTGCAAGTGCAAAGAAAATTCAACTGTAGATTGTAGGTCCTAAATATACAGCTTATAAGTACTGTTCCAGATCACTAGATATTCTGGAATTTACTCATCTATATCCACTATCCAGTCCAAATTCTGCCAGATTCTTCAAGTTCAAAATTGAAGGAAGCAGACTACACAGACATGACAGAAGGAGTCCGACGTCGCGACTAATTCTGCGCATCAGAATAGTATGGTATTTTTAAATAGGCACATTTGATGCTTGTATTTCCTTCTTCAATTTCTTCTAGTTATGTGACGGTAGGCCTATGACATATCTCGTACTTACTGTGAAAGGCCTTGCCAGCTGCAAAGGATCGACGAGGGCGTTTCTGGAAATTCTGGTCTTGAACTACATTTTTTTTCTTGTTTTTCTTCTTTATTTTCTATATTAATCGACACATTTGCATCCCCAGGTGCATGCAGCCTCTCTATTCTACCCCATCTTTATTTTTGTTTTCCCCTTAGACTTAGTTTTAGTTCCTCTTTCCCTTCCCATTATTTTCCTTCTCTCTCGATTTCTTTTCCCCTTATTGCTGGGGGATACCAAGGGTGACATGGATAGACAAGCAAACTTACTTGATCGACCCCCCCCCCCTTGGCCCCATTGGAAATTATGCCAGTAGTCTTGTCTTGTCTTGGGTTAAGTCGGCATATGCAGACTTGCTGTACTCCGCCAACTTTATCAATTATCAATTCTCCAATGAACCAGTTTCTAACGTTCTCAACACTGTGTATATTATGCCAGGATATTATGTTGACTGTCAAACAAATATCCAACAAACTATAGTTTCCAACATTGTGTCAATGTTAACTGTCCAATAAACTATTCCAATTACGCTGTCCACGTTGTGCCATTGTCCGTTGTTCAACAACTCTCCATCAAACTAGTTTCCAACTTTGTCAACGTTGTGCCATTGTCGACTGTCCAACAAATCTCCAAGAAAATAGTTTCCAACGTTGTTCCTTTGTCGGTTGTTCAGCAACTCTCCATCGAACTAGTTTCCGACGTAGTCAACGCTGTGCCTTTGTTGGCTGTTCAACACCTATCCAATCAAACACGCGTTTCCAACGTTGTGACGTTGTTGGCTGTCCAACAAATCTCCAACACACTAGTTTCCAATGTTGTGCCATTGTCTGTTGTTCAACAACTTTCCAACGTTGCCAACGTTGTGTCATCGTCGACTATCCTACTGATCTCCAATCTACCAGTTTCCAACGTTGTGCCAGTGTCAGTTGTTCAACAACTTTCCATCTAACTAGTTTCCAGCTTTATCAACGTTGTGTCATTGTATACTATCTAACTAATCTCCAATCTACCAGTTTCCAACGTTGTGCCATCGTCGACTATCCAACAAATCTCCATCGAACTAGTTTCTAGCTTTGACAACGTTGTGCCATAGTTGGTTGTTCAACAACTTTCCATCGAACTAGTTTCCAACGTTGCCAACCTTGTGTCATCGTTGACTATCCAACTAATCTCCAACCTACTAATTTCCATCGTTGTGCCATTGTCGACTGTCCAACAACTCTCCAACTAACAAGTTTCCAACGTTGCCAACGTCGTGTCATTGTTGATTGTTCAACAACTTTCCAGCGAACTAGTTTCCAACGTTGCCATGCAACGTTGTGTCTTTGCTGGCTGTCAACAACTATCCAATCAAACGTGTCTCCAACGTTGTGACATTGTCGACTGTCCAACAACTCTCCAACTTACTAGTCTCCAACGTTGTGCCATTGTCGACCGTCCAACAAATCTCCAACAAACTAGTTTCCAACTTTGTCAACGTTGTGCCATTGTCGGTTGTTCAACAACTTTCCAGCGAACTAGTTTCCAACGTTGCCAACGTTGTGTCTTTGCTGGCTGTCAACAACTATCCAATCAAACGTGTCTCCAACGTTGTGACATTGTCGACTGTCCAACAACTCTCCAACTTACTAGTCTCCAACGTTGTGCCATTGTCGACCGTCCAACAAATCTCCAACAAACTAGTTTCCAACTTTGTCAACGTTGTGCCATTGTCGGTTGTTCAACAACTTTCCAGCGAACTAGTTTCCAACGTTGCCAACGTTGTGTCTTTGCTGGCTGTCAACAACTATCCAATCAAACGTGTCTCCAACGTTGTGACATTGTCGACTGTCCAACAACTCTCCGACTAACAAGTTTCCAACGTTGCCAACGTCGTGTCATTGTTGATTGTCCATCATCTTTCCATCAAACTAGTTTCCAACGTCGATTCAACGTTAATCCATCAAGTTTTCCCAACGTCCAACGACTTTCAAGTTTCCAACGTGGAGCCAACGTTGGCTTGTTACCTGGGTTTCCCCGTTCCATATCTGTACCGATTATTGGCAAGCTACGCTATTAAATTTTATTATTTCCTGAAACGTGACTCTTAATTGTTGAATACAGAGTCTTCTTTGTTATATTTTTCTTCGTCTATCATCAGAAGGGTTAAAATCCGGCTTTCCGTTGTTTCTTTTCATTACAATTCAGCTATCCTCACTTGATACGACATCGTTTTTAAAAATATATAAAGCTTCAGGAGAGACGGATACTATACATAATGAAATTCTGATTCTTTATTTTGCTTACTTATGTTCTATTGATATTTTTGTCTGTTTATGTTTACAATATTTTTTCAATTACTTTTATTAGTTCAATAAGGAAGTTAAGTTTTTTGTGTGTGTTTTACATTTCCTTTAGTTTCAAGACCCCCCCCCCCCCTCCAAACCTTTGCACGGCACATTATACTATATCCTAGTTTTCAGTTCCCCCTTTCAGTATCAGTTAAGCTTTCTTTTTAAATTTTTCTTTACCTTTCTTCCTTTATTTTACTCTCTCTTTTTATTGCCCTTTCCCCTTTCACTATCACACTGTTTTTCTTCTTTCACACATACTCAGGAACAGGTATATAGCATCGATCGTGTATTATTTCCCTTAGGTTTACTTTTTTAACCCCCCCCCCCCTGACTGATTTTACTACGTTTCCAGTTATCTCTTTAAACAACGACTTAATTGTTGTCTCTATCGGCGCAACATGGCGCTACTCATACTTTAGATAATCATGATAATTCCACTTACGCCTTACACACATACGAAATTTTATGGACAATGATATGTACAACTGATCTTAATTACAACTTCGAGGCAAATGATCAATTCGGAGAGCTCGCTACATCACATTTTTTCACAGAACAAATGATTTCAAATCATCTATTACATCAGACAACACGGGCAAAAGGTTTTTTTTCTTCTCCATTTAAACATTCGAAGTGCCAGTAAAATGATTTCTAGTTGAAAACCGGTTTCCGAAATCTTCAATTATCGGTTTAACCGAAACATGGTTCTCTGATAATCCATGTTCCCTCTTCACACTCCCTAATTTTGATTTGACTGTTAAAGGACAATTCCACCCCAACAAAAAGTTGATTTAAAGAAGAAGAGGAAAATCCAACAAGTATAACATTAAAACATTTCTTCAAAATCGGATGTAAAATAAGAAAGTTATGACATTTTAAATTTTGCTTAATTAAAAAAAACATATGCTTATCCTGGTCTGTATGCCAATGAGGGAATGATGACATCACTCACTCATTATTTTATTTTGTATTTAATTATACGAAATATGGAACATTTTAATTTTCTCCTCATTCTTCTTTGAAACAAAGTTTTCTCCCTCCCTGATCATGTGGAATTGCCATTGGTTTAACACTTTATGCTTCAGTCAAGCTGGTCCCTGTCTAATCAGTTAAAATTTTGATTTGTAATTCAAACAATAAACAAGTGGAATGCCTCTGGCGGTCTCACCTGCATCACGCGATTCTATATAGCAGCAGTGCTGACTTTGAAAAACACCATTTGATAATTATTCACAAAAAACACCATTCATATGATACAATATTACGTTCATTGACATTGGACCCTGATCATGTGACCTAAAACTTGTCAGTGATACTTAATTACCCCTATATCCACATGTTATACACTATATCTATAAACTTTGAAAGTTATGACAGCAATCTAATAATTACCTCTAAAATTGCCAAAGTTCAATGACCTTAAATGACCTTTGACTTTGGTCATGTGACCTGAAACTCGCATGAGATGTTCAGTGATACTTGACAACTCTTATGTCCAAGTTTTATGAACTAGACCAATATACTTAGAGTTATGATGGTAATTCAACAAATACCCCCAACATGGCCAATATCCATTGACCTTTGACCTTGGTCATGTGACCTGAAACTCGCACAGGATGTTCAGTGATACTTGGTAACTTGATTACTCTTATGTCCAAGTTTCATGAGTCAGATCCATAAACTTTCAAAGTTATGATGGTAATTCAACAGATACCCCCATTACGGCCAAAGTTCATTAACCTTAGACCTTGGTCTTGTGACCTGAAATGCACACAGGATGTTCAGTGATACTTGATTACTCTTATGTCCAAGTTTTATGAACTAGACCAATATACTTTCAAAGTTATGATGGTAATTCAACAAATACCCCCAATTTGCCCAAAGTTCATTGACCCTAAATGACCTTTGACCTTGGTCATGTGACATGAAACTCAGGCAGGATGTTCAGTAATACTTAATTAACCCTTATGGCCAAGTTTCATGAACTAGGTCCATATACTTTCTAAGTTATGCTGTCCTTTCAAAAACTTAACCTTAGGTTAAGATTTGGTGTTGACGCCGCCGCCGCCGCCGCCGTCGGAAAAGCGGCGCCTATAGTCTCGCTCTGCTATGCAGGTGAGACAAAAAAAAAGAAGAAATAGTGAGTGAGGGACATCATTGACTCTCTCATTGGCATATCACTGAATTGCGCACATAACTGTTTTGTGAAAAATAAGCTTTGAAATACCATATAACTTTATTTTACATCCGATTTTGATGAAACTTTCGGCATTTTTCTTTTTTGATTTTTTTTCTACTTATTCAAATCAACATTTTTCTGGGGTGGACTTGACCTTTAACAATAGAGCGTTAAGACCTGGGCTGGTGTTGCTCTTTACATACCGCAACAATACGATTATACTCTTATAGCCATAGCATGACCATATCAAATGACGTTTTATAAACCCTGTTCGTTGAAGTCACAAACCCCAAAGGTAAAAATACTTTTTTTCAGAATCTCTCAATAATTTTTTTTATGATATCCTGTTTTGAAAAATAAAGATTGGGTTTTTTATGGGTGATTTTCACATTAATTTAGTAAAGTGCCATTTTAATAGCACCTCGCAGGTGTTTTTTATTCTACTTTTTTTTACCGGGCATGGTGGCTCAGTGGCACAGCGTCCGCCTCATGAACGGGATGTCGTGGGTTCGGCCGAGTTATACCAATGACTTATAAAAATGGGACCTTCTGCCTTCTAGCTTGGCGCTCAGCATTAGATTGGAGAAGGGTAATAATAACATATTATGTTACGCAGGGCCCGCTGGTAGAGCAGTTTCCTAACTGAAGTGGCTACCCTGGGTAAATAAAACGTTATTATTAATATAATTTATTTATTATTATTATTATTATTACCCCTTATCACTAATCCGACAAGAGTGACAAATAACTCGGCCACTTTGATTGACGATATTTTAAGTAATATAACTTGACAAATCCCCAAAGCCGGTATTATCTTCAGTGACATCCCTGATCGCTTTTCAATTTTGGTTAAGTTATAATGTACTAAGTTATCTAAAGATAAAGTTATCATGAAAGAATAATTCAATACTCTATTTCGAAACATAACCGATGACAATGCAATCTAATTGGTGATTTAGATACAACAGATTGAATCTACAGACGCTGATGACGCATACAACTTCTTCATTTGAATAAACCTCTTCTATAGATACTCAGGTTCCTAATACCCCTAACAGAAAATCAAATTATAAAAAGTTCCCACTCCACCCTTGGATTACTAAATATTTTTTTAGATTAATCAACAGAAAGAACAACCTATTCTACAAATACATATTTAAACCAAGTGACGAATCTCGCTCTAAATTTACCTCATATGAAAACACACTTCTTTGCTACGTATTATACCTCCCAACTCGATTTGTACAAAAATTATATGAGGAACACATGAAGAATTATTAATGGTGTATTAAATAAAAAGAATAAATCTTCTACTATAACAAAAATAATAACAAACAGTACAATCAATGATGACAATAACTTAATAGCAAACAAAATAAATTCATATTTTTCGAATTTTGGCACCGATCAGTCCCTCTAACAAAAAAATCGTTTAACTGTTTTCTTGATAACTCAAACCCAAACTCTATATCTTTTAATCCTACTAACACAAGAGAAATTATTTAACAATCTACAGACCAAGAAGAGCCCAGGTTTCGATGGTATTCCTAACTTCCTACTCAAATTTTTTTTAACAATCGTCGATCCTTTACTCCACACATTCAATATTTCTGGGAACACAAGAAAGGTACCTAATCTCCTGAAAATAGCCAAAGTTACCCCTCTTTACAAAAAAGGTGATAATCCACTTGTTTCTAACTACCATCGTATTTCATTGCTTACCTCGTTATATAAATTCTTGAAAAACTTATGCATACACAGACAAGTTCGTTCTTTAATAAACACGATATCTTAAATTCGAACTCGCAATTGGGTTTCGCGAAAATCATAGCGCCTCGCATGCAATTCTGTCTTTTATCAATAAAATCACTACTTTCATAGATAAAGTTTGTCATACTGTTGATATTTTTCTGGACTTCTCCCAGGCCTTCGACACCATTAACCACGAAATACCTCTTCATAAACTTTCTTTTTATGGTATTAGGGGAAGGCGTTGGAGTGGTTCAGGAGCTACCGAACAGACATGTCTCGATTTGTATCAGTAAACGTTATTTCTATTGAATGTGGAGTACCACAGGGTAGCTTACTTGGCCCTCTTCTTTTTATTACCTATATCAATGACATTAAAAAAGTTCACATTTACTAATATTCATACTGTTTGCTGATGATTCGAACATTTCTTTTCTCATGATAACGTAAACCAACTTGTAAGAATTGTAAACTCAGAATATGAATGACTGGATTAAGGCTAATAAGCTATCACTTAACCTGCAAAAGACGAATTTTACGGTTTTTAGTAACAAAATACATACATTTCCTGACAATCTCATTTTTTATAACACTGTTCTTGAAAATGTTTGTGAGACGAGATTCTTGGGTGTTATTATTGACAATAAACAATCATGGAAACCACACATCGATAATATATGCAAAATAATTTCAAGAAACATCGGAATTACCAACAAACTCAAATATTTTCCTTCATCTCACACTCTACTACTTACACTATACCATTCATTAATATTACCATACATCAACTATCATACGTTTGCATGGTGTTGTGCAATCCCAACACAATTACAAAGGTTATGTCACTCTAAGAAAAGTTTACCCAATATTGGGTAAAATGGGAACATGCATGTTGATTAGGTTAAAATATATCCAATATTTTGTAAATTTTACGCAATGTTGCGTTTAAATAGCCAAATATGGGGTTAAAAATACCCAGCAAACATGCATGTTCCCTTTTTAACCAACAATGGGTAAAATTTTACTCAGTGTTTTTAGAGTGAGAAGAAGGCCTTTGTGATAGTTTTTCAGACTCAATTCAGATCGCACACAGATATCCTATTTTCCAAAAATAATATTCTTAAGGTGAATGATTTATATCTTTTCCAACTCGCCCAATTTATGTAAAGATGATTCCTTACAATTTTTCAGGTATGTTCGTTAAAAACTCCTCTATACACGATTACCCACCGAGACAACGTAACTGTTATCACCTACCCCCAATCCGTAATATATTAGCAAAAATGCTTTTGCCTTTTTTGTTGGACCAGACAGTGTATTGGAATACCCTGCCCAACGACTTTAAAGAATCTCCACGCATTAATGTTTTCAACGCAAGCGTAAAAAGATGCGAATTTTTTAATACTTTACTCCAACAAGTACAGCTAACCTGTAACCAAAACTAAAAGTATCAAAATTTAACTTTATCTATTAATAAATTTGTCAAATATTTACTATTCTAAATAATGATGCTACAATTTCTAACGACCTGTACACCTGTCATGTTCCTTTTCTCACTTTCAGTTTTACTTGCACCACCCTTCCCCCCCCCCCCTCTTTCCTTTGCCCCCTTTTTTCTACTATTGTTTTTTGTATTTATCATTATTATTATTGTTATCATTGTCATTATTATGTAAATTACTTTCTCTTAATTTTTTAGTCCCCTTTTCGCTTTACTTTGATATTTTGTAGATTACCTATTTTAAGCTCGTCTTCTGTCCGTCTCCATTATTTATGTATATACATACATATATATATATATATCGTTATACATATATACATTATATATATATATATATATAGTAAAGAAATGGATGAAGAGAACAATGGTAGGCGTAGCTTAAATCAAGGTTCCCCAGAGCTATCTACCCTTTGGAAAAATTGGTGATGCCGAAAAAATGTCTCTGCCGGGAATCGAACCTGGGCCCCCAGCTTTGAACGCCGGTGCCTTAACCACTAGACCACAGAGACGGGTTAGTGGCTAGGGCGACCCCGATCCGATTGACCGTCAGATAGACAGATTTTCGACACTATACCAATTATAATTTCCTTTGTCGGGTGAAGGTGGGTTTCGAACAATGACAAGCCGCCATATATATATATATATATATATATATATATATATATTTATACATGTATATATTTATATATTGAAAATAAATTAAACAGAAACGGTGGAACTTGCCACATTCTTTTTAATGCCAAAATAATTGTATAGTTTTGTTAATCAGTTATTGGAACTAAATTTATGGACTTGCCTTTTATACAAGCTTTGTTTGTCTTCACTCTAAAAAATAATGGGTAAATATGCTTCATGAGGGTATTTATGTGTCCAACCAACATTACGCATTTCTTTTGGGCATTTTTATTTATCCAACTACAGGTGTGATGAAAATGTTGCCCATTCTAAAGTAATTGCTGCTTTTTTTTTTACCTTATATACTGGACAATATGCTTCCCGCATTGGGTAAAATACTGCCGCTAATTGGTTGGACACATAATTACCCTCGTGCTGGTTAAAATTTTACCCAATATTTTTTTTTCAGTGTTCAAGGATATTTCATAACGAATATTGAAGATAAATTAAACAGAAACGAAGGTGGGCTACAATTATTTTGGCAATAAACAGAAAGTGGAACTGAACAAAGGGACTTGCCGCATTCTTTTTATCCTGTCTTATTTTGGATATGTACGGTTACTTCGATTGCTATTTGTTTATTTTAATGAACGGAAATGAATAAAATCTAAATCTAATCTACATTACATCCGACATACACAGCCTTATCTTCGTAGCATTGTTATTACCACATGTACCAGCATATTTAATATTTATTGTGTGTATGAATTTACAACAAGCCCGTTAATACATAAGTGAAAGAATTAATGCGGGTATATTACAGGTTTTCTCGTCCAATTTCATATTGTAGTCACCTTAAATTTATTATCATTTGCCTGGAGATATCGATAATTCAGGTTTAAGAAAACAGGATCTGGAAAAATGATTATCTATACAGTGCACAATTTACCTCCAAAAGAGGAGGTTTTGCAAATGTGTAAAGGATGGGGAACTGCCACACCACCCCATCCCCCAGTTTCATTTGGACAATAGAGCGATGTGATATGTTTAGAGTTAGTTTTAATTTCCGTTATCAAAATATAATACTATACTACTAATAATAAACATTGCTTATATAGCGCATGTCACAGTAATAACATCACGTCTCTATGCGCTTTAGAAGAAAAGAAGAGAAGGAAACGCCTGTTACAGAGGAGCCACTAGCGTACCTACGGGGGGCAGAGGGGGCAGACTGCCCCCCCCCCCTGACGAGTCACAACCCATGCAAGGGACATATCCCTGCCCCCCCCTGACGAGTCTTGAAGACCTTTTTTTATTATTTTTTTTTTGCTTGTCAAATTTTTTGGCGGACGAGATCCTTTATTTGTGGTTGAAGACCTTTTTTTTTTTTTTTGCTTGTCAAATTTTTTGGCTGACGAGATCCTTTATTTGTGGTTGAAGACCTTTTTTTTTTTTGCTTGTCAAATTTTTTGGCGGACGAATTTGCCCCCCCCCCCCTGTGGAAAATCCAAGGTACGCCACTGAGAGGAGCATAATCAATGATGTACCGTATATGTACATTATATCTTATCTTACAAAAAGGAATGTCTTCGTCACTCTTCAAACGGGACTTAAATAATTTTTCAGTACTAGCTTGTTGTTTTATCAGGCAAGTTGTTCCAAAGCTCAGCAGATGACATTTTGAAAGAACGAGAGCCATAGAATTGAGTATCAATTTTTGGAAATACCAGTAAAGGTTTCTTGTAAAGGTACTCTGCTCTCATTGCATAAGTTATATTTAAGTTTCACATTCTGACTACTCACCTTCTTTGAAACTCGACTCGTATCAACTGCGCAATCTCCTGCCGAGTGTGAGCCACCTATTCATGAATGATAAAGATGATTAGGAGAAATATATTTAGTTTATTTAAAAAAAACAAATATCATTGAAAGGGTCACATTTCTAAGACGATGATGGAATTTTTTCATGGGTGATCAGTATCATAATGAGCCCCTCCCCCGAAAAAAGGAGGGGTTCGGACATGTCGAATAGGGTAAAATTTATTAAGAAATGAGAGCGAGCCAAGCAAGCCAGCAAAAACTATTTGACCATATTAATATATACAAAAATCTTAATTTGATATAGATTTTAACACAATACTCAAAATATGTTATTATTATATTTCACCAATTCCTTTTCTATTTTTTTCCTTGATCGTAAAAATCTGGGGGCTGTATGCCCCCTAAGCCTCCATTTTACACATTTTTTAGTGTTAAGAAGGGAGGACAAGAAAAGTCCAATACCTTTTTAAATGAAAACATAAAGTCAGCACTCTCGGGACTATCCATTCAGCATTTTCTTTTGAATGCTTCATTTTTTGTCTTCGTAATTTTTTTATGACTTAAGAATTCATTAGCGGTCACCCTAGCCCCCCCCCCCTCCCTCACTGGCACCGCCCTAACTAATAGTATAAAATAGATCTATACTATCAATACCATTATTAAGAAGTGCTATAGATATGGAATAGGGAAATGCAGTACGTGTCCAATGCGCCAAAAAAAAAACCGCCAAAATCATAGCGGACAAAATATTTGCAAAAAGCTTGAAAGCATTATTTTCCAAAAGATTATATTTTCGAGCCCCCCCCCCCCTTCCTTAATGATTTCGGACGTCATGTATACCTATGTGAGGATTTATATCAGAGAACTTTGATTTTTTTTTTTCGAGGATGAAAGCTATACCTGTATAATTCCAATCTGCTTTGTAGTTTTCCCCTTTCTATTTCGCTCTGAAGCGCGCCTTGAGCATCTAAATATAAATATGTAAAGTAAGCTTTACAAATTCTATGTATTATCATTTATTATTACCTATACGAAGTGTTTCTTCGTGGCAATCATTATCCATATTTTGCTTTCTCTGATTTCGCAGCGGTCAATATCGTGCCGTATTTTCTCTCTTCCGGGTTTTCCCATTGACTTTGTGTGTAAATTTAACAGCGGGCAATATTCGCGAAATCCGGTTGGAACCAGTTTGTGAAGAGACCGCAGTTGTAGCGCAGCGCGGCTCTATATACAGCGCAGCGCATAGTGCGATGCATGCCATGCACATAGACCAATAAGTATGTGTATGCGCAGTGTGTACCGGTATGTGACGTGAGAAAATTGCTACTTCTAAGAGATTCGCTAGTTATGGTGCTGAGGAATTTGAAAATATAGTGACAAACAAAGATGCTGAAAATACCAAAAAGTCTACGAAACAGGCCGTTGCTGTAATCCGTGAATATCTGCTTGAAAAATCTCTTCTGGGCGATTTCGAGACACTGGATAAAGAGACCCTTGGAAAGATTTTGGGGAAATTTTATGTGTCAAATTTTATGTGTCAGATTTTGGGGAAATTTATCAACACAGATTTTGGGGAAATTTTTTGAATCAATTTACTATATAGGTAATAATAATAATATTAACTGGCATAGAATGAGACACAAACCTATATTTCCCTCTCTGAATCCAATATTGGATTCACATCGGGCAATATAGGTTTGTATCTCATTCTATGCCAGTCAATATTACATATTATATGACACCTAGATAGATCCTTGTGATTTGATTGGTTGTTTGATATCGTTCATTCAGCCCATTTTGCAATGACGTCATCAACCGTGCAATTTTTGATCCATTCATCGTGCAATTTTGGATCCATACGATTTTGTCCATTGCACTCGCGCACCGAGACTGCAGCTCATGCACCAGCAGTGCGCATGTTGTAATGACGTAACAATCAACAGACCGAACTCGCACTGCAATAGCATGTTTTGCATCGAAATTTATGAATTTCATATGGAAAAAGAATAATTATTTAGGTGTCATATAAACCAAATAATGAATGTTTTTTTCATTCGTGCAATGGACAGGATACTTCATTCGGTGAAAGATGAAATAATGATCCATTCAACTCGGCTACGCCTCGTTGAATGGATTATTTCATCTTTCACCTCATGAAGTATTCTGTCCATTGCACTCATAAACATTCATTATTTGTATAATTATTATGACTATTTCTTACCGACAACGAGAACTGTCTTTCCGTTCGCGAGTCCGTCCGCTTTCTTGTACTCATTGCTATGCATGATCTCTCCAGTGAACTGCTCTTGTCCCGGGTACACCGCCATGTTCCTCTCGGTGTAAAGGCCGGTGCAGACGATCACAGCATCGTAAGTCTCCTGCTTGACTTCCTCGCCATTATGAGCGAAACTGATCGTCCATCGCCCGCTGACGTCATAGTCGGTGGCCTTCTCAACGCGCTTCACATCGGTGCTGTACCGGATGTGACGTTCGAGGTCAAAGTGGTCGACATAGGCCTAGATCATCATTGAAAATTGAAAAGAAATGCGGTAAATTGGAGATTTCGTTGCACAGAACATTTCAATTCGATTTTTTTTAAATCAGTGTGGATTAGCATCGGGCAGAGATTATGTTATCGGTGTTGTAAAGACAAAGTGCTGGCCTCATTTTGTAAGGCATCTCTATTTTTTTTGGCTTGGTTCTTTTGGGGATGCGAAAAGTCGAAAACTAATAAAGTGATTGCTAAAGGAATTCTCCAACGATCCAAGTCCCTTGCCTAGCGTTTACCCTCCACCTTCCTTCCAATGTATCCTTAAAGGCTTGTTATGGCATGACGACGCCACACCTCACCTCCCTGAGTTATTCCCATTCTATTGAGGATCATTTGAGTTACCTTGATATAGTTGATGAACTCCTTTCCTTGTATGTACGGTGACGATGCCTTTGGGTACGGAAAGTCGCTGAAGTTGGTCATGTTCTTGCTGGAGTTGAGGACAAGGCAGTGATAAAGGGCACCTCGAGTGTGTGTCTTAACGGGATCATCGTGGAAGATCCATACACCACCTGTACAAAGACATTAACAGAACGACATAGCTATTTGGGGAGTGCCTCAGGGATGTATCCTTTTCTTCTTTAACAAAATGGCTTGATCGATATTTGCATCAGTTTTGCAATATTTCAGTAGAACGTAACTGGCACGCACGGTTTGCCGCATTATTCTGATATTGATCAAATTAATAAGCCTAATTATGTTTACTTTATGGATTCACTTTGTGCGCGTGGCTTCATTTCGTATAATCATGATAATTCAAAGGTTTAATTCAATGATTTCACAAATGGGTTTACTCATGTATTAAAGTCGGTAGCACTAACACTAATGCTAAAATCGTCGCTCATTCCACGAAGTGGCACAAGTGCGCGCGGATCCAGAAACTCTTGTTTCGAGAAAAACGCAGTTTTACAATTATTTTTGAAACCATCTATTTGGTGGGTAAGCATAAGGAATAGCAGTTGACATTTATCTTCGTTTGATGTCTGTATTATACCATGGGGACGTCGACGGATAAAAAATGTAAACTTTGTTTATTTTCTGTTATGCTATTGCAATTACCTTGAATTAATTTTTTGCTATGGATAAATTCGATCTGGAATCTTGACTGTTTTATACATTTGTTACGAGCTTAACCAAAAAAATACACCCATATTCGATGATATTATGTTGATCAAACTGTATACAAATAAGATATTGACATTACACTCTCTTCTAAACACCACGGCCGTGAGATCTACTAACCGAACGAGGACTCTCTTTCAAAGCACACAGGTTCGAAACCCTCCTCCAAACATGTTTTGAGCGATACCAGACCGCTGACACCGCTCCCGATGATCGCAACCGTTTTCACACCCATGCTGAATGCCAAATTATGATAACGTCACAATAACTTTCAGGAGGTCAGGAGAATCTGAAAGATAATACACATTAAAAACGTTGTATAAAAATGCTATAGTGTGTACTATACGGACTTGCGTTTGAATATTAATTTTCAATGAATTATGCATGGTTATGTAACTGCCCTAAACAGCGTTGTATAAGATTTTAAACTGCATGGCCCGTATTCTGAAGTTGGGTTAAGCTTAAACTCAGGTTTAAAGTTATGGTTTAAGTATGGAAAGCCAAGTATCAACATTTTTTATTAAGTTTCTTATTTTTACTGTGCTCTTTCCTGATTCATCTATGGTGAAGACAATAATCTTTTTATACTTCCTAGACAATTCGGAATGATTTGAGAGCCAAGTGAGCTGAAGTATGATATCTCTATACTGTTAGTGATTTATGTAAGAATTGGCTCTCCATACTTAAACCACAACTTTAAACCTGAGTTTAATTTAAACCCGACTTCAGAATACGGGCCCATGCGTTTTGACACTCTGGAATGCAGACGGTGGATAATTCATGTAAAACTAAAACAAATCCCGAAGCCCGGGCCTTTTTTCTGGTGGGGGGAAGGGTGGGCTATTTTTTTCAAAAACGTCATGTAACATGAGTAATATCAATTTGCAATAGTTGTTAGTGGCTATCTCTCTGTAGCAGCCACCTGCCTATAGTGACCACTAAAACCAATTCCCATGGAGACAGACTGTGCGTCTAAGAACCTGCCTATAGCAGCCACCTGCCTATAGTGACCGCTAAACTGATTACAGAAGCAGATTGGGTGTATATAAGAACCTGTCTATAGAAGCTACCTGCCTATAGTGACCACTAAACTGATTACCATAGAGACAGATTTAGTGTATAAGAACCTGACTATAGCAGCTACTTGCCAATAGTAACAACTGAAACTGATTCTCAGGGGGCACATTGTACCTATAGCGGCTACCTGTATATTAAGGCCTGTTTCTTCTGTTTCCTTTTGAGTGGTCACTGTAGACAGGTTTCGCTGTATTTTGTTTGCATTAATTATAAAGTGTGCATACTCAAAAACAGTTGCAACCATGCATAAAACTCGCCAACACCCAGCTAGTATACTTTTAAAAAATTGAAATTCATGAATATTACAACATTGGTATAATCATATGAGTGGATAATCATGAGCTCTAAGAGCTTGAAAGCAATGTCCAAAAATCCTGCGGCCAAGTTGTGGAATCAACTTCCTCAGTCACTTCGCTGCATTAAAAGTACATGACACTTTAAAGTACATCTTAAGACCTATCTGTTCAACCTTTAACAGGGGCCGCGGAACTGGGGGGGGGGCTGTGGGGCTTCAGCCCCCCCCCCCCACTTTTTTTCCAAAACCGTGTACAAAAACGTAAAAATGACCATATGATTGTGATTTTTAGCATGGTCAGCCCCCCACTTTTGGCTCAACCCCCCCCCCCCCCCCCCCCACTTTAAAAACCGTTCCGCGGCCCCTGTTATACCTTCGACAACTAAATCAATATATATATTTTTTTAATGATATTTGTTTTGTATAAATGTAAAGTTCACTCTTTTATTATCACTCACTGGTCTGACTAGCGTCCTATGGGGGCTGGTGCCCTTATTTGCTAGAGCTCCTGTGAGTTCTGAGCTGACCGGGTTTGTCCCTTAAACTGTCGGTGAACGGAGCTGCAAGCACGAGGGCACCAGGCCCTACCAGGATGTAGCTACACTGTTAGAAAATTTATCCTTAAAATAAAAGAAGTTCCTGCAGCAGAGTCTCGAGAACACCTGTAATCTTACCAGATTGCGTTATCTTACAGGAAATTGGTATTTCGTGTATGGATCCTTACAAATTTCCTTTAATAAAACACCCTTTTCCCCTTTTTAAACAGACCTGTTCTGTTAAATTGAAGAAAAATTCCTGTTTTATTAATTTACAGAATGATTCTGTCATTGCTTTTTGCAAAATCTTCTTTCTTTTTTCTGTAAAATCAGGGAATTCCAGTGGATGATGATGCTAAACTGTATTTGCAGTGATTTAAGATATAGATTCGTTGACTTCATGTACATCTATATTTTGTAGTTATGATATATAAAATTTATGAAATATTTGTATCCAAAGGATTGTTGCTGCGCTAGCGCCATGAGCGTCTCTGGGCGGTGTGTGCGTTCAATAAGACATCACTATTATTTATTATATACATGCGTAAATTATACAATGGCTAAAAGAATACAATCAATGATGCGAACATCAAATTAAATGACAGAAGGAGAGCTAGAGAGAGAGAGAGAGGGGGGGGGAGTGAATATAGAGAGAAACAACACTATAGAAAATACAAGACACATTATTATGTTCTGAAGACGGAGACTCGTTGCTAAGGAGGTAGTTTGCTTGTATAATAATGATCAGAAACAACATCAAAAAATCAAATATGTGATGGTACATTATATAACCTTGCATAATATAAGATCTTTCTCGAAATTCAAAGTTCTGTACTAGGCCGGCCTACATAGATTTAAGCGTGCAGGGTGAACTACGTTGGAATGTGCGGTAATGAAAATGATAAAGAAGGTAAATTTAAATGGTGAAGAAGGTAATATTTAAATGTGTTTTGTTGCTTTTTTCGGTTTAGTTGCGTTTTTAAGCTGGTCGAATTAGTTTTAAAATCAAACGGAACTTGGGGGGAATCCAGCACATGGTTTAATTTTAAGAGGGAATTCCGGTAGTTTATACAGCTGTAGGTCTACAAGGTTTTTATTTATTATTATTTTTTTTAGAAAGAAGTGGAAATGCTTGGAACAAAATGTGAAATACATATTAGATCTACTAGTAGCTAGTCCGGGTAGCTAGTTAGGAATCATGTTTCGTTATACTCTTCCCAATGAAGTAATTAGGGGACTGGCGTTGACCGAGTGTGTTTCTCTTCTACTCCTTAATATCTTTGATTATATTGTTTTAATTTGATTTGATTTGATTTACTGAATTTTAACATGGTAAACTAGCCCTCGATCAGCCATAGACAGATAGAGGTTGGGCATATAACATACAACAATACAAAAAATAAGTAAGCCGTAAAGCAGGGTGCTACATAACTTTTTAGAAGCACTTGCCCGGTCAGGCAAGTAACTTTTTAGATAGTTGGAATATACTTCCCCCAAAGATCTATTTCACTTGCCCGAAAAAATCCTTGAAAAAAAAAGTTTAACCTCGTCAAAACTGAGAAAGTTTTGCGGTTTTATAAACTATTGACCTTGATCTCTCTTTTGACATGAACTTATCTATCCTGTTATTGTATTTCTTTTTCCAGAGTGATTTTATCTTGCCTGCCATGACCAAAATTAGGGTCAACATCATATCGACCCTTATTTTGGTCATTCTACTCTGAGAATTTTGCTTGCCCTATTCGGACAAGTAGTTTTTGTCTTTACTTCAAAACACTTGCCCGACTCTAACTTTTACTTGCCCTGGGCAATCGGGCAAGTACTTATGTAGCACCCTGCATAAAGTAAAAAATAATAAAACAAGACTTACAACTCACAACCAAAACCAAAAGATATTTATAAAGTCTAATATATAGTACTATGCGGTCAGTTACTGTAGTGGGATGGTCTGTTAAAACAACATAAATATTTTGTTATTTCACACAGTAAAAAACAAATAGCACATTGTTTAAGCTTGTCACTCCACCAACAAGTTTTTTTTTTTTTTACTTTTGTGTAATTGTTCAAACTTTTAAACAACTTGTAGATATTTCAAACAACTTATTAAAACAGTTTAAACAATGTTGTTGTAGTGATGGGCTTAAACAACGTGCTAAAAAATCTAAACAGCGTTTTTATACAGTGAATGAAGCGTCTGCATCATTCTGCCGGCGGGAAGGGAGGAAGAAAGTTTGTAAAAATATCGGAAATAAGTCATAATTTTATTGGTGTGAGTATTGTCAGTCCACCCACATCTCTCTTTTTTTTTCTCGTTTCTCTTTCTTTTAGGCATTTTTTCACTCTCTCGCTCCTTTCTATTTGGTAACATATTGTTATTGAACAAACAAAGTTATTTATAGGGAAACTATAAATTACAAGCTCAATTTTTTTAATAGTTTACCCTTCATATCCTCATCTATGATCTTATTGATATATCTGTCTCCAATCTGGAACGTTGAAAGTGTTATAACCATTGTCATATTTCTATTGAATCATTGTGATGTATCAATTCTATCATCAATGATTGTTTTTTTTTATGGACGTTACATTGTATTTAATATTCATGAAAATAAACCAAATTGAACTGAAGGAATGATCAAAGCTTCTTATATAACAATACCAAGCAAAAGGCCCATCAAAAATAAGATGAGAAAAAGAATAATCGATTAAAACGAAACTTACAGATGATTTAAGAAATGCATCGGCTTTGCTTTTATTCTAACGGTAATTTGTTTCTCCACATCCCCATGAATTATTGTAAAATAAAGATTACTTGATAGGAGATGCGTATCCCCCAAATTATGGAATAACTTGCCATATGAAATTAAAACTTTTGCAAGTTACTCCAACAGTAGAAACGTTCAAACATATACAGACATATCTTGTCCATTGATTTTCATATATATTATTTCAATTTATGCACATAGTTATTGCGATATATGCAAGATAAAAATCATTATACAGTGCGTCCCACAAAAAAGAAAAACCCGTTTTTAAAGGTAGATTTCACAATTATCAAATGTTTTTTTTTTTACTACAGATTTGATACTCATGGCAAGAGTGGAATCTCATCTCTAATTTGAAACCAACAGTTTAGCAAATTGTTCACGCAGATTACAAACAATAAATACTGAGGCATATTAGTAACGATTTGCGCAAAAACTCACGTGTGAGTGTGAATCTGAATCCTTTCCATAGAGTTATTAGTATAGTATATATCTCTATGATCCTTTCTCATTTCAGGGATCAGTGAGAGAAACTTAACAAAGAATACAAAAGAAATGCTAATGAGCCAATCGTCGGAAAAGCACGTTCGTCGTATCACGAACCAGTTTTGTCCAACTTTTCTGCGCAACCTGGTTTTGACATTAAAATTTCAAACTCGTTTTGCTCATTAATGCGTGAAGTGTTCGTCACATAATAGGTATCAAAATAAAGAAGAATAATTGAATTATATGATTATGTAAATTAGATATAATAATTCATTTGTCTTTGAAGAAAAAGACATGGGAATCCCGGTTTCCTTTTTCTGGGACGCACTGTATTATTATTATTATAATTATTATTATTATCATTAAAACATCAAAGGATGGTACAGCTACTATTAAAAAAGGTGAATTGGTGTTACTTTTTCATATGAAATTTCAAATATCTTTATTCAAATAGATGTGCTCTCACCTGTGACATAATGAAGTATTGAGTCAAAACATTTTTGTATAGCTAAAAATGAAATGATAAAGCATGAAACTCGGTGACGTTTTTAAAGCATTTTCTTTTATGGGCCGAGTGTTGATCAAGTGGTAAATTATTTTTTTGAAAATTTGCGAACGAGCAAAGGGAGCGAGTAAAAACAAGGCGACATAAAAATTACGTATTTGGTTAATCAAACATCATAGATTAGGTACTTAAAGGGGCTGTAACCCCCCCCCCCCTAAAAAAAAAAAAACACTCCCATCCACAATTTCGATATGAAATTTCACGATGAGATGAATGAGAAAACGATATCCGACAGGAAAGACGAGCGCTAGAAATGTCAGGTATATTGGGCGAACAATGGGATTGCGCCTCAGAATAGATTATTTCCAGAGAGCAGTATATAATTCCAGAATAACATTAAAACAAAATATTATCGTTATAAACGTTACCTTCAGCAAAAGTTCTATTGACCAATCCTTTTCGACTACCCCCTCGCTTGCGGCTTGTTAGCTCATCCGTCGAGAAAGACATTTGATAATGAAACATCCTTGTTAAGAAAAGTTAAAACAATCGGGAAACACAATATGTATTAACGAACACGTATACATACGGGTGGACGAAGTTCTCCTGGTACTATTGTGTTAGACTATACCATCAAGTTTCCTGACTTTTTATCTGTTTGGGTTTTATAAAACAGTCATATACCAACGAAAAACCGAAAACTAATGGTTATGCAATTGGAATTCATAGCTCAGGTCGGTTAAAATCGTTTTGGGAAATATATGACCTGTCATGCTTATCGAGTAAAAGAAAAAAAAAACCTTGCGAACGGACAAACGGACAGATATAAGCATCATGTGATCGAAGTCATTTTAAAGTCATTTTAAAGGTCAAGTATACCCCAGCGAAAAGTTGATTTGAATAAGAAGAGAAAAATCAAAACAAGCATAACACTGAAAATTTCCTCAAAATGCGAAGTAAAATAAGAACAGGGAGGCGCGATAGCTCAGTCGGTAGAGCGGTGGATTCGTATTCCGGTGACCCGGGTTCGACTCCCACTTGGTGCGCTAGTGCCCTTTGGTAAGGCATTAATCCTCATTACCAGGTCCTTCGGAGAGGACCTTAAGCCGTCGGTCCTCTGGTTGCTTGCTTACAAGCATTCATGCTTTCTTAGCAATCAGGTAAAAAATCACCACCAATCACCAAAGTTATGACATTTTAAAGTTGCTCATTTTCGCACAATAGTGACATGCCAATGAGAGAGTGTATGATGTCCCTCACTCAATATTTGTTTTGTTTTGTTTGAATTAAACAATAAATCAATTTGTACAGATTTGACAACAAGGACCCTCTTGTTTGAACCACAAAATGTTAAAACAATGATAATCGTGTACACATGTTCAGGGAGGCATTTTGTTTCAAATGACAATGACGGGGAAATTAGAATATTTCATATTCCATGTAATGAGATACAAAAGAAATAGTGAGTGGATGACGTCATCAGTCTCATCATTTGCATACCGACCAGGATGTGCCCATAACTGTTTATTTGTGAAATTAAGCGAAAATTTAAAATGTTATAACTTTCTTATTTTACATCCGATTTTGATGAAATGTTCAGTAGTATGCTTCTTTGATTTTTCTCTTTTTATTCAAACCAGCTTTTTGTTGGGGTATAGACGTGTCCTTTACCAAGCTCAATAATAATAATAATATTGATAGTAACAATAGTAACGATAATAATAATGATAATAATAGCAACGTTGATAATAACAATAGTTAAAAACATAATAACAATAATAGTAGTAGTAGTAGTAGTAGTAGTAGTAAAATAATAATAGTAATACTACTACTACTACTAAATAATAATGATGATAATAATAATTATTTAAAATTCTAAATCGTCATGCTAAAGAATTAGGTGATATCTGTCTGTGATTCTCATGGTCATGATCACCATGTTCAGGCAGATCAGAATAATCATCATGATGGAGACTGAACTTTTACTCCGGAAAGAACATGTTGAGGTATCACAGGCCTAATTCGTTTCCCATAGACTCGTGTGTTTATGTGGCACTTAAAAAAATCATAAAAAATAAGGAGGAAATTCGAGGGTTGAATGTTTACTACCAGTGGAGAGGATATATGTCTGACATTCCATATCTGACCAGAAAAGGGTACCTCGACCGGTTCATTTTAAAAATAAATCGGCATTTATGAAGACTACACCTGACAGGATCAAATTTATCACTTGAGAGAGTAAAATGGCCCTAATTCTTCCGCCAGTAAAAAAAAATAGTTCCATAGTGGTGTTATATCTTTCCAATTTGGTAAAAGGAAGTTCAGTAGGTACCCTGAGTACCCTCCCAAGAATCAGTGTTAGATTGTCAGTCATATTCATTCATTTTTGTCAATCAGAAATATCAAATTTAAAAATTGAGGATAGGTTGGCTCGAATGAATATCTTTTGCCTGCCAGTTGTAATTAGACCCGTGTAACCTTGAATACTCGTGAAAGACGGGAAATGAGACCTGTGAAAAGGTTTTATCGCATATATTATAATATCCTATTCGTGAAATAAATGATGATGATCTTCATAATCACGATGATAATCACGATCATCTTTATGATCAGGTTATGATCATTATGACTACAATAATCCACATCATGATCACCATGATACCATTGGGTAGCATCATAAGGGACGCACCATTAGATACCCAGAGGAGAGGCGGCTGGAAGTTTGGGTTGATGCATTTTTTTTTTCTTTCTTCTTTGAGCAAAGTTTTTTTCCTTACTTCATGAGACAATTTTGTTTGCACCTTTCAGATGATTTGTCAGTGGACCAAGTTTTTTTTTTTACTCTAATGGTGAATAAAGTTTGTTTTGTGTTTTTGTTCATATAGCAAGTCAAGATTTTTTTTGGAAAAACTTCCAGCCCCCCCCCCCCCCCGGTATCTAATGTTGCGTCCCTAAGTGATGATGATCAAAATCATTATGATCATCATCAGGGTTGGTGATTTTGTATTTATCAAAAAAAAAATCGGATTTATTTGATTTAAATCAGATTTTTTTTAATCTTTTTTTTTTTTAATAAACATTTTGAAACAAAGTGCAAACACTAAAAATATAACCCTTACACTGACATCATTCTTAAATCATGTCATGTCACTATCTATTTCATAATTGAATCCAGTCAAAATATAATTTATACAGAATATGTATGCCATACCATTTAACACTTTCCAAGTGAGAAGAAGTATTTTAAATTGTAATCGCTTCCGGAATGGCAACCATGCAATGTAACTTTTGGAGAATTGGTGAAAGGTGTTGATATTTTGACGTACCAATTAAAACTCTGGCATCTGTATTCTGAGCATACTGAAGTTTATTGACATTGCGTGAGGTTTTAAAGAAGAGCGTTTTCAACATCTAATCGAGATATTACAAATGAGTGTATAAGTATGGCAGCAGACTTATCAACCGACACGTACTCTAAATTGGTCCAAAGTGATTTTCATGATTAAATAAATTATTTGTGAGTGAATGTTACATAAAATGGTGTTTAGCCGCGCAATTTTGGTTGAGCACGTACAACCTTGGAAACTTGCAGGCACTTGCATGATGTTCTTAAACATGTTAAGGGTCCCTATAGACATACAAATTCATGTTATCTTGAGTTAATAATAATATAGGGTATTTATATTGCGCACATATCCACCTTGTTAGGTGCTCAAGGCGCTATATTACCCGGCTAAGCTAGGCGTTCATAGCGCACACAGCTTTTTAAGGAATTACTTCCTACCGGTACCCATTTACCTCACCTGGGTTGAGTGCAGCACATTGTGGATCAGTTTCTTGCCGAAGGAAATTACACCATGGCTGGGATTCGAACCCACGGCCTCTGTTTCAAAGTCCGAAGACTAATCCACTGGGCCACAACGCTCCACAGTTAATATGTACAACTCTCTACTTCACTAAATCATTACCACTTGAGTTTCGATGTGCATCATAAAATTTCAATATTTTTTTATTTATTTCATTTTTCTTGCATTTATCTGCAGTATACTAAGCCCCGCCCCATTAAAGCAGATACGACCCATAGCGCCATCTCGAGTCCTCAACTACTCATATCTGGCCAGTTTCCTGACCCACAGTGCTAGTGTAGTCAAGTAATATAGACCCACTTTAATGATAGCATGGTAATTAACTACTCAATACATTTACACCGCAATAATTATGTTATCAAGTAGCAAAACAATTACTTTTCCTCTCAAAACATTTTAGTTTCTCTATAGATATACAATAATTTATTCTCTTTAGTATTTTAAGACCATGTATTTATAACACACAGTCAATGAGAATTCCTGCACAAAGCATAGTTAGAATGTTTAGTTTTCATGTTGGAATATCACAAATTTCAGCTCGTAATATATTAAACATTTCAGCTCGCGCTTCGCCATCGCGTTAATGATTTTTCATGACTACAAAAACTTTTCGGAATGTTTAATTTCTATGTGTATAAATTACATGAAAATGTCCAAAATTTTGAGCTCGCAGTATCTTGCAAGGATGCTCTTTTAAAAGTAAATGGCGCCATAATTGAACAAAAAGCGAGTTTTACAACTTCAGATTTGATTTTTTTCCAAACCGCTTGCTCGCTGCGTCCTCTCAACCAGAAATCACCTCAAAAGAGATTTGTTCAACTTAATTACTACTATAAACACGCAACCATGACAACTACTTTCAGATGATAAATCTCTTGGTGAAAATATCCGTATGCACCAAAAAGCCCATTTTGACTTGTGCCCTTTTTGGCTTTGCCCCCCCCCCCCCCCAACGAAAATACGTTCCGCCGCCCCTGCGCCCCATCATACAAAAAATCTGTTTCATCTTAAATTCATAAATGAGCGACTATTCTCACTTTTATTGACAACAGTCATTCATTTGATGCTACTATAATTGAAATAATGTCCCAGATGAATCTCATCGATAAAAACAATTTAAATAAGAAGATGAAAACCAAATGAATACATAAGAAATTTTAAAAAATTATAAGAACATAAGAAATTTATTTTGGTACCAGATTTTTTTTCCCTTTACAGTTGTTAGGAATGCCATAAAAAATATTTTCACCACGATATGCGGCCATTTAGTTTTTTTTGTTATTATTTTGTTTTGTGTCTCTTTTTTGGCATTTAAAACAAATGACAACAGTGGCATTTTCGTGTTTGAGATCTGAAGAGAAAATCAGTGTACATTGTATATATCTGACATTGGGAAAGTCAATAGTGTTAAAAAACGGGTGAATGTGTGTGGGGGGGGGGGGGGTGTATGAGAGGCAAGAGCCGAGGGGCGTGTAATTATTACACGCGATTGCATAGATTTATACACATTAGACCAAATGGACATTGGACCAAATGTGTATGAAACCTAGTGGGTATTAGAGCAACTGTCATTTGTACCAAGTGGGCATTGGATCAACTGTCGATTTGACCAAGTGGGTATTGGACCAAATGGATATTGAACCAAGCGACATTAGACTAAATGGTTATTGGACGAAGGGGCTTTGGTCCAACTGGCTATTGGATGATCCATAAACTTTCAAAGTTATGATGATAATTCAACAAATACCCCCAACTTGGACAAAGTTTATTGACCTTTGACCTTGGTCATGTGACCTAAAAGTCGCACGGGATGTTCAGTGATACTTGATTACTCTTATGTCCAAGTTTCATGAATCAGATCCATAAACTTTCAAAGTTATGATGATAATTCAACAGATGCCCCCAACTTGGCCAAAGTTCATTGACCTTTGACCTTGGTCATGTGACCTGAAATTCGCACAGGATGTTCAGTGATACTTGATTACTCTTATGTCTAAGTTTCATGAACTAGGTCCATGTATTTTTAATTATGATGACACTTCAAAAACTTAACCTATAGGTTAAGATTTTGATGTTGATTCCCCAACATGGTCTAAGTTCATTGACCCTAAATGGCCTTTGACCTTGGTCATGTGACTTGAAACTCAGGTAGGATGTTTAATAATACTTAATATGGCCAAGTTTCATGAACTAGGTCCAAATACTTTCTAAGTTATGCTGTCATTTCAAAAACTCAACCTTCGGTTAAGATTTGGTGTTGACGCCGCCGCCGCCGGAAAAGCGGCGCCCATAGTCTCACTCTGCTTCGCAGGTGAAACAAAATGTGCAGTTCCCAAAATGTGCCCCCCCCCCCTATAGCTCGCAAAATAGCCCAGGAAAGTTAGGGCTAAGATGGCGCTCTCCCGAATTTCATTTGTGACTGATCGATGATATTTGGACACAACTGTGTGATATAAAATATTATGACCACTTTATTGAAACAATTCAAAAGGATTAATTTTCATGTTACAGATAGGCACTCCAATTATGTAAGAGAACTTTTCTGAGACTGATATGTGCAGGGTTATTTAATAATTACGGAGAATTTACAAGGAGCTGCATACACGAAAATTGAACTTTTTAAACCTGTTTCGAGACAGATTTCTTTTTTTTTCTATTGTAAAAAAGAATGAGTCTTACCAACACTTATGTTTAAATTGCCATGAATTAAGGCGACTGTAGGAAGAAATGAGTGAAATATTTCAACTAAATGAAATAGCAGAAAAGTTGGAAAACAATTTTATGGGGATATCTGGAAATACTTCAAGAGTATCTTTAATAAACTGAATTATCTTTACTCATAATATGACCATTATCTTCAATTCAAGAAAAGAGGGAATCCTACCAACCGTTCGAGTGACACATATTTCATTTCATTTCATTTCTTGGTTTCTGCAACTTCTTTTTCATAAACACATTAACAAAGAAAATAGAATAACAATACAGGTAATACATTAACTGACAAGCAAAGCATTGAACTAAATTGCATTTTCTATTACATATCGATTTTCAGAAGGTTGCAGGGGTTGCCAATATAAGCTAAGCTTGACTGCGTGGCAACCCCAGAAAACAATAATACAAATTATTCATCATACTATCTCATACTATCTATGCTATCATCATTTTTTTCAAGTTCAAGTTCAAGTTTTATTTCATTTCTCAACTCAATAAAAGATAAGGAATAATTACACAGATATAAAATGATAACCATACAAATCAATACAAATGAATATACATTGCAAGCAATATGACTATACAAGAAAAGTAAATAAATGTTTATGGTAAACACTAAATAACGTGATAATCATATTAACCAATAACAATATATACAATGGAAATAGAACAAAATGTATGCCATTCTCGGTAAAAAAAAAAAAAGATATAAAAAAAATGCAAGGCTACCTTTATAACTCTTTTTTTTCAATAAGTAAGGTTGAGTAAATGGAGGGATCCACTAAAAAGCAGGGCTTGTTGAGTGTGGACCCCTCAGAGAATTAAAGATTTGTAAGTACAGGTATAAAACGAAAATGGGAATGAGAGAGAGAAAAAAAAGAATAAGGTTGATGTGATGGTCGATGAAGAAATACCGAGATAATGGATAAGAAATTATATCAAAAGGATAGGGTGGTGCACATGTGTGGTTGAAAGAAGAAGAGAAGAAGGAGAAACAAAAAAAAAGCAAAAGAGTGAAGGGCATAAGACCGATGAAGGAGAATGAGCGGAAGAGAGCGAGGTAGAGAGACGGTCAGGGAGGGGGGGGGGAGAGAAAGAGGAGGGTAAAAGGGATTGGTTATCAACTGTTCAATTGGAATTTGCTTTATATGATTCAAGAATTTGTTTCTTCAGTTTAATCTTAAAACTGTTCATACTATACATATCTATCTTTCGTAAAGGTGCAGGTGCATAATGGCAGGGGGCAAACGCTTGGTCCTTATATACAATGTATGTTTTGATTTGGAGATTATGTGTTTCATTAGACAAAAAGAAAGAACAATATTTCATTTAACTCTGTGAATATTTATTCAATAATAATGTTTCAATAGTACCCTTTTAAAGGGAGAAATGAATCTTAACTGTTTGAGTGAATCAGGCAATGTATTCCATATGTCAGGCCGATGAAGTGCCCTAGGATTGTTTAAGTAAATATTGTGACAAGTTCGTGTTGGATAATCATGCAAGTTGTATGATATGAAAAGAAATCGGTAAACACAGGGGGGGGGGCATTTGTAATGATATTTATACATAAAAATAGCTTTTTGTATAATATTCATATCATCTTGTACGTTTTTAGACGATAAAAAGAGGATCAGTGTGTGAAAGAATTATCATTGATTTTGTGCAGCTTTAATTCTTTTGTAGTAAAAGTAATCGGTCGAGGTTAGTTTTACTATAGTCATGATAGTTTCCCAAGATAGGGTTACAATTAATATGGTAGAACCAATGCATTGTATATCATGAGGAAGGAATGCTCTGGCAAAAAAAACATTTCAATTTGTATCATATTCCAATTCCTTCAGCTATTGATGAGGATATATGGTTAAAGAGTAAAAAGATGCGGAATATCAAATAACGTTTAAGAGGGGAAAGCTGGGGTCAGGGGTGGCGATCCTGGGGGGCCGGGGGCAAAGTGCCCCCCCTCCCACTTTTTGAAGCACTGAAAAAGAGCCCCTTTTACGCAAGAAAAATGCCCTCTCACGAACGTGTACTATGCCCCTATCATCGGACGAGGACACTATTTAGGTGTTACCAAGTGCCCTTTTTTCCAAAATGCCCCCTCACGAACGTGTACTGTGCACTTTTCACCTGAGAAGCTAGGACCCGTTTTATGTGTAAGCAAGTGCCATATCTCGTTTCAGTGTCAAATTTTACCAAAAAACTCCCCCCTCACGAACGTGTTCTCTGCCCCTTTCATCTGCGAATGACCCGTTTCATTCCGTTAGCAAGTGCCCTTTTGCCATCTTATAGGTGTCCTTTATCGTATCTGTGCCCCTTTTTACCCAAGAAAAGTGCCCCTCACGAACGTATTATGTGCCCCTATCACCTGAGAAGGATCCGTTTTATGCCGTTAGCAAGTGCCTCTTTGCCTTTAATATACGTGCTCTTTCTCATATCAGTGCCCCATTTTACTTAAGAACAGTACCCCCCACGAACGTGTTCTCTTCCTCTTCCACCTGAGAATGTGTTAACGAGTGCCCCTTTGCTTTCTCATATAGGTGCCTGTTCTTCACATCAGATAAGTAGTCTTGAAAAAAACACTCTTTTCGTGACCGATGAGCACCCGGTTTCTTTATTTAGCACCGTTTTGCTTCCTTCTGCAAGTGCATGAAAAAATTGTTTAAAAAATGCCATAAGTTTTATGAGTCATGTGCATGGGGAAGATATTTTTTCTTTGTTCTAAGATCATGGCCGTACGCAGCGGGGGGGGGGGGGGAACTGCCCCCCCCCCCTCCCTCCGAAATTGGGAAAACTCACATTATTTTACTGCAGATTTTTACAAAATTCACCAAAAGTATGCACAAAATCCATCAATTTCACCTAACAAAATGCATGATTGCGCCTTAATGATAAGCTTGGTCGCTTTGCTCGCTCACTTTTGAGTTTTCACAAAAAAGTTTTTTCGTCGCCGCCCCCCCCCCCCGCGAAAAAAATTCGGCATAAGGCCATGTTTAAGATAGTGCCTTTTCGAAAGAAAATGTGCCCTTTTTTCCTGTGCCCCCCCTCACTTTCAACCTGCTCCGCCGCCCCTGGCTGGGGTGCGTATTTAAGATATAATGGGGAAAAATTAATGCATATTTTGTGTAACACTGGATTTCTTGGCTTTTTTTCTGTTTGTGTTATATAGCTAAAAAATTGTTTTGTTTATCTATCCTACGTTTAGTTTGTTCATCGGGTGTTTTGACCGCGGGGGAGGGGGGGGGGTAGAATATGAGCGTGTGAGTATAGTGGACGAGTGGTGCGGGGGATATAGGGGTGGGGTGAGTTGGTCCTTATTGTCAAATCTGAAAAAAAAATGAAATATTGTAGGACCTATATTTTATTTAAAAAAAATAGTGAGTAATGGACATCATCGAAGCTGTCATTTACATGTGACTAAGTGACTAAAGTGTTCATAACTGTTTTGTGAAAAACTGATAAGCGAAAAGTTGAAATGTCATAAATTATCTGATTTTGATGAAATGTTCAGCATTATGCTTGTCTGATTTTTTTTATTCAAATCAACATTTTTCTGGGGTGGACTTGACCTTTAAAAGAATAATATAAGTGTAATTGGGAGGGTTGAACTTGTGTGAATTGCATGGTAGAGTCGATCCCGGGATTCGATCTACATAAATATTTAAATGTTCTTATTTATGCAAATCTTCCTCAAACTCTGATCCGTTTCTTTGACCCCCCCCCCCCCCCCCCTCTTAACTGCATGGTTCCATTATCGTTTCAGTCTTCTGCCCGGGGGGGGGCACTCGACCAAAAAAGTGGTAGGGGTGTGCCGCTGGCGAGGCAAAAAACGGGGGCCTTGGAGCGGGCTTATTGTAAAAAGGAGGGTCCTCGGAACGGGCTTCGGAACTACAAATGTTTGTGAAAACGGGGGTCCTCGGAACGGATCTCCGTATCTCTGTGAGTGCGTATGCATCCCTATGGAACGGGCAATCGTGCATGACGCAGCTAGCGCGGCCTCCGCCGGGTGCGCTCGCGCTTAGGCGATGGTCGAAAAGCGCTCTACGGCCGCTTTTCACCAAATTTGTAGCAGATCGATACGACCGGAACGGCGTAACGAAAAATATGCGAAGCTTTGGAGCGGATTTCTTTCTTCTTTTTTCTCGATAAGAAGTAAATGCTATGCCTTGGAGCGGCTTTCTTTGTTCTTTTTCTCAATAAGACAAAAATGCTATGCCTTGGAACGGAAATTTGAGTGTAAAAATGGGGGTCCCCTCCGCGGCACATACCCACTATGCATTATATACTGAGTGCCCCCCCCCCCCCCGGGGTCTTCTGTAGGGCCTGCAATATAGGGCGGTTGTAACTTAAATTCCTTTTCGTTTAAAATAAAAATTACGCCCGATCGCCTATGCGAGAAATTCATTTCTAAAATATTGAGAGGGTTTTTTTTTTTTAACCATTGTCCCATAATCGACTTCCAATTGTTGTTATCAGAGAGAGCATATGAATACACAATTATGACGTTTCTTTGATTCATATTTATTAACCTGCCGCTGACCCACAAACAACCTTTTCGAGTGCAGCTAGTTTGGTAGGCTCTGTGTTTTGATCCCATGCAGCCCGCCCAGCAAACAACCTGATTCTACACGACTCGACCTCACATCGTTGGCAACTCGACTCGAACAGCTAGTCAACTTCTGAAAGTTTGTATCCTCTTGGTCTAATGCGAATTCGTCCAACTACCAGCTCGTCAACTATCATTTGGCCTACCTTCAGTTCGTCCACTATCCACATGGTCTAATTGCCTGTCGTCTAATCACCATTTCGTCGTCATTTTTTTTTTCGTCTTCATGTTTTATCTCACCTGCATAACAGAGTGAGACTATAGGCGCCGGTTTTCCAACGGCGGCGGGCGGCGTCAACATAAAATCTGAACCGAAGGTTAAGTTTTTGAAATTACAACATAACTTAAAAGTATATGTACCTAGTTCATGAAACTTGGACATGAGGGTAATCAAATATTTTTAAACATCCTGCCTGGGTTTCAAGTCACATGACCAAGGTCAAAGGTCATTTAGGGTCAATGAACTTTGGCCAAGTTGGAGGTATTTGATGAATTTCCATCATAACTTTGAATGTTTATTAGTCTGATTCATAAAACTTGCACACAAGAGTAATCAAGTATCACTGAACATCCTGTGCGAGTTCCAGGTCATATGACCAAGGTCAAATGCCATTTAAGGTCAATGAACTTTGGCCAAGTTGGGGTATCCATCAAAACTTTGAAAGTTTATGGATCTGATTCATAAAACTTGGAGATATTAAGAGTATTTATCACTGAACATCTCGTGCAAGTTTCAGGTCACATGACCAAAGTCAAAGGATTATTATAAAGTAATTAAACTTCGGCCATGTTGGAGGTAATTATTAAATTGCTCTTATAACCTTCAACGTTTATGGATATAATTTATTAAATGTGGACATGGGGGTAATCCAGTATCACTGACAAGTCTTAGGTCACATGCATGATTGGGTCAAATGTCATTTGGGGTCAACAGTCAATGAACGTATATAGTATTGCTGCATTATTTGAATGGTGTTTTTTGTGAATAATTATGTTATAGTCATTTTCAAAGTCAGCACTGCTGCTATATTGAATCGCGTAATGCACTTTTTTTGACCGGTTGGTCTAATTCATATACAATTTAGTCTAATTGGACTATATATGTTAATTCACGAAGTAATGAAAATAAAAAAAATATGTTACTTATTAGACCAACTGATTATGAGACGAAATGGTCATAAACGAATTAACTGCATGGTGATTAGACGAAGTGATTATTGGACCAAATGGTTATTGGGCCAATTGGGCTAAGACGGAATGTTGATTGACGGAATGGTATTAGACTAAATGAAGTCATTATGATGAGTGGACGATTTGGGAATAGACGAACCGGCATTTTACCCTTTTGAATTTTTCCGTTACCAGTCGGTGGCCATTTCGTTAGAGTTTTCTTTGTCCAACATAAACATCCAGACACCTGTATGCTTCTCGATCAATCAACACCAAGGATACCTGTCAGACAGCAATTTTGTAAATTAATCTGAATCCATTTTTGGGCCTGAATGTATTCTTTGTCAAGTGGGTCAATTTTGCTTGATCGGTGGCAGTGGCGTACCTGGGATTTTTCACAGGGGGGGCAAAACCGTCCGCCAAAAAATTTGACAAGCCAAAAAAAAAAAAAAAAAGGTCTTCAATCACAAATGAAGGATTTCGTACCAGAAAAAAAATTGACAAGCAAAAAAAAAAAAAAAAAAAGTCTTCAAGCTCGTCAGGGGTGGCAATAAAGATATTCAAGCTCGTCAGGGGGGGGGGCAGGGATACGTCCTTTGCATGGGTTGTGGCTCGTCAGAGGGGGCAGACTGCCCCCTCTGCCCCCCCCCCCCCCCCGTAGGTACGCTAGTGATCGGTGGGGATCACTGATTTGTAGTACATGACACTGGGCCCCTTATAACACGAAGGTTATTGATTAATTTTTAATTTGAAAGAGCCATTTCTATTGGTTCCCAGTCAGTCTGCTGAACAAAATGCACATACAACGATGATCTTGATAGGCCATTTCATTTAGCGATTAATCGCTATAATCTTTGTGTTATACGGGCCCTAGATCAGTGGCGTGGATCGAGTGAAAAGTAATATAGGCCTATATGGAAACATAATGATACTGAAAATGAAATTGGCGTTGTATATCTTAAGGATGTCTTTTTAAAACTTTTTGGAAGACCAAAATTTAGCCAAGCCTAAACTATAATGAACCGATACATTTGAGAGGTGCGACAGCATACGAGTAGCTTGATTTGATTTATTTCTTCTGCATTCATAAAATCATCATAATTCATTTTTCATTACATAACAAATATACTGTTTATACATTAAATAACAAATATACATAACAAAGATACTGTTTTTGGCATGAATCATAGAGAAAAAAATATGGACTAAATAAAATGTCATTCTACACAATAATTATGATCTACTTCCTGACTACCGCATAGTTTGTGAACTCCATGCATGGAGATTCTTTTTTTAATAAGAGCGCCGGCCGTAACCAGTTAAAGGGATGGTCCGGGCTGAAAATATTTATATCTTACTATACATAGAGTAGAATTCACTGAGCAAAATGCCGAAAATTTCATCAAAATCGGATAACAAATAATAAAGTTATTGAAGTTTAAAGTTTAGCAATATTTTGGGAAAACAGTCGTCATGAATATTCATTAGGTGGGTCGATGATGTCCCATCTCCACTTTCCGTTTTCTTATGTTATTACATAAAATCATAATTTTTTCATTATTTCATACTTGGGCGAATAATATGTTTCCCTTATAGTTAAATAAGTTGCAGCAATAAATATCTAATGCACTAAATCAGTTGTCAATCCAATTTTTCTAGTTCTTGGAGGAAAAAATTGAATAAACCTAGGACTAATTTCATATAATAAAATACGAAAGAACAAGTGGAGATGTGACATCATCAGCCCACCTAATGAATATTCATGACGACTGTTTTCACAAAATATTGCTAAACTTTAAAATTCAATAACTTTGTTATTTGTTATCCGATTTCGATGAAATTTTCGGCATTTTGCTCAGTGAATTCTACTCTATTTATTAAGCTATAAATACTTTCAGCCCGGACCATCCCTTGAGCCTTGAGCCCTTGATACCAATCGAGTAGATCACGTCTTGTCGGTCGGATCGTCGAGGTCCGAATACTCTCATGTCGGGCTGTCTAGACCCCGTGTACGTACGTAGGCAGATTAAAGAAACGTCGACGCTAGCTGCCAGTTCCATCGTTTTTGAAGGAGTTCTAACTAGGTTAGGTTGATATTGTAACACATCATGATGGGAGATTAACAATCGAATACGATATTTTTCCATCTCTCTGTGCCCGTCAACTAAACAGCCGAGTGGCATCATGAAGAACACCGTGTCATCCCTTCTTTGTTGTGCCTTTGCCTTCTTGTTGTGTGAAGAAATTGCATCTGGAACAGGAAACGTCGATAAAAAGGCTCGCAGGTAAACAGATTACCACAGTCAGAAATAGCTTTTGTTTGGGCCCTAAACGAAAATTTGCAGTCTCTATTTAGATCCCTCACTGCACTCTGTGTAGGACTCGGAGTGAGAATGAAACAAATTGAAAGTAATGGCTGCTCAATTGCGTAAGGAATAAGACCTAACGACAACGTTACGCCGTTCCGAAAAAGTAGATCAAAATGTGCGTTCCTAAACAAGAATCCTATCTTCTTTGACTCCAGTTTTGAAAAAAAAATTAAGAATTAGGGCCTCGGGTCTAAAGACTCTACGTAAGAGGCGGTGGGTGTGGGCACTCACACGTATTGCGAGGTTAGTATTAGTAATACTAACCTTGCACCATGCCGTGAACCATCATAACCTTGTTCATTGAATGAGTGCCGTGAACTGCGTTTGGCAGTGGATTTCTAACTAGTATGGTTGGAACTACCCCTTATCGACCATCTAATCTTCTAAGCATCGTATCTGCGAAAATATTCATCAATTTTACCCAGTTTTCGTCTCATTTTGTGCAGAAAATTGAGCAGATCAGATTCCCATGTTTCGCTCGGCGACTCCGATTCAACCCGCATATATATCGACGAACAACGAATACGACGATTTTACATTTGCTCATTTGCACCCGTCTTTTGAAACCGACCACCCGCGATACACTAAGTTTACGGCCGATTTTTGTCGCGGTGGCGAAATATTTTTATTCTTCCAAATCAGTTCTATGATGTCAACATGCTAAATGATCGTCTCACTACTTCCACTGCGAGCTCCGGCACATGATTCGACGGATATTTGTTCTAAAGCCGTTTCCTATCGGATTTCTTGGTTTTTCAGCGGGGTTTGGGTCTGGTCAATACAATTTTTATTAATTCTACTAAATTTTTACTTTTTGTTGCTTCTTTTTTTCTCGTAAAATCGATTCTTACCGTTTCTATGGACACTGCGCCTACTCTCCCGCGCGTATCGTTTGTAATACGCAATAATTTTAACGCGCGTAAGGTGGTCGGTTTCAAAAGAGGTGGTCGATATGTGGTAGTCTCACCATACTAGTAGTAGTGGGACGCGCGTGCTGCGATCCCACTTCTCGGGGGTGTTTCATGACAGTTGTCAGCACTGACTAAATTGTCGGTGCTGACAATTTCAGTGAAATCCTTGGTTTTGATTGGCTGTGAGGCACTTGCCTCTGACTGTTACTATGGTAACTGTCGGAGAAAGCCAACTTGTCAGTGCTGACAACTTTCATGAAACGCTCCCCAGGTGTCTACAACACACGTCTTATAAGGCTTGATTTTTCTGTGCGCGGCGGCATGTAATGAACCCTTGAGTGGGTGTGGGTAGCCAGGACTCCTGGAAGCTGGCAAGAGATTAAACAAGTCAAAGTTAGAATTGAGATTAAAGTCATTCCAACTCCACTGACGTTCTTATTAATCTCCACGGAACCAGGGAAGGCATCCACGGATTTTAAGGCAATAATTTGCTTTACAAATGTAGCATTTTTGGTCAATAAGAGAAAAGCTCTCAATACAGTCCTATGTAAAAATATGCTGTACAAAAGACTTTATGCGTAGCAGTCTTTAAAAAATGTGGAGCAAATTGCGATGCGATACCAGGAAAATTATTCCCTGCATGCCACTGCAGTACGCGCACCATTCTTTTTTAAATTGATGCGCAATGTGGGTAGCTTTAGGACCTGCATAGATTTAAAAAAGGATCACTTTCCATTTAATTTCTTAGACTTGGTGAACACTGAAGATCTACCTTGTACAGCATACTGATTAAGATATGCTTGACAAGATGAAGTCTCTAGTATGCTATGCTATTCTAATTGTACTTTCCATTTATATATTAGGGTTAGGTTTACTTGGGGTAGCTGTCACAAAAGGTACTCTTACCCAGTCGGGTAATAAATAAATTCACATGGCATCATAGCATTCATGATGAGCATTTTTCGAGAGAAAGATTTTTTTTTTTATGCAAACGCTCATTGAAACAGGTGTGTTGTCAGAATGGAGGACCTGAGCTGAATAATTTGAAATTACAAATTAACACATCCATAGCAGAGACCTGCATGTATAATATGAACTTTATTATTCTGTTAAAGATTAAATGGTGACGAAAACTGTTTCCTTGTCATTCCCAGACTGTTATAGATGATTGTAGTGTCAAATGATCTGATAAAATTAACCTGTACTGTTGTGTCACAAAGATCCACACTAGTTAAACCTTATTACTTTAGACCACAAAGTTTGTATTAGATCTGAGTTCAGAACAAACCTCTGCCCCCCCCCCCCCCCAAAGAAAAAAACAGGTGTTATACTGAATATTAAGTGATGATTTTGAATGACCTTCTGACTACATGTTTCACAACAAGATGGAAAAATAGTCATTAACAAATAACAATAACATAAGCAGATTTGTCAAAATAAAAATCCTGTATATTTAGTACCCTTGTTACTTTTGAGAAGGGACTCTTTATATGCTCAGTGGCAGTACCGTAGTCTTTCATGGATTGGCAGATCTTTTTATTTTCACTGAGAAATGCATCAATGAAAATATCGATCTTGCAGACTAACTACCCTTTCACACATTAAAAAAATGGGTAATTTGAATGATGATTCCAGTGGAAAATAAGGCTAATGATGAATTTTTTAGCATATTTGTGAAACCAAATAAGAATCAAAAAAGCTAATCACACTCCAAATTCAAATTCTACTGCGTAGGTGAATTCCTGTTAAGTTTCACTCAAACTACGGTACAAATTTTCTGTGTGAAAGGTCTGATGATTCTTAAGGCGAATTGCAATCATTACAATGATGATTCAAGATTCATGTGTGAAAAGGTCCTTACTAACTTTCTTGAAATTGCTTAAAAGTTATACTTTGTTGTGTTAATATCAAGTTTCTTGAGTTTGTAAATTCTTTTTCATGTTTCCCACAGGGATGAGGTTCTGGAAATGTTTGGTCATGCATATGATTCCTACATGGTAAGTTGTTGTTTACTTTTACATGTATTTCACTTTCACAGTTCACTCATATAAAAAAGTAAGGCTCTTCTACTACAATTCTGCAATTTGATTGGATATAAAAAAATTAGCATAGCAAGTTTTATGAAACCAGTACCTGCCAGGACTGTCCTGGTTTAAGTATGGAACTAACGACCAACACCAGATAGGAAAACGAATCGTACCATGAAAAGTTGAGAATTCAAATCCTAATCTTTATTATAGTGAGAAAGAAGTTAAGTCTACTGTACACCATTGTGAATGGAAAGTGCAAAGATGTCTCAGCATATGTCCATGTTTTATTCTCTCTCTCCTATAGACATATGCCTATCCAGCGGATGAATTGATGCCACTCAGCTGTAAAGGTCGGGTCAGAGGTCGCGAGCCAAATCGTGGGGACGTAGACGATTCACTTGGAAAGTGAGCATATTATAGTTTTGTGAATAATAAAGTGTAGCATGCTATCTCACCAAACTTGAAATTGATAGTAACTTTAATTGATATTTCATGAACTGTACAGTACAAGTATAAAAAAAATCAATGACAATGTTGTTCCAGTGCAATGTTTTTTTTATGTGTGCTTTGTTTTGTTTTACTCTTATTTTAATACTTTTTTTTTTTTTTTTTCTTTTCTCATTTGGTTTGTCTGTGTGTGTTTTATTTTGTCTGAAGCTGCTGAAATATACGCAATATTCCACACCTTATGAGGGGATTTTATATTTAAATGTATATTATTCATGACAAAATATGCCCAATGCTTTTTTTCATTCTTGTAATATGAGCAGAAAGTCATCAATCTTTAAAACTCTTCGTATACAGTGGCACTTGATTATCTGCTCTTTATAATGAATGAACCACACCTCAAAATATGTTGTTATGATTTTAACCTTTTTTGCTTGTTTTGTTTCAGCTTTTCTCTTACTCTCATAGACACCCTGGATTCTCTGGCTGTCCTTGGGTTGCTGGATGAATTCGAAGATGCCGTTAAGAAGGTCATCGCCGATGTCACCTTCAACACAGACGTCGTGGTGTCTGTATTTGAGACTAACATCAGGGTTGTTGGGTAAGCCGAAAGATGAATCACCACTTGGGGACTGTTTCATAAAACCTGACATAATGACACATTTGCAATAACGGTTAAAAGCTACTGAAATCCTTCTATCTGATTGGCTTGATGATAAATTTGTTATAGAAATTTTGCATTTGTTATTACAACAATTCTTTATGAAATGGGACACAGGTCTAGTAATACCACTTGGTCTAATAATACTTTACATCTAATCCCATTCAATTCAATCCTTCCTTTATTAATCCTTCTTAATCCTGCTTGGTAATCCCATTTAATCTAACCCCATTTGGTCTAGTACCCTATGGTCTAATCCCACTTAGTCTAATCCCTCTTATCTTGGAATTTCATTCATTTGACCATATTACTATTAACTAGGGAAACCCCTCCTTGAACATACTTGGTAATATGATTTGCAGAGTCCACCCCCCCCCCCTCCCAACAAAATGTTACTATAATTCAGTAAAAACAGAAACATCTAACAAGTGTAACACTGAATTTTTCATCAAAGTCTGATGTAAAATTAAGTTCTGACATTTTCAAGTTTCACTTCAGTCACTCTCTACACATCTTGCGAATGAGGGAACTGGTGCTGTCACCCACTCACTACTTTTTACCTGAAATATGAAATATCTTGATTTTCTCATTGTAATATTAATCCAAATTTGATTTATTCCTTAATAATATGTATTAGCCATTATTGTAATTGATGAAAAGTCTCCAAATTTTGTCAAATCTTCAAACACTGAAATATTATATGATTTAGACAATAAAAATGCAAACAATAGTAAAATCATCAAGTCTCTCATTTGCATATATCACCGTTTTGTGGATATTACTGTCCACCCCAACGAAAAGCTTTTATTAAAAAAAAAAATGCCATAAATTTCTTATTTTAAATCTAATTTTGATGCATTGTCAGCATTAGGCTTGTTTGGTTTTTTTTTTTGTTTGTTCAAATCAAATCTTTTTGTTGGGGTGGACTTTACCTTTAAGTTGGATTGCTCTTGTTTCAGTAGAGGTCTCCTTGCTTCCTCGTACTTCGTAATTGAAACACATTCTTAGCTTTTAAATGCAAATATCATCTCTTGTTCTAAATAACAGTGATGTTTTACATACTTGTATATGAGACTTTGTGAATGTTTTCCTTGAACAAATTTCCTTGTTAGTAATCCACACTTTTCAACTTTGCCTTGAATAAATAGTTGAATCTAGTGTAAGCAATTCATGTTGTACATGTAGTTCGTGTGCAAATACATTTTATTTTGGACTGACAGGCGCATGTATTTGGTTTTGTATAGTTTGCTCACCAGTGATGCATATAGGCCTAACCAGGGTGCGACATAAGCACTTGCCTGATTGGGCAAGCAAAATTCTCAGTAGAATGACCAAAATGAGGGTCATTTGGTCATGGCAGGCAAGATAAAATCACTTTGGAAAAAGAAATGCAATAACAAGGTACATCAGTTCATGTCAAAAGAGAAAAAAAAGGTCAATGGTTTATAAAACCGCAATACTTTCTTATGAAGAGGTAAAACTTTTTTTTCAAGGATTTTTCGGGCAAGTGAAAAGGATTTTTAGGCAAGTATATTCCGACTATTTAAAAATTTACTTGCCCAACAGGGCAAGTGCTTCTAAAAAATTATGTAGCACCCTGCTAACTAAACGAATATCAATCTTCATAATAAAGAGTGCGAAGAGAAAATACATTAAGATACCACAAAGTCAATAACCACAACTGATTAGTTACTTATTGGTTAGAAAATGGCGGGTGCTTCGTAAAGCTGTTTGTACGTTACAAACAGGTCTGGTTACGAGTGACTATCCAAATGACAGTGATTCTTTCTTGTGGTAGTTATGTCCACCAAGTTTTCATTGGTGTTGATTTAGCTCTTGAGAAAGGATCACCAGTCGATCAGCTTTAAGAAACACCCACCAGATGACTTTAAAAAAGTAAGATTTCAGAAAATGTGGCCCTCAGCTTAGAAAATATTTTTGGCTCAGACCTTCAGCCCTTTGCTCAGATTATTGTAGACACATAGCATTGTGGCCCAGTGGATTAGTCTGTGGACTTTGAAACAGAGGGTCATGGGATCTAATCCCAGCCATGGCGGGTGGTAAATTCCATGAAAGCATGTGCGCTGTAAGTAATCACGGTCGCCAAGCTTAAGCCGGGGTAACATCCAAGTCCTTTGGAAGTGCCTAGAGACGTTATAATCATAATGTAATATGTAAGAACTGTTTATTATTATTGTTGTTGTTGTTATCATAACTGTAAATGATCGATGCAATCTCGGTGAATCTGTCCTTTTATCAGGGGTCTTCTAGGAGGGCACATTGCGGCCAAAGATCTTCAGGAGCATCGTGGCATCATGGAGTGGTACAAGGATGAACTTCTTCAGATGGCAAAGGAAGTCGGCTACCGTCTTCTCCCGGCCTTCAATACAACTACAGGTGTCCCATATCCAAAGGTGAGGCTTTGATATATATATATATACACCTGTAGATACAGCCAAACCTGTCTATGAAGACCAAAGGGGAACAAAAAGAGCAGTTTTTATGTCTTTATTAAACCGTTTGAACCTTGGATTCTTTCGGACGGTCGTGACCCTCATCCTGAATTAATTGCTGATATCAAGCATCACAACAAAATGAAGAATACATGAGCCTGCACATTTTTCAATGTTTTTTTCTTTGCCACTATGTCTATCATTTACATTCAGCATCATTGTTGACCTTTCAGGTAAACCTCAGGCATGGTCTCGGTAAAGGACGCTCTGAAAGGGACACTTGTACAGCCTGTGCGGGAACTATGCTCCTGGAATTCTCTACTCTGAGTCGACTCTCGGGTGACCCCATCTTTGAGGTGAGACCACAATGCAAATGAGAGAGAGGGAGGATGGAAATGAGAATGAGGAAGAATGACCGTGACATCTATACGGTGACACGACATTTGCTCCAGCGACTGTTGCACCGGGTTTTATTTTGTCTAAGAAATAGGGTTAGGGTTACAATAGGTTTTTATGTTAGGTTAAGGATTAGGTTTAAGATAGAGTACAGTGTTAAATCCAGGGTTGAAGTTGGCCATTCCATTAATGGGTGGAATCTGCTGCAGAGCAATTGTCGCCGGAGCAAATATCAGGGAACCCATCTATACATGTAGGTATAAAGAGAGATAAGACTGAGAAAGTGAGAGGGGGTAAGATTAAAAGGCAGAGAGTGAGAGGGGGTAAGACTAAAAGACAGAAAGTGAGAGGGGGTAAGACTAAAAGACAGAGAGTGAGAGGGGGCAAGACTGAAAGACAGAGAGTGAGAGGGGGTAAGACTAAAAGACAGAGAGTGAGAGGGGGTAAGACTGAAAGACAGACAGAGAGAGAGATAATACTGATAATGAATCTATAGATGATAGAGAGTAAGAAGGGGGGGTGATGTCCATTTAGGAAGAAGGTAAAGCTTGAAAGCACATGTAAGAGATGAGATGGATGGATAGTGAGAGACAGCAAGAGAGATAGTGAGAGAAAAAAAATATTTTAGAAAGTATTATGTGCTTTTAGATATGTTATGTTTTTCTCGAGATTAAAACTCTCCTTATTCATGATCTGCAATATTGAAATTAAAAAAATGTTATTTGATTTCATCTTAAAAAGGGGGATACAAGTTTTCAGATTGAAGTATTGCAGTACTGATATCTGAAACGTTAAAACCCAGATATTATAATCTGCTTTTCCTAAAACTCTCCACAAATCCGAATGATTTATAAAATACACAACAGACACTAGTTTAAGTGATGGGCTTAATTGAACATCTTTCAGTGATTCCGAAGTTGATGCAACGCAAATACACAGGTAGGACTATCGATGTACATGAATGCACAGGACTTGTCAATAAATTTTGACATGTGTTTGCATCTCACCTCTTGAGTTTGGACCAGCTGTTGCTTGTATTCCCAGAGACTGTATATACTCATAGTCTGGCATACTTTAGTGCTTTAGAGTGCTCAACGTGACGGGACGCACTTCCAAAATGTTATTTATTTGACAAAATGCCATCTGTTCCATAAATGAGATGAATATTTTTTTCTCTTGTTTTCTCTTGTTTTTGTTTTATTTTATTCTATTGAAAAGAAAAAAACATGAGGATGCAACATACAACAATTAAAACAATCCTACTCTATCAATACAACTTTTGAAATTGGGTGGGAGGGGGTCAATAACAATAATATTAAATAATAAGGAAAATGATGATAATTATTCTTACTAACTACTACTTCTGCCACTACTACTAAAAATAGTGAAAATGATATTAATCATAATCATCATCAATTCATCAGCATTGTCAACGTTGTCAACATCATCATCATCAACACCATCATCTTCATCAATATCAGTTATTTGTAATAAAAAGAATTATTATTATTTACCCCCTCCTCACATCTTATAAGAGTTGCAATATTTTTTATATCGTTTCCTAATAGGTTTTTTTTTCTCCCTTCTAAATAATCCAGAATAACTTTCCTGGTATCACATAGCAATTTGCTCCATATTTTTTTCTTAAGAAAAAAAAAATGTAATAAAAAGAATAATAATTGATTACCCCCTCCTGACATCTGATAAAAGTTGCAATATTTTTATATCGTTTCCTATTGGTTTTTTTTTTCTCCCTTCTAATAATGTGGAATTACTTTCCTGGTATCACATAGCAATTTGCTCCATATTTTTATCTTACGACTGCTATTACAAAAAATTCACTTGTGTAGCAGATTTTTATGGAGGACTGTACAGAACTTAGTTGTGAGCTTTTTTCCAATGACCAAAAAATAAAATAATGAAATTTGGTTATTCCTGATTATTACCTATACAAGGCATTTTAGCAGATAAATAAAAGTCATATTTCGCTCGCTACTTTCAATCCGAGACCGACGAGGTAAACATTTGCCATGTTGCCCTCCTCGGGCATTGCCCATAGGAATACTGTACAAAACAGGGCAATATTGGCCAGTAGGAGCCGAATTTGATCACTAATTTCAGTATTTGAAAAATCTGGCTACAACCAGTTTATGAACCAACGCATTGTAGATTTCTACGCATTAAGTGTATGTGCGCGCCATGCATGATGCGCGACTGCAAGGTAACAATTTACGTCACAATTGCTTATTAAGGGTTACTTCACTAAGTTTGTGAATAACCTGAAATCAGAAATAGTGATAAGCAAACGGGCCTATAAATTGTTCCAAATAATAGCTTGAACTACACATTGTACAGCTTTAGGTTATAATAATAATATTGACTGGCTCTTCTTTCGGGAAACATCAAATATGTTGCCCTTAAACGAACCATGTTGCCCTCTAAAGACTCGGGCCAATATGATTCTGTTGCGGGCGACGTATTTGATGTTCCCCTCAAGGCCAGTCAGTATTCCTGATTGTTACTGATTTGTTTCAATTTTTCTTTCTCCTGCATCCTGCCTTTCACCTAGTCTACAGACACAGACCTCTTGTTTTCACAATTATCATAGTGCACAATGCAAAGTCTGAAGTAGTGAGACTAGATCCACCATGTACTGTGGCTGGTACAGACAGAGAACTTGGGGTCTAGTCTTCGCTCTAGACATGGTATAATCGGTTGAAGTGTCAAATATGAGTCTGTGGGTGCAGACTACCTCTCACCTTCTAATTCTTTTTTTTTATGTAGGAGAAAGCTAGGAGTGTTATGCAGACCCTGTGGTCCAAGAGGCAGCGTACGAGTAACCTGGTTGGGACTGTCATCAATATCCATACAGGAGACTGGGTTAGAAGAGGTAGGGTCATCACTGCGCTCCCACACCAGGGGGTGTGTGCTGTGGGTTTATTTTCAATTTGCTTAATGCCAGTTCGTCCAATTGCCAACTCGTCTACTACCATTTGGTCTACCATCAGTTCGTCTACTCACCACATGGTCTATTTTCATTTAGTCTAATACCGTTCCGTCTAATAACCAGTTGGTCCAATAGAGTCAATACACTATTTTGTCTATTAAACTGAAGTGTTAAATGTGCAAAATGAATGAAAAGAAACGGGGTATTAGGCCAACTGGTTATTAGACAAAATGGTGATTAGACGAAGTGATGATTGCACCAAATGGTTATTGGACCAAATGGTTGTTAGACAAAATGTTGATGGAAGGAATGGCATTAGACTAAATGTTGATGGAAGGAATGGCATTAGACTAAATGTTGATGGAAGGAATGGCATTAGACTAAATGGAGGTAGACCATGTGGTGAGTGGACGAGTTGGCAGTGGACGAATTGGCAATTTACCGTTTCACAAAGATTTGAGTCTGACTTATAATCAATCGTAAATTCCTAGTTGCAGGCAGTGTAAGACGCATCTGCGCATTGGTCAGATTATGCTCACTGCTGCATTATTATTGAAGAGATTGCGCATGAAATATAATAATAATGATAATAATGGCATATTTACCCAGGGTAGCCACTTCAGTTCCGAAAACTGTTCTCCCAGCGGGCCCTGCTATAGCTCGGCTACTTAGGCACTCAAGCATTCAGAGAATTCCTTCCTACCATGTACCCATTCACATCACCTGGGTTGACTGCAGCACAATGTGGGTAAATTTCTTGTTGAAGGAAAACACACCATGGCCAGGAATCGAACCCACGTCCCTCAGATTGGAAGATGAGAGTTGTAACCACTAGACCCGATGCCCCCAAATATCATTTGTGTGTTGGCATTTTTTAAGCAGACACACTTAAAGCAGATACAAACCAAAAGCGCCATCCCGAGTCCTTAAGTACTTATACCTGGCCAGTTTCCCTACCCATAATGCTAGTGTAGTCTAGCAATATAGACCCACTTAAATAATAACATGCTAATTAACTACTCAATACATTTATACTGCAATGATTATGTTACCAAGTAGCAAAACAATTACTTTTCCTCTCAAAACATTTTAGTTTCTCTATACAAATACAATTATAGGTCCATGTATTCTCTGTAGTATAAGTACATGTAGATGTCTGAAAAATGTATATTTTAAGACTGTATTTATAACACACAGTCACTGAGAGGCCACATACAGTTCACTCCCCCTTTAACTCTTCATGAAACACCTACACATTTTTGTCAATTTTTTCCTCGAAAGTGGATTTTTTAATAAAAAATATACTATCGTCTAGTATGGTCTACACTTAGGTAATTCTAGAGTATTATGGTCCACTTCTTGTAATCAAGTGCTGATGTACATACATCATTGACTGACAAAACCAACTGAATTCACTCTTGTGTGAGAACACCTAAACAAATGTTTATAATGTAATCGTAGTTGTGAATAAGAGTATTCAAAGGTAAAAGAAAGAAGTTGCATCAAACAATTATTTCATAAGAAAGTATTTTGAAATAAATTAAGGTTAATTGTCACCATATTATCATATATCTAGATCTGGTAAATAAATGTAAAGTTATCTTTGTGAAATTATGAAATCTGATCTCAAATAAGCTAATTCTGATGATTACTAACACAGAGTATGTGGGACAGTGTATTAATATTACTTGGAAAAAATACCCGACATTTGATGGAATTCCATGCTTATTTGGCTAATTTCTCAGAAATTACGCATTTTCTTCCAGAGCCGTTTGGCCTATATTTTTTCATTTATATGTATACAAACACTTGGGTGGTAATTTTATTGAATTCTGTTCAAACTCATTTTGAGATCGTTACCACAACTGGTATCTATCTTAAAACATCAAAAATATCCAGATTTCTTTCTTTATTTGACATACCATATATATTCCACAGTAACACTTGAGCATGTCATAATGTGTTATGTATGCAAAATATATGACCCTGTAAAAAAGATAGGTACATGTACATGTAGGAATTTGACAGTTTGATGTATATTTTTTTTCTCTCTCTATTTGCTCTTTTTAGAAAGTGGAGTTGGTGCGGGCATCGACTCCTACTATGAATACTTGTTGAAGGGATATATTCTTCTAGGCGATGACTCATATCTTGACAAATTCAATACAGTAAGTTCCATTCTAAATTTTCCCATGTATGCTTTAGATCTATACATACAGGGGAAGCATTTCATGGATGAAATAGTCTGTGATTTTCACTAACTATTTGTTATAAGCTAGTGAAATCCTTGCATCTGGTTGGCTAAGAGCCAAATTGTCAGTGAATTTGTTTCATGTAAATTGTAATGCTCCCCAGGCTGCTCTCTCAATTTCAAGCCTGTTATAGTTAACCTTGGAACTCGGCAATCCACTAGTTTTATAGGCAATATCTCTTTTCCATTATAAGCTACAGTGTAGAATGATAAGCTCTGCTTTGTAAAGTAACATGTAGCCCATCTGGAGAGAGTCCATAATTTCTTTGAAAATTACAAATAAACTGTGATGTCAAAATGTAAAAACTGTGAATTCAGGACTGTGATAAAAACACTTATTCATACAGAGCCTCATACTCAATATTTGTGCCATATTTAGCTTAATTCATATTTGTAATCTGCATGGATGGTGGTTTCAATTTGAAGTAGGAAAAATGATAGGCATTCATTGTAAATTATGCATTCTGAATTATTTACGGAGCACCCACTACATAGAACTAATCTATTCACCTTGCTGGGTGTAGCAGAATGTGGATGAATTTGATGTGTGAATGTATATTTGATTACGTTATGATTATTAATGATTACTTGAGTACTTGTAAAGGGGCAACTGCCTACAAGATTCTAATCTGTTTGGTTGCCTCTTACCATATGTTGATTTTTATTTTACATGAATGTATAAATTATATTTATTTGTTGTATATTTATTTGTTGTATGTCTTGTTACATTTATGCATTTATATATTATGTTATTTTACATTGTATTCAAATATTTTTATATGGTGAATAAATGAATTGAATTGAATTTGTTGCTGCAGAAAAAATCACATCATATCTGGGATTTGAACCCCAGTGCCACTCTTTAAAATGCAAGATTGAGAACCAATAGCAGGGTGCTACATAACTTTTTAGAAGCACTTGCCCAGTTGGGCAAGTAAATTATTAAAGAGTTGGAATAAACTTGCCCAAAAATCTAATTCACTTGCCCGAAAAAATCATTGAAAAAAAAAGTTTTACCTCTTCAAAAGACAGTTTTGCGGTTTACTAAACCATTGAACTTTTTCTCTCTTTTGACATGAACTGATCTGCTTTGTTAATGTTATTGTGTTTCTTTTTCTATTAAAGTGATTTTATCTTGCCTGTCATGACCAAAATTAAGATCAATATATCATATCGACCCTAATTTTGGTCATTCTACTGTGAGAATTTTGCTTGCCCAATTTGGGCAAGTAGTTTTGGTCTTCACTTCAAAACACTTGGCCGACTCACTTTTACTTGCCCCGGGGAATCAGGCAAGTGCTTACATGTATGAAGCACCCTGCAATAGACTTAACCACTTCCACATATTATTACGTGCACATGTATTGTTCTTTTTCATCAATTTAACAGCATTATGAAGCTATACAGCGTTACATTAGTGACGGCCCCCTCCTTATGGATGTCCAGATGCACAGACCGCACGCAAGGTCAAGGAACTTTATGGATGCCCTCCTTGCATTTTGGCCAGGTCTTCAGGTAATTTGGATATTAATCAAAGTATTTAATTCATTCATTTGTTTGATAACTCATTTATTCATATATTTGAATTTTTCATTTATTTATTTGGTTACACTTTTATTCATCTGTAATTATTCATTTATTTCAATACTTGTTCAGTAATTACTTTGATTATCCATGTATTCATTAGCACCTACAGGCCCCGTTCCAATGTTTGTAGGGCAATATAAAAGCATATTATTATTATCCATTTATTAATTATATGATCATTCATTCATGAATATACAGTGGTGCTAAATAGTTAGTGAACCCCACCAGAAAATGCACTCCATCATACTGAGTGTTGAATGGAGACAACAACACTACAATGTTCGGATAGCCCAGAAAAACAAACTTTATTGAATGTAACATATTATTACCTGACTTCACAATTAGATATCTAAAATATGTCAGAACTTGAACACGTTATATTATGTTCCTTTTTTAGCACCACTGTATGGCAATGTAAAAACATAATGTTATTGTTATCATTATTATTTATTTATTATGATTCAACTCCAGTTTGATTAAGAATTTTTTTGATCACTTAATTATTCATGTATTTGATTGATCATTTATTCTTTAATTAATTCACTGCATCACATATATATACATTCAGCTCTTTGATTATTCAATGCATACATGTATATGATCAGTTGTTCATTCTTCTGTTTGCTTGTTCATTTACATGTATCAATTAATTGAATAAATTCATATGATTGATCAATTCATTCATTATAATACATCAATTCCTTTCTTTGTTTATTTTTTACAATATTTTTTTAAATATTTGCTTCTATATTTCGATAATGTGCATGGATTTGGGGAAACTTATTTTTTCTATGTAAATTACAGTGTATATGAAATGCATCCAGACTTATTTGAATACTGGTATTAAAAAAAAGGCGGTTGCACTTCTTACATCTGATCTACTGCCTTCTTCGGATTTGTTTGGATCTGCTCTAGATAATCACAATTTTCATATTTAATTTCCCTCTCTTCAGGTCTTGTTTGGTGATATCGAGCCAGCAATAGAAACACACGAGATGCTTTATCAGGTTACACAGAGGCATAACTTTCTTCCAGAGGTGAGGATATATTGTTACACAAGTAATGTCCAGGTGTTCAAAGTGTGTTAAACCTGTGCATCATTTGTTTTATAAGATGGGTCAGCAGTGTGAATTTGTTGAAATTAATTCAAGTCCATCTGAGTTCATTCGGTTAGCACATACGAAGAGGCCTCATCAGCTTTCTGTCATGACAACACAAGTGTATCTACCATGCCCCCTTATTTAAAGCACATCAAAATCATTGCTATAGCCTACCGTTTGAAAGAATATGTACTTCAGATGGCATCTCACTTTTTATGGGCTAGGTGGACTTTCTATAAAGGTGGCTGCTAGAGCACGGTCCCGTAACACAAAGCTCATTGATGAATAGCAAATATGAAAGAACACTACTGATTGGTTCTTGGCCAGTATTTGAACTAAATGCGCGTGTAACATTGATCTTGATTGGTCAGTCCATCTCAGATTGCTAATCTTTGTGTTACGAAGCCCAGGCTTGTATTACATGTATGACTGGTCATCGTGTTGAGATGAAGGTGACAATTCAATTCATTTTAATTCAAAAGGCTGAATGAAAACATGTTAAATTGAAAAGGATATTAACCCTATCTAGGCCGGGGGGGGGGGGGGGGGGGGCCTCCGAGACCTCCCCCCTCAACGATTCGCACAATATTTTCACCGTGCGAAATTTTTTGACCGCGCCGCTCACTTACTTTATACTTTCAAGTCTTGGGCAACTTTTGAGACCAAATTTGCGTCACCCGGGTACATGGTTCCGAAATTACGCAACATTATGTAAGTGCATGTCAGACAAAAAATTGCTCAAAAACATGATTTTGTGTACAAAGTCAATGCAAATTGTGTTTTCAACCAAAAATCATAAATAAATGATTCTTTTTAGTTTTGCTGGTCTAAATGTATTTATTCTATGCTTTTTATGATCTCAGAAGAGTCCCCAACAAATTTCATTGAAAAAACAATGAAAAACAAAAGGTAAAAAAAACCAAAGAAATACATAAGAAATTGCAAAAAACAATATAATACATAAGAAAATTATTTGATATCGCAATTTTGTTCATGTACACTTGCTAAGAACACCACAAAGAGTTTCTATACCAAAAATTAGAACATTTGGAGCTTTATTTAGGGAGTTAGAGGAAAAGTATGATTTCGCATACTAATTACGCATAAATTAGCATAATGACTTAATTGCAAATCGCATGAAATAAATTACTATACAATTTTGTAGATTATGTCCCAGACAACCCGCGTGCCAATTTTCGGCGCAATCGCGCGGTCGACGGCCGCGATCTTGTGGGGGGCCCGGCCATATGAACTCCCAAAATACCCCGGCCTAGATAGGGTTAACATTATAAATAAACAAAATGATACTTAAATTACGTACATTTACATCATATACATGTATTAAAGTGCAAAATAATTACTTTTGATAATACATGGAAATAAATTGTTAAAAACAAAAGGTATCCATTGTATTGAGCATTATAGAAATATATTTAAAGGCCACCGCACACCTTACGACCCGACTGGTCGGCGACTGGCTTGCGACTGGGTGAGGGGAAATGAATCGCCAGGTAGTCATGAGCCTCGACACCGCACACCTTGCGATCCGATCTGCGACTCACGCATGTGCTTTTTGGCATAGCAACTGAGAAAGTGCGCTTACTACTGCGTATACGCGTTGTTTATCATATACGCGTCGTGCAACTCTACTGTCTGATTGGCTGGAAGTTGGATTGAGCTTGCGATCCAGTCATAAGGATTCGACATGTCAAATCCTTCCGATTTTCCTTGCGACTTGTCTCTGACCGGTCTGCGACGCACAAGCTGACAAGAGCCGTGACGTCACATCTTCCCTCACTCAGTCGCAAGCCAGTCGCCGACCAGTCGGGTCGTAAGGTGTGCGGTGGCCTTTAGGCACATTGTACGTTGTATGAATAGAACGAGTAAAAAAAGAGGAGAAGGGCATAAGGAGATACATGTAAGACAGAAAAAAAGTAAAGAAATGTTGGTTGAAAAGAGGTATAGATCAGAAAAGAAGGTTGGGTCAGGAAGACATAGAAAGTAGTGATAAGGATTTGTTGTTTAAATTGACTTTTTCAAATTACTAGGATCTTCGTCACTGTCTGTTTAGCATGATTATGGTTTCCACACTTGATACCTTTTGCACTGTCCAAACAGTCATCATGAAACGATTCGTTGGCGTTCATCCAAACCGTCGTATCAGTCAATTTTGGTCCCAAAAAAAATATATTTTGAGATTTTTCCACTATCATGTTATTGTACAGGGAAACTCTAAATGGCTCAAACTGAAATTACAAGCATGTAGCTTTTTTTGTGATATTTTCTCTGATTCTTGATTTTGTGTAAAAATAAAGATACACTGTACCAATGTCAAGCAATTGTCTTGGTCTTTCCAACCATGTATTTTTCCAGCAATGAACAAAGTCTAAATAGTAAAGTTTGAAGTCGATTTTCTCTGAAATGGGTTTGCACTGTCATATGTGTGATACAACAGTTCGGATGACCTCCGACGAATTGGTTAAATCTAATTCTGTCTCTGTCCTCATTCTTGTAGGCATTCACTCCACAGTATGACGTATACTGGGGGCAGCATCCGTTGAGACCAGAGTTCATCGAGAGCACTTATATGTTGTACAAGGTAAGTTTATGCAAAGGCTCCCCTATAAAAAAAGAGCGTATTGATATATTCATATATGCATTTATTCCATCTATAGATTAAAATACATCTACAAAAATTGATATCACAACATGACGAGACAGCTTTAAAGGGCGGTAGAGCCTTATTGGTGCTGTCTCCAAAAAGAGCAAAAACAAATGATACAAAACGCTTGTGTAAAACACCTAAATCATAACATAAACAATTAATGGTAAAGCAGGGTTCCCATCGTCATGGAAAATCCTGGAAAAATTTGTGGTCATGGAAAAATAAGGAAAAGTCAGGGAATTTGGAAAATTTATGAAAAGTCATGAAAAAGTCATGGAATGGCATTTAAAGGGGAAAATAGATAATTACAAACAAGACAGATGTTTTACATTAAGAGCATCTCAAAACGGAAATTATATAGAAGTTAGAACAATAGTGTTCCCCAGGTAAGAGGGGGGAGGAAGAAAGCAAGATGTTTCACAGTAATTATAGAGCTAAAATGGGAGGAAGAAGGCACATCACATTATTAAAAAGAATGTAATATTAAAAGTGAATACATGTTGGGTTGACACGATGACGGGAGGAGGTAGGCGTGCGTGTTGGTAAGGTTGAACTGTAGTGCTGTCTGCACTGAACCATTTTCATTTTAGAGAGTTACATCTAGAAGATAACTGCTTGCGGTAGATGATTCAAATGTGTATTTAATTTTATTCATGCTTTTGGTTCATGCTGGTTTGAATTTAGGAGAGGTTTTTTTGCAGAGTACCGTCCAGATGAATTGAATGTCATCTATGTACCTTTGGAATGATTTCCTGTCATATTGCTTAGAGGTTCTAGGATTTATTTTTCTCTCTCGGCCATGAATATATTGGCTACTGGGGTACCCATTGCTGTGCCCTGTATTTGTATGTATTTTGTGTCTTGGAAATGGAAATTATTGAGTATCAACACAAGTTCGAGTAGGCTTATAAATTGATCGATGGGGGGTTAGGGGTCCTCACATCGCGAGAGGGCGCTCTGAGCCATATTTGAGCGCCTGTTTTACATTGCAGTCCTGTGGCATCATACAATGAATACAGAATCACAATTAAGACGTGCAGAAATAATGTACGATCAGTATTAATAATGACAATACGAATATCAGGTCAAAAGTTTAATACAGTAAAATAAAATGGATAATCTATCGAGTGGACCTCTATCTAAAGGGAAAGAAACTCCAATAGCAAGTATAACAATGAATGGTTTCCAACGAAGATCTAACAGGCCAGCTCGATAAGGAATCAGTGAAATGAATGCATTGAAGATAGACAGCAATTATAGATCGTTCCCTCAAGCAGACAAGTTTGTTGTTAAACCTCAATAAATCGAGGTTTGATTTATTTGCACATGTATAAAATAACAAATACAAATAATACATACAAAATACATATAACATGACATGAGAAAGGTCAAGGTTGAAAAAACAGTAAGAATGGTAAGGATAAAAAGTAAAAAATTCGGCTGGTAGTCCATATTCAGCTGCAATAATATATTGCTGCTGGTTTTCCATGGAGCCAGATTACTTGAACAATGGCTATGATTACCATAATGTATAGAGAACTGACCATCAAAAAAAGTAATACAAATAACTTTTAAAAATCCTATAACCAACACCCCCCCCCCCCCAGTTCAAATCAGTGACTTTATTTCAATTGGTATAGATATATTTCAAAAAGGTACTCTTGAAAGAGTTGAAAGTGGTGACATTACAGACATAGAGAGGGATTCTGTGAATTCAGAGGCAGCTCTATAAGAGAAAGAGGTGATGTAGTGTAGTGGATAAATCTTTTGGTTTTGATGATTTTAACCTTTGTTTGATTTTTAACAGCTGTGTGGAAAAAAAGAAAATATGGAAAGTTCTCCCTATACATGTACGGTGAAACAGAAAATAAGTTGAATGTTAATTAGGTGTTAAATAGACTAGGTTTCCCCTCAAGGTCATATTCTGCATGTTTCTCCCCAGGCGACGAGTGACCCCTACTACCTCGAGGTCGGGGAGAAGATCATCGAAGCTCTGCAGAATCACGCTAGGGTCCACTGTGGGTTCGCAGGTATCAAAGACGTACGGACAGGCAGTCATGAAGATAGGTATGATTATTTGTGTGTATTTATTTTTAAACCAAAACATTAATGATGCATATTCTTTGTTGCAAATAAACTTCATGATTGTGAAGAGAGGACCACTCACCACCATACCACCATGAAAATTGTGGGAAGAGAAGCAGATACCAGGGGGGCGTTTCATGAAAGGACTTGTCGGACGTTTTATCCGACAAGTCCCATTTTATCCGACAGTTACCATAGGAACAGTGCCTCTCAGCCAATCAAAATCATGGAAAGATGTCAGATCTGACAACTTGTCGGATGAAAATATTGATGAAACGCTCCCCAGGGTCCCATCTTACAAAGAGTTATTGGCGGCGGAAGCCAAACATTTTAGGGGGGACGCAGGAAAAAAAAATTGACAAGCAAAAAAAAAAAAAAGGTTATCAACAAAAAATTTAGGGGGGGATCGTCCCCCCCCCCCCCACATAAAATTTAGGCGGGGACACGTCCCCCCCACTTCCGCCGCCTATGCAAAGAGTTACGATTGATCCAAACAACCTCACCTGTATGGCAATCCATCCATGTCATAATTTTTTGTACAGGAACTTTGTAAAATGTCCTTTGTAAAGAAAGAGAAGCATACAAAATTTAAAAATATATAATTGTATGAATACAAAACATATCCAGAAAATATTTTGAAACAAATGTTCATTTTATATGTTGACGTTGCTGGCTTTCTGAAGTTGTGGTTAATCGGATCAATCCAAACTCTTTGTAAGACGGGGTCCTGACGGGTGACATACATTTATAATTTCAATGGTTATAATAATACTTCAAAGTTCATTGATATGGCTTGTGACACAATGAGTATCACATGGCAAGTGACTGAAGATGTTGAACCAACGACCCTCGGTTTCAGAGGTGAGCCCGAACCACCAGGCCGCAACCGTCGTAATTGGTTTATTCAGTTATTGCCATTTCATTCTGTTTCAGGATGGATTCCTTTGTGCTGGCCGAGACTTTCAAATACCTCTACCTGCTCTTTGCGGAACCCGAAGACTTGACCATCAACGTGGACAACTATCTCTTCACAACAGAAGCCCACCTCCTCCCTCTCTCCCTCTCGAAATTCAAGTCCGACCAGTCCAATTCCAGTCTACATTTCAATGCGGTGAGTTTTGATTGACATTGTGAGATGAAGACCTAGAGTGTGATGGTTGAGACAATGATAATAGAGACTTTTAGGAGCAGTGAACGAGAATGATGTAGCAGTCGTCTGATCGTTCGAGTCAACGTCGTCGTCTGCCCTCGTTCACTACAGATGCGAATACTTTAGATTTCACTCGACTTGTACGTTAACCAGCGGGTCATGACGCGCTGCCCGACCGGGAAGATCTGGCGTACCATCGCCTGGCGACCCGGTTGGGTGATGTGAAGGTGCAACTTGTGCACACTTGCCTTTTCACTCGCTTTGATTCCTTTTTACGCGAGTTAGGATATATATCGATATATATTTTGGAGATCAAAAAGCAATTTCAAATATGATAAACATAATGCATCGTACAACTTACATTCATTTTGTGAAAATTCACTGAAAAATGTGTTTTAAAAGGGAAAGGTTGATCTTCATGCTGAGCTTGAGCGGTTGAAATGACGTCACTCATGTGCACGTCGACTATGATTTAGGAGAACCGCAAAATGGATGTGGCGAGGTTCTCAATTCTGATAGTGGACGTGTGTGAGGACCTGAGGCATATGGCAGGCCAAAAAATGACGTCATCTCGTATCAGTCGTCTATGTCGACGTACATTTCTAAAAGTGCTCAATAGTATGATACCAGGTGGGTGTTTCATAAAGCTGTTCATATTAAAGTTAAGAGCGACTTTAAGAATGACTGGTAATCCTTTCTTAAGGTAAATGGTATACACCAAAATGTTCATTGGCAATGGTGTAGGCATAAGAAAGGATCACTCGTCGTTCTTTAAGTTGCTCTTAACTTTAATATGTACAGCTTTAGGAAACACCCCACATGTATCAAGTGCAGTTGAGTGTATGCACATATTAACAGTGCTATATAAATGGACATATTATTATTATTATTATTATTATGAAATATGATAATAGCTGGATATATAACGAGCTCTATCCTGGACCCCGTAACTACCATGATAACTTTACCATCGGATGGTAACTACCATGGCAACGCTGCTTAACAGCCAATCAAAATCAATCGTTCCGTGAAAGATACCATTGGATGGCAAAATTACTATAATAGTAACTTTTATACTACGGGCCCAGAGGATACGAAGTGCAGCTATAACTCAAGCTGCTGCTCCATCTGCAGTGCTTAGTGCATTCCAGGAATAAATCCTCTCGAGTACCCACTCACTTCACCTGGGTTGAGTGCAGCACAATGTGGATAAATTTCTTGCTGAAGGAAAACACACACACACGGTAGCTAGAATTTGAATCCACACGCATCTGTTTTCAAAGATGTGACTCAGAATGGCTAGACCACAATTTGCCCACTGATGATAATGAAGTAACTATGTCTGAGGCTTTATTTTAAAGTAAATGGGTGGTATTCTTATATCAGAATACCACTCGATGTCTTGAAAGTAATTAAGGTGGGACAAGGGTGATATTAGAGATAGCAACAGAAAATGAGAGAGAGAGATACATGTAGAACTTACTGTTTACAGCTGGTACTAAGCCAAGAATGTTTACCTTGACAGCCAATCACAGCTCGCCAATAAGTGTCCATTGTCTCTTTTGATTCTATTGTATATTGTTTCGCTGTAGCATTCTAGTCATTCATGCGATTTTACTCCGATGAGTGCATGTCGAAAAGATTCAGTATATCCGTTTTTAAGGCTATTTTCAGATGGAACTTTATAGACGACAACATGAATGTCTAATGTTCTTTTCTTACTCCTTTTGCAGACCTCGGAGACGGATGAAGGTTTGACTACTTCGGTGGTGCTAGACCGATCCTGCGCTAACCACAAGTACCTCTTCCCAGGTGGCAGCACCTACGCTCAAGCTCTCAGGGATCCTCTCAAAAAAGCCAAAAATGTCCAGAACTCCCAATGCCCTAGCAGTCAGCAGCCAAGCTCATCTGTGTAAGTCCCTGGCTTTGCCAATTTGAGATCACTGGGATATGTTGCAGAAAGAGTTGTATTCAGATGCGACTTACACACATATCAAACACACAAGTCCACAATGTGCACTTCTGATTTGTTCAAAACTGCGTTGTGTTTGATTACAGCGTTTTCTGCAATTTGTCCTCGGTCTGCCAACTGAGGGAGTCAGCGCTTTGTATTAAAGGAGAATGAAACCCTTGAAACCAGCTGAATCCATATCAAAGAGAAAAATCAAAGAAACATATTGTTGAAAGTTTGAGGAAGATTGAATGAATAATAAGAAAGTTATGAGTATTCGAATATTGAGATCACTAGTGCCATGTAGATCCTCCCAACGGCAATGCGACCAAGATCTGTGATATCACACACGTACAACTCCCTCATTACTTTAGTACTTATTTCACTTATATTCTCACTTTTATAGAGTCTATCACAAGGTGAGGTGTTCTCTCTATGAGATGACAAGTACAGAGGTTTCACAACATTATATCATTGATGAATCGTTTGTCATATGATTAGAATGAGCAAAAAGAGATGTTTTGGGGTATATTTTCAGTGTCCAAATGGGAGAGTTGTACGTGTGTGACATCACAGATCTTGGTCGCATTGCCAATGGGAGGATCTCCATAGCATTAGTGATCTCGACATTCAAATGCTCATAACTCTTTTATTGCTAGTCCTATTTTTCTCAAAGTTTTGTTGATCTTATTCTTTGATTTTTCTGCTTTCACAAAAGCTAACTTGCTCCAAGAGTTTCATTCTCCTTTAAGTAAAATTTCATTTAATTTGAGGTTTCTAAAACCAAACAAAAACTTCAAAGCTTTTTGCGCTATGATATTCATGAGTTTTTAAACATGTCTTTGCTTGAATGCAATTCGATCCATCATATTGTGATTATTCTGAGCTTTGACATCTTATATCTTTATATAAATGCAGTTCTAATGCAGCGTATTCTATTTACCATAAATTTGGAAACCTTATATCTTTGTTAACTTTGAATGTGGTTCGAATGCACCATATTATGATTATCGTGAGTTTTCAAACCTTATTGTTTTATTTGAACGCAGTTCTAATGCACCTCGACTCAAAGCTGCCGAGTTTGTCCCAGGTAACCCTGATCACATGCAGCAGCTTAATAAGATGGGTATTCGACTTCTGACTATGAAAGACGGACGTGTTCAGCTCATGCATACTGCCACCAATGTAAGTCTCTCTATCAATAGCTTTAGTTTTGGACCGTTGTGGCCCAGTGGATTAGTCTTCTGACTTTGAAACAGAGGGTTGTGAAGAAGGTTTGATCTTAGGGTTCACTCAAACATGAGATGTGCTCACTGTACTGTCTCAGTGACAGTTCCAAGACGTCCAAAAAAAAAGATGTCATCGAAACTGCTGTATTTTTTCTTTTATGCAACTTCACAACTTCAGAGTTTTACATTATGCAGAAGAATTGCTCTTTCATATAAGCTTATTCTCTAATTTTGCATATGGATCGTGAGTGCATTGCATAAGGGCATTTCTCCACTGATGATTTGCGCAAAAGGGTTTTGCTTAGAGCGTTCTTGCACTGACATGATGATATATAATTGGCGAATGAATGATAACAGATTGGTTTCCGAAATGGATGTAGCTCTGAAACAAGTGGAAAGTATAATCCATTGTAATATCTGATTACTGTTTGAAACTTATTGTATCAATGATGTACAGTTGTGCTCAAAAGTTAGTGAACCCCTCCACAAAATGCACTACTTTATGCCGAGTGTTGAATGTAGACAACAACACTACAATGTTCGGCAAGCCCACAGAAACAAACTTTATTTAACTTGATATATTATCACCTGACTTCACGATAAAACAGGGCTCCACACTAACCCTTTTTTTCTACTGGTCCAACCTGTTCATGTCGGACCAGTAGATACCCAGTTTTCCAATTTTGACTGGTCCGATCCTAACATTTACTGGTCCCCCAAAATAAAAACCTGAAAGAGACTTTAGTTTATTTTGCTGCATTTTATTGCTTATTGTTACCCCCCCCAAAAAAAAAAAAAAAAATTAGTGCAAAGTACACAAACACACTACAACATAATTCATGAGAGCCATTTTTATGATAAACAAAAGAGAAGAAAATATAATTTATAGCAGTTTGATATATTTTTATACTGGTCATGTTGGACCAAAAAATCTGGCTATTTCTGAAAAGTTACTGGCCCGACATTAATTTTTACCGTCTGGGACCGTCGGACCAGTGCCAGTGTCGCATGCTGCAATAAAATATCTAAAACATGGCAGAACTTGAACACTTTAAAATATGCTCATTTTCTGGTGGGGTTCACCAAATTTAGACCACCACTGTAGATGCATATTGCACATAAACGCTATCTATCCATCTCTTGTATTTCCATTACAGGCTGTTACGACTCAGGCGGCTGAGCAGGGCGCCCTCTTCATGCAGGAGATGATAGAACTTTCGAAGAGCCAACAAGCGGAAGGTACGATGCAGGGAAAATGTTTCAAAATGTTTCTGCTTTTGGAGGCACTGATAGCACTCTCTTATACAGTAAACCTTATGCATTGATGTCATTGCACCGCCATTTTAGAGGCTGAAGCCATTGCCTTGCATGCATCGGCGATATGCAGCTGGCGCCTCTCTGACAACTCTGTTCATGTGAAGTCATATATCCTCTGAGGGAGGGCGCCATGAGGTTATGACATCATATGCATAAGGTTGATAGGTTTTAGATCCCGGTTTCAGATTTTGCCCAAATGAAAGAGTGCTGTCAGGATTTTTTTTAAATCAAGCAATATTTTTAAGATTTAAATAATATTTTTAACTTTGGGGTCGACACCGCACGCAGGCAGCACACAGTGCTGTTGCTTCTGAAATGGAAACCGTATGGCAAGAATTCATCAAAAAACGGTCTAAACATCGCAAAGAAATATGCAGGCAAATTTCTCTCCTACCTCCTGGACCCTAGAAAACAGCATGTCCTTTGCACCCTTTCTCGGTTCAAGCATTTAACTTACTTTACATAGTTAACAAGTGGATTTTGGTAAGCTACTGACAAAGATTATAATTTATACCCCTTAATTTTCAGCCCATTCCATGTAATGCTTAAGAAGGTGTTTTTATTTTAAACAAAAGACGAAAGTACGCAGATATTTTGTTGATCGGGCATCTGGGACCCGTAACACAAAGGTTAGCAATTCATTGTACATTGAAAGACAATGCATTCAATCGTGAAAAAATGTTCTTCGATGACTGCTAATACAGGACCCTGATTGAATTAAATTCTTGTGTGAAATAGGTAAATTATCTGATAAAACAGATTTTTAGTTTATATCCTTTACTGCTGTTTTGGGGGACATGCATTAATATAATCTAGTAATGAACAGGGGGGTGTTTCACAAAGATTTAAGGTTGCACTTGAATGTCTTCTTGCATGCGTTATAGAAGGCATGACCTCATCGGTCAGATCAGGCCAAGAGCAGAACTTCCAACCAGTACGTTTTTGGCGTATTTAGTATGTTTTTGCAACCAAAATACAAAAAAAAAATATGGTTATTGGATGAATGTAATTTCAGGTAACTTGGTTTTTTTTTTTCAATCATTTTGTTAACACCAGGCTGCGATATACACATGTTTCAATGTTTTTGTTTCATCTGCAAGAGCAATGCGCATTTTAGCTTGCATGCAGCTTGGGCACCTTGATGAGTGCACGCGCCGCGATTGGGACTCCTTTTTTTATTTTCAAATGTTGGCAGGCCTGCTATCTGCATAGCAGTGCGCATTTTATTATGAAGTTCAGTTATTTGGGGGAAAATACTTTTTTTTTATCACAGAATAAAATTTTTCATTCCCAGAGGTTGGCAGGTCTGCAAGAGGACGTCCACTGGTGTGCATTGATCAATAAGATTGCGTGTTGCATATCATATACGCATCGGCATTAAAATGCAACTCGTGTTGTTCAGATTATGTCACCTACTTTACTAAATCTTTGTGAATCACCCCCCTGGAATAGTGACATGTAATTTTTGGAGGGATTTACTCAAACTAAAGATAGGCTTTGATTTAACAATTAAAAGTATCTGGTAATCACGCATTTTATTTTGTTGTAATGTTGTATTTAGTTGCAGAGAACCACCCTCGTGTTGTTCAGATTATGTCACCTACTATACTAAAGAACATGGTGCTGGCAGCAGGACCCGCTCAGTTTGGAATGGATCTAAATGAAAATTTTGCTGTAAGTTAATCAATCTTTCTATTTTCTCTTTTATTTTATTTCTTTATTTGTCATTTTTCATTATTGCTAATTTTAGTTGTTTCCTATTGTTTTCTCTGTTTTATTTCTATCTTCTTTCTTTCTCTTTTTTGTTTCATTATTACCTCGCTCGTTCTTTCTATTTCATTTTTTATTGTTATTTCTTTTCACTTCCTTTCTTCCTTTCTATATTTCTTTCTTTCTCTTTCTCTTTTCATTTTTTTTCTATTTTCTTTCTTTTATTTTTTCGCCTTTTATTGTTCATGTTTTTTTTCTTCTTAATTTGTGCATAAATCATTGAAACAAGTTATTTTTTGAAGTCATTCATTGAAACTATGTTTTTTAAGACAATTTGTTTAAATCAAAGTAGACCTAACCCTATGCATTTTAAGCACACACATTTGATCACATGGTAAGCTCATCATGAAAGAAATTATCGAATAGCTATTGTGGAGTGAAATGCATTTTTGTCTCGCCTGCATAGCAGAGCAAGACTATAGGCGCCGCTTTTCCGACCTAAGGTAAGTTTTTGAAATTACGTCATAAAAAGTATATGGACCTAGGTCATTAAACTTGGACATTGAGGTAATCAAGTATCACTGAACATCCTGTGCAAGTTTCAGGTCACATGACCAAGGTCAAAGGTCATTTAGGGTCATTGAACTTTTGTCATGTTGGGGGTATTTGTTGAGTTGGCATCATAACTTAGAAAGTTTAGGGATCTAGTTCATGAAATATAGACATAAGGGTAATCAAGTATAAATGATTGTTTTGCACACATCTAAAATCACATGATCATGGTCAAAGGTTTTTTTGGGGTCAATAGACATAGTGTTTTATTATGGTATGAATGTTTTCATTTGTGAATAATTATTCAATGATAATATTAGCTGTTTTCAAAGTCAGCACTGCTGCTAATCGAATCACGTAATGCAGGTGAGACTGCCAGAGGCATTCCAATTGTTAGAATGACTTCTTGAATTAATTTTCACTGAACTAACTTTGAACTGCATGCTCTATAATGACACATGTATATATCAAACATCTTGTTCAGGCCGTGGGGGAACTGGTTGTAGCGGATCCGTTCACAGCATGCAGCGGTATCACCAACGGTCATCTTATGCAGGGCAAGATAATCATCATGTCAAGGGGAGAATGCATGTTTGTTGATAAGGTCAGTTCTCACCTTTTTAACCTTTACATCTTCAAATTGGCAACGGTCTTCATCCTTCTAAAAAATTGACCTTTTGTATATGATGTCATAATGTCATAGCGCCCTCCCTCAGAGGATGTTATGCAATATGTATAAACAGAGTTGTCAGAGATGCGCCAGCTGCAGATCACCATCGAATATAAGTCAATGGTTTTACATTCGAAGATGGTAGCATTATGATGTCAATGCATGTGGATGGATATAAATTGAATCAAAATCAGGTGATAATGGCAAAAATTCAATGGATAAATTGCTACTTCATCAGAGTTAATTTATTGTTATTACATGTTTTCATTGCATGACTACTTCAGAAAGAGATATTAAAGATTGAGTGGAATGAACTTCGAATGAAAATTATTAAGCGCCTTCATGTTTTCGTTACATTAGCAAATCAGAAAGATTGATTATTTTACAATCTTAAAATGGTGAATAATGACTGAAGGACATGTTCATTTACTCCTACAACAGTTGTATCTTTCACAACAATATCTCAAAAGACATAAGGTTAAGGAAGGGGTTAGGATGTGGGTTTTCGCTGTGAATAATTTGAGGATTGGGATTAGGCTATAGACGTTTTTGCTTAATGTGGAGATTTTTACTTTGGAACAATTGTTGCTGGAGTAAATGTCAAGCCCATATTCAATTGGTATATCTGAGTCGAAGCATCAGTCTTCTAATACATCCTGCATGTCTCTTTTTTTTGTCCCCCACTAATATTGCCATCCAGGCAAGGAACCTGCAGAAGTTCGGCGCCCACGGCGGCATCGTCATCGACAACGTCGCTGACACCAGCAGCGACACGTCGTCCATGTTTGCCATGTCCGGTGACGGCACAGACGACGTCAACATCCCCATGGTGTTCCTGTTCTCCAAGGAAGGGAAGCTTCTCCTGGACGCTATCCAGGAACATGGTGTGGTCGAGGTGCTGCTCCTGGACAAGGCAAAGACTCTTAGTAAGTACCTCTGACAGGTTCTGCCATAACGTAGGGTGATTTCAAGTTCGATGTTGGTGTTGACGTTGAAAGCGTAAAAAAAGGCTGCTGAACTGAGCTCTCACAACGAGCTGGGTTCAGATGTGCGATACAGATCGAGTCATCAATAATTCATGATGTCGCGCCTCTGGATCATCTCAACTTCCTTTCTCGATGATGACGAAATGCAGGGAGAATCGCAGTAAAATCTCATAATAATACAGACTGTGAAGGCTAAAATCAACTGGATAATCTGATAGAATAAATGTTATTGCTCATGAAAATGTATAAAGCGTTAATTATGTGCTCTCATCAAATTTTACCATGATGTTTTATCCCCTTCGTGAGCTTGACACCGCAAATACCATCACCAAAACCGATCTTGAAATCACGATTTTCCCAATCCCTTGGGGTTAGTGTAATTGAATGGGAAAATCGCGCAGAGCTCAACTCAAGCTGCTGAAAATTTGTCATATTTTGGAGGTCAATCTCAACCCCAGCCTCATTTCAAGCACGGTGTTGTGGCTGACGCTGGTGTTGTAACAACACTAGCACCGGATTTATTCAAATATTAGAAACGTTTTTAACCTATAAGGTAAGGTTCCAGATGGTGTTGATATTGAAGTCTGTTTATCTTGAGATTTGTGGGAAGTAAATTACTATTTGCTGATACCAGGCTCAAGGTACGTGGAAACTGAAGACTTACAATTCAATATCTGCTTTTCTATGAACTATATTACCATACTGTAGCCATAACTGGATTCAGTGTGAAGAGGCCTTTAGAGATGTGCAATTCCTGTAATTATAGGTGCATTGTTTTTGTCAGACTGGTTATTCTATTTGTATTCCCATTTTTGTAGAATTGAAATCAAGACTTACCTTATTGACTTCCAAAATGAATGGTTGAGATTAATCGGATAAGATTGCTCTATTTTTTTATTGATTTGTATGTTTTATTATATTCCATCCTTTTTTTGCATCATTTCAGGTGAACTGAATGAAATCTGGGGCCACTTTCATAACAAAGACCCAAGTAGCTCCCCATTCCAGATCAGGGCAAAAGTGGAGGGTGTCCAGGTTTCGCCAATCGCTGAAGAGGAACAGACCCACTTCATCGACCTCGATGATGAGACCTACGATGAGGATGGTGACGAGGAGTACGAGTGTCGTGCAACTAACATTGCGAATGTTATCGACAAAGGAGGTAGTCCGTCTGGGTCAGCTGACCAGTCAGTGGATACCAAGCAGCAGCTCTCCAATTACCTCCAGGAGATCACCCACTTCGCCCTGACCAAGAGCGATATCAACAAGTTGGTGTCCCAGCTGCAGAACGTGGAAGGTCTCGGCGAGGACTTCAAAGAGGTAGTGAATGACAAGTTGGAGAAGATCATGAAAGAGTACGAGAACGTGAATGGGGAGTTCCGAGTGCGGGTAGAGCAAAGTGGCAACGGGGCCATCTTCGAGTCCAGCGCGTCCCCAAGCCAGTTGCAGGTGGCCTTCGACACAGTCTGGAAGCAGTACTTGGAGACAGAGGACGGAAAGACCCTGCAGGCCAAGAGAGCAGACAGTGCCTTCAAGCACAAGATAGACTCCTACAACAACTTCCAAGTCAACACCGATTTGTTGGATGCCATTGGTAATGTCCCCAAGGAGACAATCGAGCGGATAGTGCAAGATTATGTCAAATATGAGAACATCAGGTTGCAATATGATGAGGCTAACCCTATACACAATATGGGTGATAACCAACATATAGCACCGCCAGGGTCACCATTAAAATCAAACCAAGATATAAGTAGAACTAAGCCGTCGCTTGACGGCATCATAGTAGGTGAGGTTGATAGGGACAACTCGAATGCTGGTGCCTCTTCCAAATCCGGAACCACCTCAGACAATGCACAAAGTGGCAGCCATATATCAAAGCAGTCCCTTCATGAAGGGGACGAGGCAGCAGCTGTGGATGGAAGCAACGTTGATTCGCAGTCCTCGGAGGCTGCACAAGAGTTGCTGCAACGGCACAGTGAAAGGCAGCAACAAGTGGAAACAGATCAGGACAATGTTGACAGGACTCGTCCAGCCGAAAACCCAGAACAACCATCCAGAGATGAGCTTTGAAGCTTAACCTAAAAAATTCCTTTATCTTCCATCATATGGAAGTATTATTGTGCATTGCCAGTGTATTGAGTCTTAAGATGTTCACTCATGTGATGTATTTGCCAAGTATTCACTCTATGTATTACGTGGGTTCTATGTGCAACCCATTTCTGCCGGTTTAAAGATATAGTGGCTATATGTTAGTGACAGACTCGCTAAAACTGTGCGAGATACCTGCATCATGTCATATTACATTGAGTGAATGGAAGTGGTGATCACTATTATGACATACATATAAATTGGTTTAAAAAGCTACAGTAGGATTTTACTTTTATTATTATTATTTTATTTGGCATTTTAAAAAACATACAGAATACAAACAAATCAGAGACAAGATCAATCAAAATTTTACATGATAGAGAAAATAAGACCTGGATGAGAGTTGGAGAGGCTGCCTGGGTACGGAAAAGGCTAACTTAGTAGTCATAACCCACAGGTCTTCCTCCCCAATTTGTCTCAGAATATAATGTCATTAAAAAAGGAAGAAGAATTGGCTAAAGCCCATCTACATGTAAGAATGAGAGGTATTGGTGAATGAGCTGTGTAATTTGCAGATAAAACAGTCAGTATATTAGATGATTCGGGGTCTGAAACTACAAAGCTTAGCAGTCTTCGTAGAACATTTTTTTACAATTAATTGCATTGACTACAATGTATAATTTATTATTAAAGTCAAGCATACGATTAATCGCTAACCTTTGTGTTACGGGACCCAGGATGTGTTTCATGAAGGAGTTTGTTAGGGTTGCGCACAATTTTAGGCAAGACAGGAACATGCGGCTTGTTGCTTAGTCAGATTCTTCACCATTTTGTTTCCCATCAACTGGAGCTTTTAAGATGATCTATGTAGATTCAAACGTTTGTTGTTGAACAAGCATTTAGATGCAAAGTTTATGATACGTCAGAATTTGATTTTGTTTAGAGGAAGTTGGGCGTCTCATTTAGCATACTACCAGTGAGAACATTTTCAAGACTTGCTAAGGTTTTGTACGACTTATAAGCAGCTTTGTGAAACACCCCCTCATTTTGAGACTCGGAATTCTCAGTAACTTCTGGGGAGGGTTTCATGAAAGAACTTGTCGGACGTTTTATCCAACAAGTCCTGTTTTATCCGACAGTTGTCATAGTGACAGTGCTTCTCAGCCAATCAAAACCAAGGAAAGTTGTCAGATCTGACAACTTGTCGGATAAAAATATTGATGAAATGCTCCCCTGAGCATGAGGGGTCATTAAAAAAAATGTGCAATTAATTGCAAGTCAATTATAGGTTCCATAAACTATCATAATCGTTGCAATTTATTGCAATTGTGCAATGTGACCTGATTCTTGCAACAGAAAGTTGAAATTTGTTTCCTATAACATTGATCCGTTGATAGCAAATCTGCACTCAAAACTTGATTATAATAACTAATTTTATTGCACCATCCCAAAGTGCTTGCATGAACAATCACTAATTGGTCATATTTAGGTCCTATAAGTTATGACGGAAGAGGAAAATGGGCTTCCACCTTGGGCAAAGTTATATGGCTGATATACAAGCACTAATGATTAAAATAGACTTTTATGTGAAATTAAATCTATTTCCTGAAAAGAAAATAATTGTAAATTGGTTTTAAGTTGTAGAGTGGTTGTAAGTAGATAGATTTGTAGTGGCCCATAAGTGTATGAAACAAAACACAAGAAAGAGAAAATAAACCCACAGTTTTCTGAGTATGAATTAATTTTTAGATTTGATTGAAATTTTGATCCGTTGAACATTACCCAACCTCCCTTGTTCTCAAAGTCTATGGTAGACTGCTCTTGGGAGGAAGAATATAAAAACCATAATTTTCATGTTTACCTCTGTCTTTTGGGGTATATCAGTAATAAATCATTTGTGATCAGAATTCTTGGCATGTTTAAGAGACATTATAATGTTTGATGACATTGTTTTGAGCCATACAATGTGTGCCCTGTATGAAGATACAATCAATCTTACAAGTGATATCAATTGTATATTGCAATCCATATAATACTGAGTAGTTACAATTGATTATAAGATTGATTCTATCTCTTACTGCATCAGGGCCAATAGAATATACTATTGCATTGTGTTGTGGAATATTGTATATAAGCAGATGGAATATACTGTGATCGTAATTTAATAATTTCTTTTCAATTTCATCAGAATTGCATTATTATGATTTTTATTTGCATGGATATGTACAGATACAGGTACCTGATAGTCTTCTAGATCAAATACTATATTTTTACATTATGTTGTGTCATTTTATTTATTCCATTTTAATTCCATTTTACTCGATTTACCTGTTGATAGTGTATTTGTTATGGATGTTTGCATGAAATTGTTTTATTTTTAATTTATAGTATAGATATTTCCAACTCTTTGATTTTAATATCTAAATGGTTTTGTATACATGATGTACTTGTTCATTTCATTAGTTTGTTTTATTTTAGTGGAGGGGTGCTATGTAGTAGATGACTATAAGGAGTGTAAAACAAAGAGGGACATAGAAAAGTGCTTTCCATAAAAAATTCTGGAAAGCTAATAGTATTTCCTGTGACAGCTGCAATGCTCTTCTGTGGAAAGGTCTCACCTAAGCCAATCATAAAACCTATATCCCTAATTTTCGTTCTGATATTCTGAGAAAAAAATGTGTCACATGTCCAAACCTAAGGGATGTAGGTGATTGATATATATAAATATGTACATGAGTAATTGTCACAGATGAAAATGTTGGGTCACCCTAAACAGAAAGTTGTGTCTGCACAAAGGTAGGATAGGGGTAGTCTGCAGGCACAGACATTTGGTCTTCGCAGTTCGCTATGTGCACAATGCAAGTCTGAAGTAGTGAGACTAGATGTACTGTGGCTCCCTCTACCACAGACAGGGAGTTTGGCATCTAGTTGTTACTCTAGACAGGGTATAATTAGTTATAGTGCAAAATGCGAATCTGTGCTTGCATAATATAAGAGGTTGGGGGAAGGGGGGGGGGGTTAGGAAAAAAAAATTTAGAAAGGGACAAAATGACAGCAGGAGATGTTATTTGTCCAGTGAAATGAAAAAAAGAAGAAGATTAATATGAGTGTGAAATGGTTTCCGCCATTCTTATTTATCAATGCTTGGGTGTTCATATCATGTATCTTAAAGTAAAAACATTTCAAGGGCCCAGCTCAGAAAATGCTGTATTTTAGAAATATGGCAATGTCTGCAACAGTCTCCTTTATATTCCTATAGAGAATTCTTTGACAAAAGGTTGCTACTTTAATACATTTATGTCATAAAATCAAAAAATGAATAAATATTGCAGTGAATAAATAAATCAAAATAAAATGAAATAAATTAATGAAAAAATAATAGAATAGATAAATGAAATAAATATATGAATGAATAGAATATACAAAATGAAAGAAAATGAAAAAAAAACTAAATAAATAAATATATAAATAAATAATAAATGAATAAATAGTAAATAAATAAATTAACAAACAAATAACAAAATAAAGCATTTATTGAGCAGTCCTCAATTTTATAAGATTTTAAGATGAGATATTTTTAACACCAGTGACTTTTCCTCTCCTTCCCTCTTCAAATTAAACATAAATATATCTCATTTCTCTTCTTTGTAAGGACTTAAGTGATATTCCTTTATGGTGTTGATTTCAGGGTTTGCTTTGTACTTGAATTTTGTTAGACTTTGATTTGAGGACAGGAAATTTGCCCAGGAAATTCCATTCTCAATTATCATTCTTAATATCTATCATGTGATAGTGGTATTAATAGGTGCATTGTATTGTGTGTGTATGTATTTCCACACATACCAAGTTGATGTCTTCCAAAGTACATCATAACGCATTATAGCTGCAAAAGTTTTGCTTTATATATATTTAGCTGCAAAAAGGATTTTTTTTATTCATTGTTAAGAAACATAAAGACACATTCCCGGTGAAAGGTAGTCAGCTATTTAATTTCATTTAATAGTTAAAAGATGAGGGTTCATTAAAATTTTCTTTTTAAAAGTGGCTGGTACTGCAGGCTCTCATGATGGTATTTTAAAAAAATTTTCAGTTTCTTGCTTTATATTCATTTTTATCATTGTTGTAGGTTTTGTTTTCCCTCATTTGTTGTAATGCAATAGAATACTGGATTTACATTGTACATACACACTTCAGGGGAGCGTTTCATGAAAGGATTTCATCCGACAAGTCCTGTTTTATCCGACAATTACCATAGCAACAGTACCTCTCAGCCAATCAGAATCGGGGAAAGTTGTCAGATCTCACAACTTGTCGGACATAAATGTTGATGAAATGCTCCCCAGGTAACCATTCTATACCCCATACACACACTTAGAATGAATTGATTTTTAACTTAAATCTTGCCTCAAAGCAATGCCTTTTTTCAATGAGCAGTATATATATTTTGCGTTTCTTTTTTAAACACATAAAAATTACAGGGACAAATTATTAACTTGTTTTTTGCATGTATTTAGTTTAATGGAGATTTATTCATCTCTGTAGTTACATTTGACCTCTTTTAGTGTTTCTGACTCATTGACAAAAATATATATATATAGGACATTGAAAAGGTATTTGAATGCCTGCAACACATCCATCATTTCCAGCATACTTTTGTCATTTTGTAAATGCACTCTAGGGAAAATTGTATGTGTTACAGATATTCTATTTTTTACTGTTTCCTTTTCTTCATCTTATTCAATAGGCTTACAAGTGATTTTTATTTTGTTGTATTCTTTTCATGAGAAATGTTCACCCAGGATGACCTTACTCTGTTTTGGTCTTGGTGTATAACTAGTGGGGGTTTCGTGTAGCTGGACCTAAGTTACAGCGACTTTACGAACGACTGGTGACCCTCTTTTAGGAACTAAAATGAATAGCAATGAAGGGCCCGTCTTACAAAGAGTTACGATTGATCCAATCAGTCATAACTCTATGGAAATCCATCAGTGTCATAATTTCTTATACAGGAAATTTGCAAAATGTCCTCTGTAAACAAATGAGAGCACACCAAATTGTCAAGAAATCAATGAATTTATTTATGGATTCATATCTAGAATTTTTTTTTTGAACAAACATGCATTTTATATGTTAACTTTGCTGGCTTTCCATAGTTGCAATTGATCGGATCGGATCAATTGCAACTCTTTGTAAGACGGGCCCCTGGTGTGTATCATTAACCACAAGGAATGATCACCAGTCGTTCGTAAACCCGCTCGTAACTTGCAAACAGCTTTATGAAACACCCACCTGGGCCCCCGTCTTACAAAGAGTTGCGATTAATCCAATCAACCATAACTATGGAAAGCCAGCAACATCAGTATCTAAAATGCATGTTTGTTTATGGTATTTTCTAGATATGGTGTATATTTATACATTCATTTTTTAATGAAAATTTAGTGTGCTGCTCTTTGTATACCAAGGACATTGTGCATATTATCTGTCTTAAAAATTATGACATTGATGGATTTCCATACAGTTGAGGTTGATTGGATCAAAAGTAACTCTTTGTAACACGGGTCCATGATATTACAAAACATCCTTTATTGGACTCATGTTAATATCAGATTGACCTTGTACATGTATTTTATCTTTCATGTGTGTTTGTTTTAAATTAATCTATAATTATTTTAGTAGTGGGTGTAATTTCCTCTGATTAGTCTTTATTGAAGGCTGATTTATTGGGTTGTTTTTTTTAACCACAAGCTTAACTTGTGATCTGAACTTAGACAAGGTCTACAACCCTACAAAATTGACATCAGCAAATATTCAATTCACATAAAGGAAGGTCAGCTTAGGTAGAGAAATCTTGGTATGCTGTAGTCTACATTTCCTTTTCATTCTCACTGATCGTGCAAGTACAGATTTATGCTTCTTTGTCGTTGATATCATTATTGCTCGCTCACTATTCAGGTAGTATTTGTCAAAAAAAAATAATTGCAACCCTTTCTCATGAAGAATAATTATGATTATGGAAAATGGATATGTGGCAAGCCATGAGAAGTCATTTAGAATGTCCCTCCAAGTTCATTCATGAATCTATTTTTGTGTATCACAGTGTTAAAGTATAAGCGTGTACTGTTGGCTTTCTGTATGATGAAATACAGGTGTATGGCTGTACTTGCCTTCCATAGTTGGGATCTTTAAGAGCATGGTGCCTAGATAAGTGAATCTTAAGGCCTTGTCGCATTGTTCCGTGCAATCCTTTCGTGACTTACGGGTGGCTATTTTTGCTACCCGCAGCCGGCAGGTCACCTGCATTGAGAGTATCTCACACTTGTCTGGCACGCAGTTCCCGCATAAGGGCACACAAGTCTGATTTGCACGCAGAAAACTTTCGACCATGCTCAGAACTTTGTTGCGGGTGATTGCCCACAAATCGCCCGCGAGGCTTGCTCAGAAGTTCTGTCAGAACGATGCGGCGAGCCTTTAGACAATGAAATCTGGCATTACTGGCTGTCCATAGTCAAGATGAGTATCTGTGGAGTGTACTATGCTCATACATGTATGCATTCTTAAAGTGAAGATGAATTATGGTATTGCTGGCTTTCCATACTTCAGTCTGTAATCTCTCATCAGAGCACTGCGGTCAGTTATATGCATTCTAAAAGATGAATTTATGGCGTCACTGGCTGGAGAGGCTTACCATAGTTAATATTAATGTATTCATATTGGTCACAATGCAAGATACAATCGTGGATTCAAATGCATGCATCGCAATATTTATGTCGCAAATCTGCATATTTTGTGACATGAAGTACTGTATTTATCACATTTCCTCTGACAGTTTTATACCTTTTATTGCGAAACACTGTTGAGAAACTAAACGCTCAACTATTCAATGTCTATTCATTGCTTCCTACTCTTAATAGTTAATTACTGCTCTTGTTCTTTTAATATCATTGCATATGTATATTTCCTTTCTCTCTTCTTTTTTTTTCTTTTGTGCCTTGGGCACTCTGCAGAGTGGATTTGGCACTCTAAAATTCCCATCTTATGATTGATATTATAATTTTTATGAACTATACAGTATGATATGGGTACAGGTCTGGGTATTTTACACTAAAAAAATTGATAGTAATAGGACTTTACAAAAGTGGGTGTTTCATAAAGCTGTTCTTAAAGGGAAATGAAACCTTTGGAACAAGTTGGGTTGTGTCGAAACAGAAAAATCAAAGAATAAGAACAAAAAAAGTTTGAGAAAAATCAGACAAATAATGAGAAAGTTATGAGCATTTGAATATTGCATTGCAATCACTAATGCTATGGAGATCCTCTCATTGGCAATGCGACAAGTATGTGTGATGTCACATGTGAACAACTTTCCTTTGATCGACTATAAAATACCCCCAAAATGTATCTTTTTGCTTTTTCTCATGGTGATACAAACTCTTCATCCATGATGTATTCTTTAGAAATCTGTATTACATGCTCTCCTATCCACATAGAAAGAACACATGATCGACTGATAGATGTGATAAAAGAGGCAGTTTAAGTGAAATACATGTATATAATAGAGTAATGGGGAGAGTTGTTCACAAGTGACATCACACATCTTTGTTGCATTGCCAATGGGAGGATCTCCATAGCATTAGTGATCGCAATATTCAAATGCTCATAACTCTCATATTTTTCTCAAACTTTCGTTGATCTGTTTCTTTGATTTTTCTGTTTTCACACAAGATATTATGTTCTCGCATGACTGGTGACCCTTTCTTGTGCTAGATGATACATCTCTATGTAGGTGGCTTAGCACCTAAGAACATGTTCCAGTCATGCTTAAGTCATGTATAACCTTACAAATAGCTTTATGAAACATGCATGTTCCAACTGAGGTAGAAGATAATTTCAATGCGATGAATAATTATCTTTGAATGCTATGTTTTATTTTTGTAAAAAGTTATATCCTCATTGTATTCTTTCATATAGTTTTAGTTGTTTGTATCTTTATTATTCCTTATATCTTTAAGTAAAAGACAATGTAGATTTATGCCTTTAAGAGGCAAATTAGGAAATGGGTATTAAAGACATTTGCGGAAGGACCACAATCTTCAACATTAATATATACCTTGCCTCATGTCAAGTTCATGCCATAATTTAAAAGAATGAAAATATATATATATATATGTTTCTTAATCATGAAAAAATGAGAAGGCATCAAATAATCATGGCTTAATTAGAAAGGTGATTGAGATATTTTTATCAGTGAACACTGCTATTTATCAAGGGCAATTTAAGTCATGTATTTTCAGGCACAGTTCCAATAGGAAGGGGCTTGAGGAGGGTGGGGGGGGGGGGGACAAGTGCCCTCCCTTTTGGGGAGGAATGGTACATGTACATCAAGTATTCCCTTGTAATTGATCATGTGTTTCTTCCCTTTGTTGAAATTTTGCAATAGAATGTACCATTGTTTCCAGGGCCCCGTCTTACAAAAAGTTACGATTGATCCAATCAATCGTAACTCTATGGAAATCCATCAGTGTCGTAATTTCTTCTACAGAAAATTTGCAAAATGTCCTTTGTAAACAAAGGAGAACACACCAAATTATCAAGAAATCAATGAATTTATGAATATAAATTCATCTAGAATTTTTTTTGTACGAACATGCATTTTATATGTTGAGTTTGCTGGCTTTCCATAGTTGCGATTGATCGGATCAATCGCAACTCTTTGTAAGACGGGACCCAGGAATCCAACCCACCCTCCAATAGAAATCCTTTCTACGTCCCTGGCCTGCTACCCTATAATCTAGACGTTAGCTGCATCTTTATCTCTGCGGCTATGCCATACGTATGCATTATGTATGAAGCAGAAGACTATGAACCATGACTGGTTCGCCGCCACTGCCTATACACTCCTGTCTTGCTGAAGTTCTTATTTTCTTTCTATCAATCACGATTTGGTGAGGCTTTTATCATAGGAAAAACTGTAATGAACATTTTTCGATAAGAAGGAAACAACAATGAAAGATCGGTGGTATAGGCGGTTGCTGCTCCAGCCACGGTTCATAGTCTTCTGCATCAGACGTAATGCATATATGTTCATGTAAAAGCAGAAAACCCGTAAAAGCAAAGACCAAAGCTGCTGGCTCTGCCTAGGTCGTAGGCCAATGGCCTGCGTGCTATATATGGATCATGGTCCTTATGAAAAGGTAGTTGTTGGGAGAGCGGCATTTTTTGCCACATTAGGAGGGCTGCTTTTAATTTTTGTAGCATTTCATTATTAGTCTTGTGCCTCTTACGATGTGTGCAACAGTGCAAATTATTTTGTATTCGACACAGACTTCATTTAAGTAGTCTGCAATATAGAATAGAATTGTCAGCGAATTTATCTAGACTCATTGCTGTATGAATTTACAAGTGGAATGAATGATGATGAAATGAAGGAATGTAGGAAATAAAAAAAATCTTATGGAAAATCAAACTTGTTTTCTTCTGTTATTCTTTCGTGCCTTGAAGGGGAGGTTCACCCTGAAGAAAAGTTTGTGGTTTATGCAGCTAGGATCTCTTATGTATGATTTTGATTCAGGAAGTCTCCCTTCAGCCCTGGCACTGATATTTAAGAAAAATAGTCAAGTACACAATTACAATACTAGACAATCTTCCACTCTCCATATATCTCGTGCAAGAACAAAGTTCACTTTGGGCACTCTAGTTTGCACTGGACCCAGGTTTTGGAATGCACTTGACCCTGACATTACACATGCTGTCAGTTCTACAGTGTTTAAACGAAAATTGAAATCTCATTTACTGAGTAACTATGGAAGTGATTCGTAAAGCCTATTTTTCGTGTGTTATTTATCAGTTAATGCTAAATTATCAATACTTAACATCCCCTCTTTCCCGGGCCTGGCTGGTCTCTGTCCTCATGTCCCCTTTTTTGTCCCTTTTGTACATAAATGTGTCCCTCTTCTCTCCCCTCCTCTCTCATATTGCCATTTCTTTGTTGTTTATCCAATGTTCTTTTAATACGTAATGAGGAACCTTAATTTACAAGCATTGCTTCACTTAGGTCTCCTCGTCTTCCTTTAAAATTATTTCTTTTCTGTCTTAAGCTGTGTAATGTATTTAAAAACAATGTTTTCTGCATACTCTGTTTTATATATACCTGTATGTTTTATCATGTACTCTGCTCATTGAGTGATTTCAAGTACGGTGTTGAAATCTGGTGTTGGTGTTGTGACAACACCAACACCAGCCACAACACCGTACTTGAAATCAGGCTGGTGTTGGGATTGACCTCGGAAAATATGACGTATTTCCGGCAGTTCGTGTTGAAGGCTGGTGTTGAATGTCGTCTGCTGAACCCAGCACTGCGGCTGGTGTTGACGATCAACGTGCAATTTCCCCATTCACCAACACCAACCCCCAAGGATTGGGAAAATCGTGATTTCAAGTTCGGTGTTGGTGTTGGTGTTGATGAACTGTAGCTCACGAACAGGCAGCGAACACGATGAAACATCCCCGTAAAATTATCTTTTACAGTTAAGATGAGCGCAAATCATTAGAGTTTTACACATTTTCGTGAAAAATAATATTCATGCTTTCTGATTATTGCAGTGATTTTAACCTTTGCATTCTGTACGATAAGATTTTATTGCAGTTTATTCCCGATTTCAATTTCGTCGTCGAGAATTTCTTGCGTAAAGTTGAGATGATCAGCAGCGCAGCACAGAGGCGTGACGTCATAGGATATCGATAACGCGATCGGTATCGCTCCTCTGAACTCAGCTCGGTGTTGGGGCTCGGTTCAGCAGCCTTTTCACGCTCTCAACACCAACACCAACTCCGAACACCGTACTTGAAATCACCCATTGTTTCATACACACTTATATGTTTGTTATGTATTCAAACTCAAAGTTGGAAGACAAATAATTGAATTGAATTGAATTGAATTGAAAAAAAAATGAACTTATGAACTTATACATGATGTAATTGTTTGTCAAATTCGAGTCTGTGCTTGCAAACTAGTCTCCCCTTAAAAAATCTTAGTCTGCAAGATCAGGCTCATATTTGACACTTGTCAAATTTCATACTGTGCTTGCAGAATAGTCTCCCCTAATAAACAACTTAGTCTGCAAGCACAGACTCACATTTGACACTTGTCAAATTTTAGTCTGTGCTTGCAGACTATAGTCTCCCCTTATAACAACTTAGTCTGCAAGATCAGGCTCATATTTGACACTTGTCAAATTTTAGTCTGTGCTTGCAGACTAGTCTCCCCTTAAAACATTTTAGTCTGCAAGATCAGGCTCACATTTGACACTTGTCAAATTTCAGACTGTGCTTGCAAACTAGTCTCCCCTTAAAAAATCTTAGTCTGCAAGATCAGGCTCATATTTGACACTTGTCAAATTTCATACTGTGCTTGCAGAATAGTCTCCCCTAATAAACAACTTAGTCTGCAAGCACAGACTCACATTTGACACTTGTCAAATTTTAGTCTGTGCTTGCAGACTATAGTCTCCCCTTATAACAACTTAGTCTGCAAGCACAGACTCACATTTGACACTTGTCAAATTTTAGTCTGTGCTTGCAGACTATAGTCTCCCCTTATAACAACTTAGTCTGCAAGATCAGGCTCATATTTGACACTTGTCAAATATGAGCCTGATCTTGCAGACTAGCAAGCACAGACTCATATTTGACACTTTAAGCAATAATTGTACGTCTAGAGTGAAGACTATATAGACTCCAAACCCTTTGTATATCAGGGGCCGCGGAAGCGGGGGGGGGGGGGCTTCCAAAACCATGTACAAAAACGTAAACTGAAATGACCATACGATTGCGATTTTTGAAAACCTCCCGCGGTCCCTGTAGAGGCAGCCGCAGTACGGACAGAGTGAATGTAGTCTCACTACTTCAGACTCTGCTTATGCACTATGCGAAATTGCGAAACCGAAGGGTCTGTGTCTGCAGACTAAGAACAACTACTAGTAGTCGGCCTATTCCTATCCACTCTCGGTGATACAAAATAACATCATTTTGATACAAGCATAAACCAAAAATAGATCAGCAGAATAATTTAAAAGGTAATTATAAATTCCCAAATTGAAGATTATGACGATTATGTACAATTAAATTGCTGTAATTTGAGAATTCCATACCATATGAAAAAATGAAAAATGATTTTTTTTTCTTTCTCTGCTACATAAAACACATAGCTGTCTGGATAAGCAGATAATGCAAGTCATTGGTCTTCATAGGTCAAGTCCACTCCCCAAAAATGTTGATTTGAGTCGACAGAGAAAAATCAAACAAGCATAACTCTGAAAATCATCCATCAAAATCAGATGTAAAATAAGAAAGTTATGACAATTTAAAGTTTCACTTGTTTTCACAAAACAATTATATGCACAACTCAGTGATAATCAAATGATAGAGTTGATGATGTCTCTCACTATTTCTTTTTTTTTCAATTGTACAATATTTCTTTTTTTACAGATTAAACAATAAAGACCAACTTGCGGACTGAACCACAAAATGTTAAAATAACGGTAATTCCACAAATTGAAAAAGGAATAAAAATTTGTTTCACATAACAATGAGAAAATAAGAATATATATTATTTCATAATTATAATAGAATACAAAAGAAATAGTGGGTGGATGATGTCGCCAGTCCTCTCACTTGCGTACCGACCAGGATGTAAATATAAAAGTTATGTGAAATTAAGCGAAATTTTGAAACGTCATAACTTTCTTATTTCAATCGGATCCGATTTTGATGAAATTTTCAGTGTTAGGCCTGGTTGATTTTTTTTATCTTTTTATTTAAATCAACTTTTTATTGGGTTGGGCTTGTCCTTTAAAAAGATAAAGAAATCATGTTTACAATATAGTCCATATTCTAAGCATAAGCCAAAGCAAGTGATCAAATTGCTGAATGGAAGCACTTAATGTGAATAATCAAGATATCCAGCCTCATTTAAGATTGTAAAATTGACAACCCTTTGGGTTACAAAAGAGAGAAAGAAGTTCAGTTTGTTCCCAATAACGTATTTTAGCGTCCACTCTGCAGACGCTTTCTGCAACGTTCAGAATATGTTGAAAATGCCCGTCAAATCACAATGGATAGATTAGAGGTCATTGTCGAAAGTTGGTGGACCGGGACATCACACCGTTTTAAGATTCGGACCAGACGAAAAATTGCAAATACGTCATTTGTCTAGAGTCCAGTACGTCACGACACTGCTATTTTGATTCACCGATTTTCAACAAAGACTGCTTTGTTATTCAAGGGCTTTTGACAAAAGATTCTATGCGTTCTGGAAAGCGTCTGCCAAGTGATTGCTAAAATGCCCTGTTTACATTTGGTGTACTCCATTATCAGGCTCATAGGGAAAGTCTACCCCCAATAAAAATTTGATTTTTCTAAAAAGAGGCAAATAAGATATGCTTATTGCTGAAAATATGAAATGACATTGTAACATCATCGACTCTCATAACTGCTTTGGGAAAATAAGCGAAATTTAAAACACAACTTTCCTATCTGATTTTTAATGATATTTTCAGCCCGTTGTGCTTATTGGATTCTTCTCTATTCATTCTAAATAATGCTTTTGTTGGGATGGACATGCCTTTTAATAGTGATAAATAGAAGTATGCAACACATAACATCCCTGAATATAGCTGTTTGATATTTGTTCGGTTGAATTTCAGATCAGTTGCAACTTGGAGAGCTTCAGTGTCTAATATAAAGTTTTTGTTTTGAAATTCTTGATGATTTTTAAATCAATGCCTTAAAAGATAAGAACCAGAACATACTATTTTGTTAAAAAATATCAAAGTAGGAAAATGAAACACAGGGGGAGTATAACATTCATATTTAGGGCATTATTAGGATATTACCGACAATTAACTTAGAGGCCGTGATAGCTCACTTTTGCAATCCGTTTACCAGGGTATAATTCCCACTTGATGCTCTAGTGCCCTTTAGTATGGCTTTATCCTCATTAACAGGTCCCTCGGAGAGGACCCATTAACCTTCGGTCCTATGATTGGTTGCTTACAACATCCATGCTTTCTTAGCAATCTGGGGAGCGTTTCATGAAAGGACTTGTCAGACGTTTTATCCGACAAGTCCCATTTTATCCGACAGTTGCCATAGTAACAGTGCTTCTTAGCCATTCAACATCAAGGAAAGATGTCAGATCTGACAACTTGTCGGACAAAAATGTTGATGAAACGCTCCCCCGGACTGAGAAAAAGAAATCACTACCTTCAAGAAAGACGTCTCTGCCTGTTTGCATCATTTTTTTACTGCAATATTTGACTTTTGCAAGAAAAGCCAGCTCGAACAACATCAGAGAAATATGGTCATAAATGCATTTAAGGAGGAACAGATCAAACGCTACAACTGGCATTCCTTTTCTGTGTGTCTACTCTTAAAATAAGTCTTAATCAGGAACAATGTCCGAAATTAATGTCATTATGAAAATTATTGAAAAGTAAAATCACGAAAAATCAATAGCGCCATCTTATGGAAGGAACAAGTCATTTGCCGCACCTCGTCTGCAAGACTAACATGGCGCTACGCACTTCCTGATTCAATGAGCGACCAAAATTGACGAAGGAGCTGGGATTGTTACTCTATTATTCTTTAACTGGATCGGTCTATGTATTCTGAATGCTGGAGAACTGTCAGGACACCTAGATCTATATTTTAGCTTCATCAGTTTTGAGAATTTATGCCGAGAACAACCCCTCCAACGATGTAACATGGGGCAGCAACAAACGAAGGATGGGGACCAGCGGAGGTCGTCCGCAAGTCACAGCGATCGCCCAGCCAAGAAGTCTGACTCAACCAAACGGAACCCGGGCAAGTCGGCCGTAGCTGAGCACAAAGTCGGTAGGTCACTTTGGGGAAGGGCTAGGCCTATGGCCTTGACCTTGGGCAGGGTACTGTATGTGAATGAAAGTAGATCATGGATCCAGGTCTCTTTGTGTTCTTGACAAGACTCACCATTTCCCATCAAAACTGTTTTGTTGCCAAATGTTGGATTGTTTGTTTGAATTTACTTTCATAGTATGATAGTTTGGTTAAAGTAACAGGTGAATGCAGGGATTGCAGGGGTGTGAGACTGAGAGTGAGACTGAGAGTTCAGATTTTTTTGTTTTTTATTTTCAGCTTAATTTCAGCTTATTTTTGGCCTTCCTCTGTACAAAAAGTATGGGAGCTCTTTCTATTTCAGACTTTTTCAACACTCTTCAGCTTTTTTCAGATCTTTTTATTTGTGACCACGTACTCACAACCCTGTGAATGTTTATTGCTGGATTTAATTAACGTCCAACTTCTGTTTTACTTTTAGTTTGTACACCGCAAACTGGGAGAAAATCAATTCTGCATTTTTATTTTGCCATTGCCTGGGGGGGGGGGGAGATGCAAAGAAAGTTTGCAACTTTTAAATTGAAGGGAAAGTGCAGCACTTGGTGATTGATGGTCACATGTCATGCAATGTAGATCTAATAAATCTAATGTTATGTCATCCAACTCAACTCCAAGGTTTATTGCTTGCATTGATGATTGACAGATTGAGCCTGTGACTGAGGTCTGAGTGAGAAGGAATAAATGATCAGTGATGAGGTTTTAGACTAGTTAAAACCTTTTCCTGTTTGTATTTGAACATTGAGTGTTGTTCATTTGGCACTAGTCAATGCACTCTACATACTGTATATGCTTAGCCTGGGTTTAACTTTAACACCATATTCAACACCGGACTATCGCACAGCTCATGAATATTGATGATTTTGCCACACAGAGCATGATTAATATGCCATTTCGACTTCTGTGATTGGCTAAGGCTTAGCCCCACTTTTCCATAGCCTTGTTTGGATTAATTGGTTTCACACTGCAGTTCTTAGCACCGCAATAAGCCGGCATACTATTTACTGTACCAGCCCACTTTGGTAAAAAGTGTTATTAGTTTGAATGAGTGACATTTTTGCTGTGCTGCCTTGTGAAAGGTGTATCGAGAGTAAGTTAAGAGTAAGACAGCTTAATTTGAGTTAAGTACTGAACAATTCGATTTTGTTCTTTTTTATGTACACTTCAATCAATTAAAATCAAACATTTTCATAGAAGATTGAGAATATAAATATGATTTTGGATTTCAGATTACATTATATTTCAGAAAAAAAAATTACAGGTCCAGAGCAGATTAAAAAAAAAGATTAAAAGAAAATCAATAAAGTTAACTAGCATTGCAACCTGCAAATGTAGGCCTTGGTAGGAAAGCTGGGGTGCAAAATAATTGTTTGAACTGTAGAAACTTTGCAAACCAAAATAAACAGATAAAAAATTAACTTGATTTCCGAGAAAGACCTTGTTACATGTACGATGTAGCTCAGGCCAATTAAAAACAAAAATGTTCATTTGTGTGAATTAGCTGTCACTGTTAGACACACTCACATACAATTTACAGCTCACATTAGGTTTATGTACAGTTATAGAAGAGTGTGAATACACATAAGGTATGAGAGACAACAGTTATGCCATTGAAGACACAATTATCTTTCCCTTTGTAGTGAGAATAAAAACTGAGCTCTACTGCTATTTACAGTGTATTGATCTACTCTCTCTCTATGCACAATAGCTTCTTTGGCTACCTGTTAATTCTAATGAGATACTAAGACTCAAAAGAGGATTTCACATTGTCAGCTTTCAATTGCAACTGCTTCTCACCTCATATGGAGATGACTACATGTAGATGACAAGCAATTGCAATTGAAACTAATTAAAATGCAAAGTATAACTTTGCAGTTTGCACAGTAAGTACATGTAAACTCTCTCCATATAGGGCGGCTGTAGGCATCCAGATAAACTTGCATACATTTCAGGCAAAAAGTTATTATTTTTAAATTTATCTGGCTACTTTTTACAAAATTCTACACTACACGTAACTGGCTAACTGCCTAAATCTGCATCATTGGAAGCTCTGACATTCCAAGCTTGGAGATTTCCAGGGCTCTTTTTGATTTTTTTCCCACCAATTATTTTATTTTTTTCTGCCATTTTTACATTAAACTTTTTGTCAATGGGAACTTCCCCTTAAAATCTAAGAATGAATTATTATTTCCAGCACAGTGTCTTCCCATAGCTTTCCAAATCTTATAATCACATTTTCAATATTACCATGATTGTATGTCATGATAATTGGAATTTATTGATTCTTTTGTAATTTTACCATTTCATGTTCATTTTCACCCTGTTTTGTGAAACGTTTGTCTGTTCAACTGTTACAAGCTGCAATCATATATGTTTTTATAATTTGAATTTTAATTTGAATCATACATATTTTATTTTATAAAGCTATTAAAAGAGACTTGATTTTTAGATAAATTAGTTAGCTGTAAGTTTATAAACCACATATTTCTCTCTCAAGTTAGAATACAAGTCACCCTTTTTTCTGTTCAATAGGCAATCAGGCTTAGACACCATTCTCACTACCGTCCTAAAACTAGTTTCCTGGAAACAAGTATAGACTATAGTGGAAACTAGGATGGTCGAAGTGGTCTTGGAAGTGATCTTCCGAACCAGTTCGGAAAACCACCTCGCAATGTATCGTAGTTTTCAAGATCGCTTTGCCTCGTTAAACTGGTTGTAGCGTAAGTGAGGACACAACTGGTCTTCGGGAAGCGATCTTTGTACATTTTGAGCACGCTACTCCACACACTGTGTGTAGAATGTCTTACGCTCAGGGGTGTGAGAGTTCAGATTTTTATCTGATTTCAGATTTTTTTTGTTATGATTTTCAGCTTAATTTCAGCTTATTTTTGGCCTTCCTCTGTATAAAAAGTATGGGAGCTCTTTCTATTTCAGACTTTTTCGACACTCTTCAGCTTTTTTCAGATCTTTTTACTTGTGACCACTCACACCCCTGCTTACGCTGCGGTTTCAAATTTAGCGCGAAACATGTCATTCCCACTGAGAGCATTCCCATAGCAACAAGCCACTTTACGTGAAGTGGTTGTGATAACTACATGTACTTTCAGCTGATCAAATGGAAATACTAGCAATGCAATCTTCCTAAACTGGTTTCCTGAACTGGTTTCCAGTTAGTATCAAAACTAGATAATGAGAACGTTGTTCAATACTGTAATATCTAGATTTTTTGTTCATTTTTTCTTCCCAGAAATCTCTATATTTGAATAGCCAGATGGTATCTTATGTTATATCTCAAGGTAGACAGATATACTTGTAAACCACTAAAGACAGATAGTCTTTAGTCTTTACAAACAGGTTCAACAAACTACATGTACATGTACATCCTTTCTCACATGTTGAGGTCATAATTTTGTTAATTAATTTGATATTTCTCAAGACTACTACATCATGTATGTACATGTAAGGCAGACGGTCTATACATGTTCATTCACATGAACCTGTGCTTCTACAGTTAATACACAATTTCTCTCTTACTGTAGACTGTATGATCAGATCGTGAAAACATGCTTTCCAAATTGTCGATTGTGGAAAACGCTTCTTTTTAAAGGAGAATGAAACTCTTGGAGCAAGTTAGCTTTTGTGAAAGCAGAAAAATCAAAGAATAAGATCAACAAAAGTTTGAGTAAAATAGGACTAGCAATAGAAGAGTTATGAGCATTTGAATGTCGAGATCACTAATGCTATGGAGATCCTCCCATTGGCAACGCAACCGAGATCTATGATATCACAGATGAACAACTCTCCCCTTTTGGACACTGAAAATATACCCCAAAACATCTCATTTTGCTCTTTCTAATCATATGACAAACGATTCATCAATGATATAATGTTGTGAAACCTCTGTACTTGTCCTCTCATAAAGAGAACACCTCACCTTGTGATAGATTCTATAAAAGTGAGAATATAAGTGAAATAAGTACTAAAGCAATGAGGGAGTTGTACGTGTGTGACATCACAGATCTTGGTCGCATTGCCAATGGGAGGATCTACATGGCATTAGTGATCTCAATATTCAAATGCTCATAACTTTCTTATTATTCATTCAATCTTCCTCAAACTTTCAACAATATGTTTCTTTGATTTTTCTCTTTGATATGGATTCAGCTGGTTTCAAGGGTTTCATTCTCCTTTAAATAGATCTTTGAATGTATACTTTATACCGGACATATGACTTCATAGTGCATGCTTGTACACCCTGTACGTGTACATGTATGATGCAGGCATTTTTTTTTCTGGGGTTTTCACAAGCTGCTGCCTAAGTCTGCAACATTTTGATAAGTCTTAACATAGCAGTATGTTAATTTTGGGGGGCTCTTTTGACTATTTTAGGGGCGAAAACGCCCCAAGACCCCTCGCAATATTTCCCTGATACGATGAAGGTTGGAAATTCTTTAATACTACTACTACTTCTACTACTACTACTACATGTAGTACTACTACTACTACTACTACTACCACTACTAATAATAATAATACATCACTTATATAGTGCGTATCAAACATAAAGTTTCTCTTTGCGCTTTACAATAGAGGAAACAAAAATAAATATCATACTATAAACAAAGTAATAGACCTACAGTATAAATTACAGCACTTAATATGTGAAACTTTACAATTGTTATCAATAAAATAATTACCAATATTATCATATAACACCAAATATGAACTACAGAAAAGAGGGGTTTTAATAATAAAAGCACGCACATGAAGTTTCATATTAAAGCCATCGGTGGGTGGATGTTGGACACTTGTCTCATTCTCTGCATTGATTATGAACACGGTGTGGATGTGGATGTCGCCTGATTGGAAGCTATTTTCAACTCACTGACTCATGGCTGATATTTTAGGCTTGGTTGATGTCGGCTCGAGCTGCCAAACAGAGCAGAATGTCCAATTCCATGGCAACAGAAGGAAAAAATGACAATGATGACCTTCATGAACGGGATCAAAGCCAGCGATTTTGACCTTTCAGATGAGCAGGTACATATGTACTTGAAAATAAATGTAGCAAATGTACACACTGTTTTAGTAGGCCTTGTACATAATGTATCAGATTATGTGTGCACTTTATCAAGAAAATAATCAGCAACATTTTTTAATATGTCGATCAGAAGTCTTGCAGTACAGGAGCGGATCCAGGATTTTCTAACTTGGGGGGGGGGCATCTTCGTACAGGAAAAAATTGACAAGCAAAAAAAAGGACCTCACTTGCGACTTGTGTATAAATGCATGACATACATATGAATTCCCATTGAAAAATATTCTTTGTGCCTTTCTAAAGAGGGGGGGGGGGGGGGTGGCACAGGTCAGATGTGCCCCTACATGTACATGCCTGTGCCATTCCCCCCCCCCCTTGATCTGACACTGACACAATAGTTTGCCAAGGTTCGAATCATTCCTGTTGTAACAAAAAAAAAAAAGAGAGATTCATTGGTCATCAAGAGATTCTCACCAGAAATTTGTTCTATTATTTAAAAAAAAAATCATTAAAGTGCATGCAGTGGAGCGTTGTGGCCCAGTGGATTAGTCTTCGGACTTTGAAACAGAGGGTCGTGGGGTCGAATCCCAGCCATGGCGTAATTTCCTTCAGCAAGAAACTGATCCACAATGTGCTGCACTTAATCCAGGTGAGGTAAATGGGTACCGGTAGGAAGTAATTCCTTAAAAAGCTGTGTGCGCTACATGTATGAACGCCTAGCTTAGCCGTGTAATATAGGAGCGCCTTGAGCACCTAACAAGGTGGATATGTGCGCAATATAAATACCCTATATTATTATTATTATGCATGGGCTATATCAATGCATCAATAGTAATACAATTAAAAACAAAAATGGGTCTACATGTACATGTATGAATGGGCATTCACGGTGGAATTGAGCTCATTGAAAGACAAGAGAAGTCTAAAGTCAACTTGAAAAAAAAATTGAGTAATACATGTACATGTACATTAATTGAGTGTGACATTTGAACAAATGATTTAAGAATAACTTAAAAATAGTAAGCACATATACATGTATGTACAAGCATATTGTATAATTGTTGTCAAGCTCGTGTCCAAATTTATTTGATATGCTATCTGATATGTCAGGAAGTACCCCCTAGTCTGTCCTTGTTGCTAGGACAGGTGGAACGAGGTTATCGACGCTGCCCTATTTCTGAAACTGGAATGATGGGATACCTGATGTTGTGCATTGGAGGTAGGGGCAGGGGAAGGGGGGGGGGAGTGTTTCATGAAGCAATCTTTGTTCTGAGCCAATCAGATGCAAGGGTTTCAGTAGCTTATAACAGTTGTCAGTGAAAATGATAATTTTTTTTTCATGAAATGCTCCCATGGTCTGTGGTCTGTTCACACTACATAAAATTGCATTGAAATAGTAGATCCTACATGTACATGTAGGCCTACTGTAAAGTGCGTATAGCACAGTTTGGAGATTCATATTGTGAAAGGGGCATTGATTTTAATAGACTAGAGAACAAAATTTTTATTTTAATTCCATGAGGGCAATAAAAATATCAAAAAGCCCCCCCCCCCCATTCACAACGCTTTTTATTCTGTGCCAGGTGACAGTCACCATATTTTATAGTTAATGATATATATTACTGTACAAGTATTTTTATTTTTCCCATGAAAAGTGATGACTTTTCTGGTCAAAGAATCTAGCTTGCTTTATAAAATGTAGCCTACATAAATGTACCATGTATGTCTGGCTCTGTGCACACGATTTTACAATGTGGAGGTACATTGTAGGCAAAATGTGTTGTCATACTCATACTTGTAGTTGTATGAAGCATTGAAATGAACGTATGATGCGTCATCCTTGCAGAATTCGTCCAGAACATCACTCTAATTCATTGAAATTGATGGAAGTTACTTCCAAATGTGTCTACAAGATTGGTCCCATCTGAAATGCATTATTGTATTATTTACATTGTAATGAAAATTATGTGCTTAGTGCCTCGAGACTACATGTACAGTGTACATGTGTAAATCTACAAATTTGTATGTTTAAAGGTAGGACTGTAGTACATTGCATACTTGCAAATTTATTGGTTGAGTGCACACATTCAGACTTTGTCTAAATTTATTTAGCATATTGCGATAATTTTTTTGTTCGTTCATCAATGCCATGATGAAAAAAAACCCTTCAATTTTACGCCAAAAGTTTGGACAGGTATTTGATATCGAACTTGTTTTCATGAATGCTTCATAAATTTTGATGGTGTAATGCCAATATTATGCATAATAATCTCCATGACGGTCTGGGCATGGCACTGCAGTATGCATTTCGTACTAGTTTATCCCGTAGTAACTACATTGTATAAAGTGTATTGTACTCTTGCCATATTGGTGCAATGATGAGGAAAGTAAATTGAGAGGTACATGTAATGAATATGACAATGAAAATCTATGAGGAATGGATGGATGCATGCAGAGATGGCGAAAGCATGGAAAAGATGAATAATTTTTTTAAATGATGAATTGAATATGCGATATCCTGAAGTTCGTGTAGGTCCATGGATGGATGGTGATATGAGAGTGAGAATGGCCAGTTTGAGGAGGGATAGAGTGACTGAATGGGCTGGTCGGTGGGAGACGGGAGGGGAGGGAAGGAGGAGGAGGGGAGGAAAAAAGGAGGGGAGGAAAGGAGGGGGAGAGGGAAGGAGGAGGGAAGGAGGGGGGGAGGGAGGGAGGGAGGGAGAGGGGAGGGAGGAAGGGGAGGATGCGGGGAGGGGAGGAGGATGAGGGGGCGGGGAGGAGGGGGAGGGAAGCAGAAGGAGAGGAAGCAGGAGGAGAGGGAAGGGGGGGGGAGAAGCAGTTTGAAGGAGGAGGGGGAGGGGGAAGGAGTGTGATGTTACTTGAGAGAGAGATGTGATGGAAAATAACGAGAGGGAAATGCAGCATAAAAGTGCCTTAATTTAGGGATATGAGACCGGAAATTAACTGCCGTGTTTATTGTATGAAGGAAAAAAAATAATGGAACATTCCTCCTATCAAGTTTCATTTTTACATTTGTACAGGTTTTGGTACAGGCCTACTTTATTCAATGTTTGCAGTTGATGTGTTATAGACCTCAGTCACCTTTAAAAAGTTTACATAAATGTACTGTACATGTACATTACATGTTATTTTTCTTGAAATTGTGACCATAGACTAATATTAACAGTAGAGTAGACGTACATGTATTATGTACGTCACAAACGGGGGGAGGGGGGGGGGGGTGGCATAGGAGGGAGAATGCACACTGATTTCCCAGGATTCTAAACAAATGAGTAATTTCCTATGGCGCAGACGTGTATGGCTTGTGGGCATTGATGTCAGTCTTGAAAGCCAGATTGCCATCGCATGATACCACCTGATGTAATAATGCCCAGTTCACAGTACAACTTGATTTCATTTTCATGACATAACTACATGTTTCGGCCTACACTTTGTAGAAGATATTATTTTCTGGTGTAAAGGTCAAAATATGAAACAATGAATTGTGTAAATTACTGTAGTATTGTGAGGTACATCCATGTCACAAAAAGGAGGATATTTACTTCAGAATAGAAACCTGATGAAAAGTGTAAGGTTATGAAAAGGATTTGCATATAATTATACTGAATATATGGCTCCTTGCATTTTGTCCCTTGCCGTAATGCAGATTCAGTTGTCAAGCAAACTGCCCTTCAGTTAAAAAAAAACTCTCTAGTGTGAATGATCCCCTAGGCCTTATAAAAATGTACTAAACTTCATAATTCTACATAACTATCGTGAGTATAGTAATATGGTATGAATTCCCTCTTGGCTTCTATGCTTGCCAAAATCGTTCATGTAGACTCAGTCAAGACGAGAGTGTATTCCCGCGTGTCGTTCACATTCAACCCGTCTCGGCTCACAAAAGACACATTGTCATTGCGTTGTGTTCACGGTTTGCACGCTACAAGTATGATTAATAAATTGAGCTCACATACGGGGGAAGTATTTTTTCTTCAACTTCCTTTCTGGTTTAACCAGGAATAGGTTAGCTGAGTTTCCTGGGCAAACAGAAAGTAAACTCCAACATTCAGAGATACCCCTTCTGTTGAACATCTATTAAAATTGAGGTTTTCTTGTAGGTTGCAATAATTTACAAAATAATTAATACTTTGGGCAGGTCCGTATTCTGGAGTTGGGTTTCATTTAAACTCTGGTCTAAAGTTGTGTTTTAACTATTGATAGCCAGTTGTGACACACAGTATATCTATAACAGTAGAGGTGCAATGAATCAGCTCATTTGACTATCAAATCATTCTATACCAGTTGTGGGAACAATCTCAAAATGAGTTCAAAGAGAATCCAATGAAATTACCACCAAAGTGTTTGTAAAAGAAAAGAAAAATATGTGCCAAATAGCTCTGGGAGAAATAAGAAAAATAAGCATAGAATTCCACCAAACCCAGTACTTCGTAGATGATAGTATACCAAACTTTATCTTGAAAAGAAGGAGGCCTATCTTAATATCACTGTGAATGTGAAACAAAATACTAATACTCGCCAAATGATTGTACATAGTAGCCTACTCGTTAGATACATGTACTGTACATGCATAGTCTTTTAAAATGAATTTTCTTCGTGTACCTGTATGCCTTAATGTACACATGAACTTGTTATTCTGAAGTTTATTCTGGCTGAATGAACCCTAAATAGGTGTCAAGTCTTGCAGGTAATCATATCACACCTATTCAAATGATAAATGTATGACCGTGGATTGGGGTGAGCTGTGCTATTGTAGCCCATATGTTTACGATCTCACCATTGAAGAATATCAATATATTCCTCATTCCAGTTGTTATTCAAAGGTCATTTTTGTCCTTGCATTTTCTTACATGTATGTACTTGTACTCATGATAAAAATTTGCCAGAGTTTGATATTGGATTTAGATTTGAAATATATACATGTATATTTTCAATTTGCAGTTTAAGTTGTTTCTTGGTTATAAATAAGTATCGTTTCAGTATTAACTGGATTATTGCAACCACCCACCTTATACATGTACTTGGAAAAGTCATTAATTTTGAACATCATGCATTTATACATGTATGTAAATATCACTTGTGTGTTGGCAATCAAGCATAGATTTTACTTCTTTGAGAACAGCCAAGAGTTCCATTGAATGTGTTTTTGTTTCCACGTCATAAACCAGAGGAATAGGTGAATGCATTTCTTTTTTGAGATAATTGATTCTTGGTTGTGTTTCATTCAAGTTTTTCAACGACTGAACTTCTGAAGAGGATTTACCAGTGAAATGGCAAAGCTGCTCGGATATTGCATTAACCTGTAAACCTCAGTGTACATAGTGGCTTTACATGAACGTACTGTACATTGCCATGCAATTTCCATATTGCACAGTTGAGTAAACGCTGGCCAGGGCCGTGGGGGAGAAAAGGAATTATCTGGGCCTTCTGGGGCCACTTTATTTTTAGCTCACCAGCCCTAGGTGGTTTCAGACCGCCTCGAAGTTTGTCAGTTCCTGGTATTTTCTGATCGGGAAATTTGCCCCGATCAGAAAATACCAGGGCAATGTGAAAGCAAATTACGCGTAATCTCCCCGAAAGAAAATACCCACTAAATTGTGAACAAGTTTTTAAAAATACGAGAACTTTTGTGGGGATTTTTCCAAGGTCACATGTATTTTGGCAATGTGAAAGCAAATTACGGGAACTTTTAGCCCAGCGTGTAGTTGGGCGCGGGCGCCGTGGGTGGCTGCTGAGCTAGTGATTTCGAATCTCGCGCCTTGCCTGCTTATCAGACCATACTGCGCATGCTCGTAACTTCAAGAACTTATTCCAAAGGGTAGGTTTCGGGGCGGTGTGAATGAAGGAATAAATAATGGGTATTTTTTAGCCAAAAAAAGTACTCATAATTTAACAGGGATTCTTATGATCGAGGCGGTTTGAAACCACCTACTGTGTTTTAAATACAGTTTTATTTGGACTCTATGGCCCTTATTCGAACTGTAGACCCTAGACCATGGTCTATAAACTTTGTGCTAAATTTATGATAATCTTAAGTGTCACAATTTTATTTACATACCATGTTTACTGTGATCTTTCCCAATAGTGGTGAAGACATCTAATATTTATCCTTCCAGGACAGTTAAGAATGACATGAGAGTCAAATGAGCTGATATATGCACATTAAAACCTCTAATATGCTTTCACAATGTACTTTTTTTCCTTAACCCCGGGAAATTGGTGGGGCTAAGGGGGGGCCTTAGCCCCACCAATTTCCCGGGGTTAAGCTTAGCCCACTTCGTTTTCACACTACGTCTTAGCAAAGTGGGCTAGCACGGTAAATAGTACGGTACTATCTGGCCCTGCAAAAAAGCAGGGTTAGCCGGCTTATTGTGGTGCTAGCACAAAATTGCGGTGCTAAGAGATGCAGTGTGAAACAAACTGGGCTAAGGAAAAGTGGGGCTAAGCAATAGCCAATCATAGAAGTCGAAATTGCACGTTAATCAAGCTCTGTATGGTAAAATAATCAATATTCATGAGCTGTGGGATAGTCCAGGGTTAAGGCGTTAACCCCGGCTAAGCAGATAGTATGGGGTTAAGAAAGACAGTGTGAATAAAAAAAAAAGATAGTATGGGGATAGTCAGGGGTGAAGGATAGTATGGGGTTAAGGAAATGCAATGTGAAAAGCATACATGTATACATGTACTGTAAAGATTTATGGCACTGTTGGCTATCCTTAGTTGAACCACAACTTTAAACCAGAGTGTAAGTTAAACCTTAGTTCAGAATATGGGCCTATGGGAATTTCAGGGGGTCTTTTTGTTTTTCCAGGGCTCGTAGGGGTTATGGGGGGGGGGGGGATGGTGATTTTGCCCTGAGCCCTGTGAATTTGCCCGGAGCCCCTGTGTAAATTTTTCCCTGCTGAAAGCTGTTTGATGTCATGTCTGGTCCCAGTCTGTTGGTAAATATCAAATGGTCCTTGCACTGTAGAGATTTACAGTCTCCGTTTTAACTTTTAGTTGTATCAATCATTACCCTGAGGACTAGAAACCGATAGGAAGGCCTCCTTGATCCCAAAGTACAGCCCTCTTTAGCCACTTTCACACCTGTCTATTGAAAATACCTCTGATTGGGTAGACCCTATCCTAGGCCCGTATGCAGGGGGTGGGGGGGGGGGGGTTGCAGGGGTTCAAACCCCCCTCAGATTTGTTTGAAAACCTTTAAAAAAAAATTTGTTATTGGTTGTCAAATTTTCATTCAACTCGAAACCCCCTCCTCAAAAATCCTGTATACGCTACTTCCCTATACTAAAAATAAGAAAATTTTGCATTGTGTAAAATCTCTGCAAGATGCTTGGGCTCGTCGTTAATCCATTAATAAAGGCATGTGTGAATGCGTGAAGCAATTAGCATTACATGTACTATTCTTTCAATATGCCTGAACAAGTTCACCTACATGTAATTCACTGGTATTATTTCCAGACAGTGGAGGTGCGAATGCTCCAGCACCTCTCAAGATAAGAAGGTCAAGATCATAACCTGACCAAGAAGTCACACCACCAGCTAGAAGTCTACAAACAATCATCAACTTTATAGTTTGAGACTGACCAGGGAAATGGTCAGAGAGTCATTTACTTAATAAACTAGCTCAGGGATGATTTATTAAAAGTATCTTCCCATTGTAAAAAAAAAGTAGACCTGTGTTTAGTTCACTTGTTGGGGTATGCCCCAGAATTCACATAGGGTCAAATTAATGTTCAATAACTGCCAGTCACAACTTTATACAGGAGGGTTAGTGCAGTGTTTGTCTAGGTGGTTATAGAGTTGAGCGCTGGAGCCAGCGAGTGCTTGAGCTTACAAGGTTATGACCCATGGAAAAAGGAAATCGACTTTCCTTAGAGACTTTGCTTGCAGGAAGCGTAGGGCCCTACGTACATTGTGGGTACTCCCTTATAAGCGCATGCAAGTCGGGATAGAGAGGGAACAGAACACCTTATGGTTCTTGGCGACCCGACCCTCAAAACCCATGCAAAGAAAGTAATAGATGCATGCACAAGGCTTTATGTAAAACCAACACCTTCTTGACTGAAATACAGTACAGATAAAATCATTATTTTCTGATCTATTGCACAAGTAGGCCTATATCTTGCTCAACTTTTAATTTAATTGAAATATCAAGGTTTCAAGATGATCTGAGTTTATGACATTGCAAAATTGTAATATTAACTAATGAGATTGTTTTTACAAGCCTGGAGTTAAAAAAAGTAATAATCAAAATGAGTTGATATTAAGTTTCTGGATGAGTGGTGTCATGTGATACATGATCATTTGACTTTGCGGTGAAACTTGTTAAGATTGAAAATTAGTATAAATATTTACAATGCATCAACCTGTATTGATTGATCATACATGTACATGTACAGTGTATGCATAAAACGCCTTCAGAGTTGTGAATAATGTATTTAAAACTTGAACTCTTTTTCTTTGATACTGTTGTGGTAGTGGCTGTCAAGTTTGCTTAAGGTCTATTTGCAACTTGCAAGCCAAGTCTACTCTGCTTTTAAAAATTGATGTTTAAAAAAATAATCTTGGAAGCCCAATTCTGAAATATCTTTGAAGTTGGATGTTACAAAATCTAAAATTTTCCTACTCTTCAAAATAAATCTGTGATCCATATTATGCAGATATACTGAAGGCACAATGCAAATGAGGTCTGATGTTGTCCTGCGATATTAAACTCTTCATTTCATTGCTTAAAAAGTTGGATTATCATGTATGGAAACATTCAGTTTAACAAACTCTATTGAAAGTACAAGGAGTAATAATATCCCTACAGTTCCCCTCACTTTTTTTTTTGGGGGGGGGGGGCAGGTGGTATGGATGGGTTGTTCAAATATCAAATGATATTGAAATTAAGAATCAAAGTACAAAGGAGGGTGGGGAGTAGGGGAGACCGGGGTTAGTTGGAACATTTTTGACAAAAATAGCGGTAAAATCCAAATAGACTTTACTCGAGAAACAATCAGTATATCAGCTTGAAGCATATATCGCAGGGCTTCAATTGTACCCCATAAAATTTTTAACTCTATTATGGTTACTGAAAAAATCCACCTTTAATAAGACCATCGCAAACGTTCCAACTTACCCCAATATCGGGGTAAGTTGGAACATGGTATGGGGTAAGTTGGAACACTGGATGGTCAATTAAGAATTATACTAAAACTACTTAAAACTGTAATATTACATGGTTTTAGCCTATTTACTTTATCTTTTTCAAGTTCAAAATATTAAAGTGTGGGTTCGTTGAACTTTATGTTTTCTTTTATACAGCCACTCACACAAGCAGACTCTGTAGTAGAATTCCGAATATTTGGGTGCATCTGAGTTTACATACAATTAAGTGTACTATCAGCAATTTCATGTACATGTACTTCTGCATCAAATTTATAAGACAAAAATTAATTGTTTATATTGTATTCATTAATTAATTTTTTTTTAAGTTTTTACCTTTAACTCTATATATTAAGTTAGTAGAATGCTAATTTTTGGTGAGAGTATCAATTTTCACAAAACAAATATCCACCAAAAAATGCAAAAAATACAATTTCTTATGTATTTTTTGTCTTTATTTGTATTTTTGTTTTTTCAAACCTTTGTTTTTTCCGATGGACTTTGTCAGGAGTCTTTTGCGATCATAAATAGCATAACATTGATCTTTTTGAACCAGCAAAAGCAAAAAAATTAATCATACATTTATGACTTTTGGTTGAAAAACACAATTTGCATTGACCTTGTACATGGAATCACGTTTTTGAACAATTTTGGGTCCGAACATGCACGTACAATTTGTTGGGTAATTTTGAAATCGCGCACACAGGCATCGCAAATTTGGTCTCAAATGATGCACAAGACTTGAAAATAAAAAGTCAGCGAGCAGTGTAGTAAAAAATTTTGTGCAACAGGGTAGTGACGAAATTTCTCGAGGGGGGGGGGGCTCAAATTGACACCCCCCCAATTTTGATAAGGGTTAATATTGCATTAATTGCCTACAATAGGCCTTAAATGCACACTCAGACCTAACTGATAAACAAAACAAGCATGGTATACAATACATGTTCAAAAGAGTATGAAATATCAAATCCAATATTTTTATTCATAATTATGTTTGGGGTAAGTTGGAACATGTTCCAACTAGCCCCTTCAACTTTGTTCCAACTAACCCCGGAGGCCCATTTGACGTTTATAAGCTTACAGCACAAAAAAGGGACTTCTCAATGACATATCAATAACCTCATTTTGTAGCTTGGTATAAGTGTCTATTATACCCCCAAACTGGCCAACTTGATCTATAAACTTCTCCGAGATAATCAAACATTTCTGAACAAGAAAAAATTACTCAGAAGGTCAAAAAACAAAAATTTGTTTCTAACTTCACCAGGCTTGTTGCATATGTGTTGTCTGTAATATGGTGGATGGCTGTTGATAATGACAATAAATTGAGGGCAGTATTGCAGAAATTTATTTAAAGACGTTAGAGAAAATTACAATGTTTCAACTTACCCCATGTTCCAACTAACCCCGGTCTCCCCTATTGACCCCTGTGACACTTCTTCCCTGAAACATCTACATGGAAATGATGGGGGGGGGGGTGTTCTGGACCCCTGTGACACTCCTTCCCTGAAACATCTACATGGAAGTGACGGGGGGGGGGGTGTTCTGAACCCTGTGACACTCCTTCCCTGAAACATCTACATGGAAGTGACGGGGGGGGGGGGTGTTCTGGACCCCTGTGACACTCCTTCCCTGAAACATCTACATGGAAGTGACGGGAGGGGGGGGGGGGTGTTCTGGACCCCTGTGACACTCCTTCCCTGAAACATCTACATGGAAGTGATGGGAGGGGGGGGGTGTTCTGGACCCCTGTGACACTCCTTCCCTGAAACATCTACATGGAAGTGACGGGAGGGGGGGGGGGTGTTCTGAACCCTGTGACACTCCTTCCCTGAAACATCTACATGGAAGTAACGGGGGGGGGGTGTGTTCTGGACCCCTGTGACACTCCTTCCCTGAAACATCTACATGGAAGTGACGGGGGGGGGGTGTTCTGGACCCCTGTGACACTCCTTCCCTGAAACATCTACATGGAAGTGATGGGAGGGGGGGGGGGGTGTTCTGGACCCCTGTGACACTCCTTCCCTGAAACATCTACATGGAAGTGACGGGGGGGGGGGGGGGGTGTTCTGGACCCCTGTGACACTCCTTCCCTGAAACATCTACATGGAAGTGGGTGTTCTGAACCCTGTGACACTCCTTCCCTGAAACATCTACATGGAAGTGACGGGAGGGGGGGGGGTGTTCTGGACCCCTGTGACACTCCTTCCCTTAAACATCTACATGGAAGTGACGGGGGGGGGGGTGTTCTGAACCCTGTGACACTCCTTCCCTGAAACATCTACATGGAAGTGACGGGGGGGGGGGGTGTTCTGAACCCTGTGACACTCCTTCCCTGAAACATATACATGGAAGTGACGGGAGGGGGGGGGGGGTGTTCTGGACCCCTGTGACACTCCTTCCCTGAAACATCTACATGGAAGTGACGGGGGGGGGGGGGTGTTCTGGACCCCTGTGACACTCCTTCCCTTAAACATCTACATGGAAGTGATGGGGGGTGTTCTGGGCCCCTGTGACACTCCTTTCCTGAAACATCTACATGGAAGTGATGGGGGGGGGGTGTTCTGGACCCCTGTGACACTCCTTCCCTGAAACATCTACATGGAAGTGATGGGGTGTTCTGGACCCCTGTGACACTCCTTCCCTTAAACATCTACATGGAAGTGATGGGGGGGGGGTGTTCTGGACCCTGTGACACTCCTTCCCTGAAACATATACATGGAAGTGATGGGGGGGTGTTCTGGACCCCTGTGACACTCCTTCCCTGAAATATCTACATGGAAGTGATGGGGGGGGGGGGTGTTCTGGGCCCCTGTGACACTCCTTCCCTGAAACATCTACATGGAAGTGATGGGGGGGGGGGGGTGTTCTGGATCCCTGTGACACTCCTTCCCTGAAACATCTACATTGAAATGATGGGGGGGGGGTGTTCTGGTCCCCTGTGACACTCCTTCCCTGAAACATCTACATGGAAGTAATAGGTGGGGGGGGGGGTGTTACAAATGATATGGTTGATTAGCCTCACACCTCAGACTGTCAGCCAAGCTCTCTTCTGCTTCATCGTCTTCTTACCATGGCGCTGTTACACAAAGATTAGCGATTAATCATACTCTCAATTTTTATGATTAATTGCACATTATAGTCAGTGCAATCAATCGTAAAAAAATGTTTTGGGATGATTGCTAAGCTTTGTGTAATACAGGCCCCAGGAAAACTCTCTAGGGCAGAACAAGGTCAGTGACAACTGCTTCATAACCATGATACATGGCTAGAGTCATGCATGCATGCGGGCAGGCATTAGACTCATTACCCTATCACGCCTATCATATGCAGTGATCAAATCCTGGAATAAATATGACAAGCCCTATGTAAAACCATGGCCCTACAGTATGCTGAAACCCAATTCAAGAAACAATACATTGAAACCTACATTTCAGACCTATAAAGCTACATGTTCGAAAAGAATAAAAATAATTCAGATGATGAACAAAAATATTGAACATTAGTTTTCAAAAATGTTAATCTTGAAAATCAAAATATTAGTTCTACAGTTAAACTATTAAACTTTCTGTACATGAGTTCCTTGAAATGTGGTCCATAAGGGTCTTTAGACCACATCATTGTATCGGTGCAAGAACGCCCTTACACACCACACTTTTTTTCAACGCATGTCATGTGCAAAAAGTCCTTAGCAGCACGCATTATGTTAAAGGGCATTGCGTATTAAAGGGTGTTTTTACACCAATGAGGTGTGTATAAAAAACATTTGCTCAGGGTGTTCTTACACCACACAACAAAATTAAACAAAATAAAACTGCTATTGAATTATTGAGAGGTTCTACAATGATTTTTTAATCCTGTGTTTTGTAAATTTTCAACAAGGGCTTACTAGCCCTTGTATTAAAAGAGTATACATGGTAGGCGTCATGCCCCCCAAAATATTTGGGGGGTTACTTTTCGAAACATACTGCCTATAAAACCTGCAACATTGGATAAGTTTTCCATTGCAACGAATTGGGATTTTCCAGGGCCCCTTTTTGTCTCGCCTGCATAGCAGAGCGAGACTATAGGCGCCGCTTTTACGACGGCGGTGGCGGTGTCAACATCAAATCTTAACCTAAGGTTAAGTTTTTGAAATGACATCATAACTTAGAAAGTATATGGACCTAGTTCATGAAACTTGGGCATAAGGTTAATCAAGTATTAGTGAACATCCTGCTCTAGTTTCAGGTCATGTGACCAAGGTCAAAGGGCATTTAGGGTCAATGAACTTTGGTCAAATTGGGGATATTTGTTGAATTACCATCATAACTTTGAAAATTTATGGATCTAGTTCATGAAACTTGGACATAAGGTTAATCAAGTATTAGTGAACATCCTGCCTGAGTTTCAGGTCACATAACCAAGGTCAAAGGTCATTTAGGGTCAATGAACTTTGGCCAAGTTGGGGGTATTTGTTGAATGAACATGGTATTATGTCATTATATGATTGGTGTTTTTGTGAATTATTATTTTATAGTAGTTTTCAAAGTTAGCACTGCTGCTCTATTAAATCGCGTAATGCAGGCGAGACTGCCAGAGGCGTTCCAATTGTTTGTAATTTGCAGGGCATTTATGAGCATTTGCGGGGCAAAATCGCCCCGAGCCCCCCCCCCCCCCCATGTAATTTATTCCCTGCTGCAATACATGTGTAATCCTACTTATGATAGTTAAGATCAAAAGTCTCCTCATTTGGCCAAATAGTAGTTTTGTGCCAGCCTGTATTCAAGTGTAATATACATGTACACTGTATGAATACTTAAAAGTGGATATGATAGCTTGGCTGTACATGTACATGTATGCATATGGCATATTTTGCAATTACGGATGTAGATGGTCTCAAATTGAAGGTCCATGTATTGCCAGGACGAGCAAACGCCTTCCCACCGAGCGGGTAATCCGTCCCTTGTGCCTTCAATTTTTCAATCTTTTGTGATGCAAGCAGAGCATTTGCACAATGAAAAGCACCATGATTCAATGCACCGAGTGTCACATTCTCTGTCAATGTGACAGCATGGTGCCGATAGGGCCATACTTGACATTGATTTCAATAGAGTTATATTGTGCTAGCAAAGAATAAAATCATTTGGTATTAAGGCATTAGGCTTTATTGATGCTTTTCTCATCTTATCATTATTTCTTCTTCTTCGTTGTCTTCTTCTGTGTCTTTTTCTTTTCTTCATTGTCGTCATCGTCTTCTTCTTCTCCTCTCTACTTTTCTTCATTATTTGCTCAGTAAAAAAAATTGACTGTAGTAATTGAATGTGTAGTTAATCAATGCCATCAGTATTATAGTGATAAACAGCCACACTTTGCTTTGGTCCTTCAAAGATATATATCTGGGGGGGATTACATAAAGCTAATCGTAAACAAATTAAAAGCGAATTCAAGAACGACTGGTGAACCTTTCTTGCGCGCCAAGCCCTCGCCAATGAACATTTTTGTGTGTACCATTCACCACAAGAAAGGATCACCAGTCATTCTTACAGTCGCTATTAACCCACCTGATTCTATCTATATAAGATGTAGAACTAGTACATACATGTACACAATATTCACTATATGAGGATGATGTGCTCGTTGATGCATTTTTTGTTGTTGTTAAAAGAAAATATTGATAGTTTAATACAGAGAAAGTAATGAACAACGGTTGCAAGAAACATAATTTCAAGCTGTAAATGATATTGGTTATAATAATGGCTGTATAGTGATTATGGTGAAAAGTAGTAAAGATGTAGAATGTGATGGAGAAGAAGAAGAGAAAGCGGGAGGTGGGGAGGAGAGTTTGAAAATAATCTTCAGAGTGTAGATCACTGTATTATCCCTGTTAAAAATAGTTGAGATATGCAAGTATATTGTAGATATAATAACCAGAGTTTTTATGAATAAGAACTTAAAGCATGATCTCAGTGGGCCCTGATGATGTTATATTAAAACCAAACAGTGGAATAAATTATCCCAAAAAATTATGACCCCCCCCCCCCCCCCCCGTGTCCCAATTATCTGATTCTGTTGAAGGCACATGTTCAAATGAGCTGAAATTGTACCCTTTTCAAACTTTCATGTCAGTGGGTTGTTGTTTTATTTTTATTTCTTTTTTGCATATGATCTTATACATGTTATTTTACCCTCTTGCCATAAACTCAAGGGAATCTGCAGACAGAGACCCTGATTGAAACTTTTATCAACAAGTGTGTCTTCTTACAAGAATAGCATTATAAAACTTGCTGTTCTGTACACAAGTTATTGGCAGGGACTTTAGACTGCATATTCAGACCACTTTTATCAAGTGAAGGGTTTGTGCAGTAAACTAGCATCTGCCCCCATCACCCCATATAAACGACTGCAATAAAAAACAAGAACAAACCCCGACAAAATTCTTCACTAAACCATAGTGAAGTCTACAGTACATCTTATACAGTATATAAAGTTGTAGGCCTACTTTCTACATGTACATAACACAGTAGTCTCCATACTTGTTCACCTGTAACAAACCCATGAGCTTTTAGAACTACTGAATAAGAAAAGAGGAAGCAAATATTTGCTGAAGTTCAACTCAGTATTCTGCCTATTAAAGATTTTATGTGCGAGGTCAGTAGAAGTGAATGTGTTCTCATTGGCTCATGCTTGACTAGATTGAAGTGCTTCAAGTCATGTATTCTTTGCACAGTTCATGTGAATGTGAACATGCCCCGAACTGTCCTCAGGAAAATGGCTCTTGGAGAGGAGGATGGTGTTACAAGAAGGTTTGAGATCCAGTAGGAAAGAGACTCCAGCTTTGCATAAATTTCCACAACATTACCATACTATCTTGGAATTCAAAATGGGCACATTCATCTTGAAAAGTTTGTACATGTACATGTACATTGCAGTGTGAGAGCTTTTCCCCGACTTTTGATACTTGCATACTTGTAGGCCTGTAGGCTTAATGTAGGTCTTAATGAAAATCTGAATTTTCCAGAAGAGGAGCCTTTCACAGTGAAAGCATGATAGTTCATGTTTTAGAGAAGCATCACTTTTTGTGGTTTTAGCTCTGGGAATAAAATGATTTGCATGAAAGAAGAAAGAAAAGAGGTAAATGTTCGAAAGAAGTCTGACATTGACACTGTAGGAAGAATACATGTAGAGTCCCAGGTATCAAGGGAGATACATGTACATGTATAAATTTGTAATCACTTACCTAGTACATGCCTGTGCACATTGCCAGTTGGCCTATGTAACACTGAGCCCCCCTCCCCCCCCCCCCGGGACGAAAATGTCTTTATAATGAATCTGATATCTGCACCTGTATGTAAATCATACAGTGTACATGTATGTTGCCATTTTTTGGAAAACATACATTAAACATGTGACACGTTTATGTTATTATGGATCTCTTATTATAATTTGCTTGAATGCAACACTGTTGTAATGGAAGTGCTGTTCAGGTCATTTTGGGTTCATAGCACTTCAAGGAGGGTTTATGAGAAAGTAGGACACATTTATTGTTGTAGTGACTCACGATTTCTGTTGTCTTTTGACAGACAGTTAGGAATATTATGCGTGGTACATTGTAACATTCATTGTCATCTCCCTTTCTGCTGCTCAAATGAAAAGCTAGCGAATGCTCCCAACTCAAGGTCATATTTCATGATTTGAACATTTCAGCTCTTTAAAAATTTTGCTCTTACCCACGATGCCCTAGGACTCCATCTTGGGTCTGGAACGCGAAGATTAGCAATTAATCGTACACTTGATTTTCACAATTGATTGTGCATTGTAGTCAATGCAATCAGTTGTAAAAAAATGTTCTACAATGATTGCTATAAAGATTTGTGTTACGGGTCCCAGGATAAGTTTCATTTTTTTCAAGTAAAAATGTATCCCAAAAAGCATGAATAAGATGAATACCAATTTTAGTCTAAGATTGTCCTCTGATCTAATGTCAATTTTTTTTCTGCCTGTAAAAATGGTAACCGATCTTCTGTTGACTTTGGCCTATTGTCATTGTGTCCCGCATGTACATATTGATGTTAGTAGTCTAAAATCAACTGGAATTGCAAAAAATCAATCATAGACTCAAGAAATGATAAATGGCATTTCATGGATACAACAAATGTGAATTTGGAATGTTTAGCAACTCTTTGGTTGGATTTTACTGTAAAACGGTTTTAATACAAAATGGTGAACCATGCTAATTCACTGGTGGTTAAATATTTTGACTCGGCCTGAATGCAATAAAAAAATTTTTTTTCCACACTGCTAAAATGCCAACGAACTCCTTGCAAATGCCAAGTCTTGCAGTTATTTCTTCCAATAGTTCCAAGGATATTACAAGTTCTTTGCTTTCAGTTTGGCAAAAGTTACCTGAGTTTGGTAATTGTGATCTTGTATGGGTATGAAAGTGCCTGTCCTTTGTGACAAGATATATTGACAATGAATGTACATTTTACATGTACCTGTAAGCTTTTGAATGCCCATCAATCAAGACACTCAGAAAGATGTACATGTAATATGAGAACACTTGTATTTCTATATTGTCTTGAGTATCTAAAAACAAAAGGAATAAGAGGGCAGAAATGTATATGTACACCTAGAAGCACTTGAGAGGATTTTCAATCAATTTTCAGGATGAGCTCTGGCATACAAGTGCTTTTGAAAATCTATCCAGGTTTCTCAAAGCAGGTCTACGGAGATGTACAGGACATACAATGAAATAGGCCTATTAACTCCGGAAAATGAGCGTGAACTTTGAAGCTTTGTGTTTTTAGGGGCATGTTTCTGCTCCCACTTTTCAGGCCAGAATCAGCATTTTCATACGTGATTTATAGTTGCATCCTTGCTTATTTTCATTTTAATAAACAACGTTTCAAAAAGTAAAAATGAATTCAATATTCGACTGGGCCCTATTTACAGCCGATCGGGTTTAATAAATTCATTTACTGGTTTTTCCGTAGTAGTGCTGCATTAGAATCAATGTTCTTGATAAATCTTCCTTCCATGGGGAATTATAAAGTGAGAAGGTTTTTTTTTAAATTATTTTAGCTTTTTTTTTTTGGGGGGGGGGGATGGGGATCTTAGGCATGGCAGGGGTATACACTATTCATTCACTGTCTTTCTTCATTGAAATGTAGAATCCATGTACTTGTGAAAAGTGCAAATATGATCTCCAGCCCTCTCAAACACAACAAAACATGTTTAACTTGTAGATAAATTAGTGAATGACTTTGACTTTGACTTTGTCGTGTCTTTCTCACGACAAAGATGCCAATTTTGTGACAATGACTTTTTCGTCCATCTCCTTCCATAAATAACCATGGGTCATTAATGTTCAGTGAACTTCAGTCCCTGTTGTAACAAATTGTTGTGTATTTCAAATCAGTGGTTCGAAATGTTTCCCTCCCCCAAGTAAAAGTTTATATCCTTCTTTTACGTCCCCAGAGTTCAATGTTAAGTGGAAGGTCAGAGGTCATAAGTTCATGGGGTCAAACAGCTGAGAAGGGTCTCCAAGGAGAAATTGATCCCTTGCTATATCATCATGGCATTGATGTAAGAGTTGGGCAAACATTCCTCATACCCCTCCCTATTTCTATCCATTTCCAGCCCACTTTGCTTGCAAAATAGGCCACGAGTGTCCAGTATGTATTTTGTAAGTCTGCATATTTAGGTCTTATTGATATACTTGTTGATATACATGTACATGTACCCATGGAAATACCAGTCCTGGAGACTGAAATAAGTTTATCTGTCTTGGGCTAGTCACATGATTCATATTCCCATGACCATTGTGCCCCCTTTTCATTTCATAAAGATGCATATCTTCATGTAGTACATTACATATTGCTATCAAATGATGACATGCTTATATAAAATAAAAAAATACAATGCATGGATATACCACTGGCGGATCCACAGGGGGGGGGGCACAGCCGGCTCATGCCTCCCCCTTTGAGAGGCACAATTAAAATTTGTAATGTTAAAATGCTGTTAAAACACAAGTGTGCCCCCCACTTTTTTTTAAAGTGAGGACTTTTTTTTTGCTTGTCAATTTTTTCCTCAGGAAAATGTGCCCCCCCCCTTGGAAAATTCCTGGATCCACCCCTGATGGATACATATGCTTGTACACATGAATGCATGACTGTCACTGCAGCTCAAAAAAACTATTGAAAAAAACATTTTCCATTCTTTAATATGCACATGTACATGCAGGTTTCACATTGTCTGATCATAAACAATGATCATTGTTTTGATTGTTTTCTCTCCTGCACCAAGTTGATACTCCATTACATTTACAGTACAACAGTCTTATAAAATGCCCATCCTTTGTTCCTGAAATACACTCAACTGCTTTTGATATATTTTCATTTTTATTGTCTATGAATCATCTAGTACTAAAAGTTTGCATGAGGCAGATGGAAGCCTTTCAGTTGCTTGGCAACAAAAAGGAGATGAACAAATTCTACAAGATAGCCGCTCGGGTGACATGCAAGCTTGTATCTCAAAGAAACAAAGCGTTCAGGAGCACAGAAAAGTTGGTGCCAATTTGAGACTGTATTGAATGAAATTTCCTTCCCTTTTTCATGCGTTGTATTCATCTATAGAGGCTTAATTTCTCTCATGGATCTTACTAGTTCTAGTAGGATCCATGTTTCTATTAAAGATAAACAGCTTGGAACTCGACGGAAAATCAATTGGTAGGTTATCTATCTATTTAACCAAAAAAAGAGAAGATTTCCCCTAAAATTTGAGATGCGAGGTCTGAACATCCTGTGACGTTCAGGCCTATTACATGTACATTTACGTATGTACATATGTCACAGACTTCGCTCCTGCCACCTTTACAGGGCGATTCCATGCTAGAAAAATCAGCCATTTTCACAACATTTTTCAACCTTCTGTCCAAACAATCAATGAACTTGAATGTATTTTGTGGTAAAAAAAATGACAACCAACAAAAATATGTTGTACATGGGAGAATTGGAGGTGAAAATGTAGCGTGTCATACGGGACATTTCTGAGTCCCGTATGACACACAACATTTTCACCTGTAATTCAACCATAATCAAATATTGTTTGTTGGTAATCAGTTTTTCACATGACTGCCCACTATAACTCTATTATTGACAAAAAATAAATTGCGATTGCTCAAGCAATCAGCTAAGAGATTAGATATTGTTGTCGAAATGTCCTGTACGACACACACGTATGGAATCGCTCTACAGCATTGTGCTCATGTTGACAATATTTTCACAAACTACTAGAACAAGCAAATTGTCTTCTTTGGAACCAGACAGAGGTATATTAATATGACCAGCATTCCTTAAAACTAATAATCAGGTAGAATAATTTTTTCGTGTGCATTCTTCAGGAATGGTCAGACACCTGCATAAAGTCTAGCCTTGCAAATTCATCTTTTGTTCAGCTTTAGAGAACAAAATCGTGAAAATAAAAGGATTGAAAGAATTTGAAGGATTAGCATAATTTGGTAGGGCATTCACCGTCTACCACAAACAATCCCATTTTCATGTAAATACATGTAGCAAAAATCAACAATGTTATTCAGGAAAGTAACTGGAGCTGAAGTATTATGTTTACATGTGCTGATTCATTGATATTCCTGGGAATAATACTTATATAAAAAGGAAGTGTGATGAATATATTCATGTCTCTGTGTATCATTGAATTTCACAACAAAACAGGACATGTCCCCAAAGATAAATCAGTGTCATTCTTATATACATAAAGTTTGTACAGTGTACTGTTGTTATTAGAATAGCAATGTTATATACCCCTCCACTCTGAATCATCTAAGTTTATCTTGTATGAAATAACTGCTCCAATGTAAACACTTCTTGGGCGAAGAGATTATGGACAAGAATAGCAAATGACAATCACATTTGACAAGGGAACAGAGAGCTCTTGCCTATGCCTGTACAGCAGAGAACTCAAGAGGGGGCTATTGAAGTTGCTGGAAGTAGAGAATCATAGCCTTGCTCATTTTATTGAAGGGTTATTTATTGTACAGGGTATTTCCAATTTTCATGTAATCCAAGCAGACAGCATTATTAAAAGTTTAAAGATGTTTATAATTGGCTATAAAAATTGCTGGTGAGCAGAAGACATTCTTAATCCAATTATATGGCTCACTTCCAATCAATCAACTGGAATCACATTTTGGATCGTCTCATTCGTTACTGGGCAGTTATAATTACATGTAGAGTAATTAGATATGCAATGGTTTAATACTTTCAAATTTCTACTTAAAACAGGATTATGTGCTCATGTAGCCTAATGTACACGTAGTGAACATCTTTAAGTGATGAAGTCAGTACATGTATGTATTAAACTATCTAATGTGTAAATGCCAAAGGTTTGTTTGTTTTATGCAACTACTTTATTAAACAGTTCTTCCTCTAATAAATAAGTGATATAGGCCTTCTTGTAAATGTACATCCAAGTTTATTAATTCATTTTTTTTGGGGGGGGGTGTATTAACTTCATTATATAGCTTTACTAGAATAATACTGTATCGGTGTATTTGATCAGTTTTATTATCTCCTGTCTCTCCCTCCAGGGCTCCTTCTTTTCCACCTTTCACCCTTTCTCTCTTTCACTCTCTCTATCTTTCTTTCCCTCTCCGCCAATATATGTAATTTTATAGTCGGCTATGTTCAGCCTAATTGGTTCCATTAAATGATGGAATGACTTTACGCAAACTTTTCTGATGTTAAAGGTCTGAAAACGCACCATATCACAACATTTTCTTGGATCTCTACAATCAGATGATTAATAATTACTTCAGAAGCAATAATATTGCCATGTACATGTAAGATTCCCTGTCCATATTTTTTGTTTACTACATGTACACACACAAAGAAGTCTTCAAATCAGCCTTTGTAGAACGTATTATTAAGTGTATCATACTAGCCATCCTTGTGCTTGTGTACAAGTGGAGTCACATGCAGGATAAACTCTAACTTGTCTTCCGTAGATCATGTTAAAGGAGAATGAAACCCTTGAAACCAGCTGAATCCATATCAAAGAGAAAAATCAAAGAAACATATTGTTGAAAGTTTGAGGAAGATTGAATGAATAATAAGAAAGTTATGAGCATTTGAATATTGAGATCACTAATGCTATGTAGTTCCTCCCATTGGCAATGCGACCAAGATCTGTGATGTCACACACGTACAACTCCCTCATTACTTTAGTACTTATTTCACTTATATTCTCACTTTTATAGAGTCTATCACAAGGTGAGGTGTTCTCTTTATGAGAGGACAAGTACAGAGGTTTCACAACATTATATCATTGATGAATCGTTTGTCATATGATTAGAATGAGCAAAAAGAGATGTTTTGTGGTATATTTTCAGTGTCCAATAGAGGAGAGTTGTTCATCTGTGACATCATAGATCTTGGTCGCATTGCCAATGGGAGGATCTCCATAGCATTAGTGATCTCGACATTCAAATGCTCATAATTCTTCTATTGCTGGTCCTATTTTACTCAAACTTTTGTTGATCTTATTCTTCGATTTTTCTGCTTTCATAAAAGCTCACTTGCTCCGAGAGTTTCATTCTCCTTTAATGCAAGTGCAGGGGAATGTTAGGCCGAGGGGAAATGTGGTGGTCTTTGCTTTATTAGCTGCACTGGGTATCATTTACCAAGTTTGGAGCAACAAGCCCCTAGGTGATTTTTGTCTTTCTCCTTAAAAGACAGCTGAAATTACATTCCATGACGAGAGAGTGCGAGCATGGCCCTAAGAATAGGTGTATGCATGTACATGTACAGGCAAGAAGGGGGTACGTGCACATCCGATATGGAGATGCACACGCTGTGAAGTTTTGCCAGAGCGTGGTCATGTGAATACTTCATCTTTAATAGAATACCAATGAAAGCATACAGCTTGTAAACAATGCAAATATAGCTTGTAAACAATGTAAATATTTAACATACAGCTTGTAAACGATGTAACATACAGCTTGTAAACAATGCAAATATAGCTTCTATACAATGCAAATACATGTATGTAACAGACAGCTTGTAAACAGTGTAACATGCAGTGTGTAAGCATATGTATACAGCTTTTAAACAATGTAAATATATTGTTATTGCAAGTTTAATTTCAGGAATATCTAATCCTACATGTACATAGAAAACACAAAACTTTGGGTTGTTCTTGGAGAGTTTTAAAAGCAAAGATTTGAAAATTTAAAGAACAATGCTAGAAATTTAGTAGGCCCTATTGCTGTTTAAATCTACGTTTTAATTTAAATTCAAACAATTCCCAATCAGTTCATATAGATATTTACTGGGTTTTAAGCAGATATACTTTGAAGGCCCGGCCTGATTTTTTATCCTGTATTGAGCTACATATACTGTAATTGATTCAGTTCTATACATGCCTACACATGTAATTTAAATCAACATTTGCCTACATGTTTGTAATAAAAACGTAAATACATCTCATCGCAAATGTGATGTTTTTAACTGACCAAGCAGTCAGTGAAGGTTACTCTGCCCAGAGTCCTATATTCCTTTTGATGACCTCTTCATACATGCATCCTATCCATGGGACATTCAGTTTAATTCTTTTCTCAAGTAATAATCTGTCCCTTATTTATCATCCCTAGGTCTTGACATTATCAAGGACATATACATGTAGGGCTATTCATTAGGTGGTTTCAAACCGCCTCGATCACAAGAATCCCCGTTAAATTACGAGAACTTTTTTAGGCTGAAAAATACCCATTAATTATTCCTGCATTCACACCGCCCTGAAACATACCCTTCGGGATAAGTTCCTGAAGTTACGAGCATGCGCAGTATGGTCTGATAAGCAGCAAGGCGCGAAATTCAAAATCACTAGCCCAGCAGCAACCCATGCACGGCGCCGCACCCAACGACACGCTGGGCTAAAAGTTCCCGTAATTTGCTTTCAGACCGCCAAAATACCCACGACCTTGGAAAAATCCCCGCGAAAGTTCTCGTAATTTCGCCAAGTACCTACTATTTATCGGGTATTTTCTTTCGGGGATATTACGCGTAGTTTGCTTTCAGACCGCCAAAATACCTGGTATTTTCTGATCGGGGTAAATTTCCCGATCAGAGAATACCTGGAACTGGCGAACTTCGAGGCGGTCTGAAACCACCTATTCTTCCTAAGACCCATCCTATGGTAGTACAAAAGGGCATTGACCCCCGTGGCATATCACTTGAACCCACTGCTCTAGGGGGACATTTCTATGGAAAAAAAAAATTGTCAACAACTAGTTATAAGCTACTGAAATCCTTGCATCTGATTGGCTCAGAACAGAGACTCATTGAGAATCACTGACCAATTACTTCATGAAATGCTCCCACAGGTCTTATACAGCCCGACTGTTTAGAATCCCATCAATAAGAACTTCACCAACACGGCAGATTATACTGCTGTCTTGGGAAAACTTCCCCTTTGTGAAAGTGGGAATTTTCATTCCTCTGGATTTGCGGCGGCGGTTCCATCAGTTGTCTTGGGTTCGTTACCCTCCGAGCTTTGCCGGCGTTGACGTGTGTGAAATCTGCGCTGCGTTATTTCCTCTCCCAGATCCTACTCGGGTTGCCTAGCAACCCGGGTAGCCCCAGCTCCCTTCAGCTCCTTACGTTACCTTTCATCTTTGCAATCTTTTTTATTTCAAGAGATAGATCAGTTTGAGTGTTAGTCATGTTCACAACAGATCATGCCATGTATCTGCTGAATTACAGTCTTCATGACGTCAGCTGCTACATTATTCATGGGTGCTTTCCTGGCCAATTTTTTTATAACATTTTGAGGGGCTACTTTTTAAAAGCCTACGGTGTAAATCTGCACAATTGAATTTGAGTCTGAATTTGAAAAGGTATTTATTGAAAACCACATGGCAGCCCAAAGCTGAATTGGGTGGAATTTACATCACATCTATATATAAAAATCATAACTTCTTCTAATCATGACCACATTGGATAAACTTGAACATCGCAATGAATGGGGATTTTCCATGCCACTTTTTAATTTTAAAGGGGGCTTTTGATCATTTTGGGCAAAATCACCCCGAGACCCCATGTAATTTTTACCCGCCGTGCTTTCAATCAAACTTCTTTTAGGCGAGAATCGCAAACAGGAATCACCACTCAAAACATACAAATATGACTTTTTTTCTGCAGAGCATTCGATCAGTGTTTTCCCTCCCATACCCACAATGCATCACAGATCAGTCAGTTTTACCCATCCAGTATTAAGTAATAGTCAAGTTAGGATTGTATGCACTACATGTACATATTGCAAGAAGGCCCATCGTAGGGTGACACAACATTTGCTCCTGCGACGATTGCTCCGGCCTTCATATCTCAGGGGGCATAGGGATAGACTTAGGATTGTAATAGAGTTTTTGGTTCAGAATAATATAAAGATAAGGATTAGGGTTTATTTAGTTTTGGAGGTTGGGTTTTATGTTTGGCTCAGTGTGCAGATTTTCCATCGGAACAAAATGTCATGGAACCCATATTTAGAATCCTGACTGGGATCTCGGTTTGACCTTAAAAGTAAACTTTTATGCTTTTCACACTGCATTTCCTTAACCCCATACTATCTTTTTTTTTATTCACACTGTCTTTCTTAACCCCATACTATCACACAGCTCATGAATATTGATGATTTTAATAATGATAATAATAATATGCAACATTTATATAGCGCTTAATACAAATGTTTCTAAGCGCTGCATACTATTACCCCGGCTTTAGCACGGCTACCCTGATCGGGTGCATCGAGCATTCAAGGAATTCCTTCCTACCTGGTACCCATTTACTACACCTGGGTAGAGAGTGGCAAATGTAGATAAACGCCTTGCCAAAGGACGCTAGTGCTGTGATGGGATTTGAACCCTGGACCTTGTGGTTAACAGTCCGGAGACTTATCCACTGAGCCACAACACCTCTTTTACCATACAGAGCGCGATTAACATGCAATTTCAACTTCTGTGATTGGCTAATGCTTAGCCCCACTTTCTTAGCCCAGTTTTGCTTCACACTGCATTTCTTAAGCCAGCTAGCCCTGCTTTTTGCAGGGCCAGATAGTACCGTACTATTTACCGTGCTAGCCCACTTTGCTAAAACGTAGTGTGAAAACGAAGTGGGCTAAGCTTAACCCTGGGAAATGGGAAATTGGTGGGGCTAAGACCCCTCCCCCCTTAGCCCCACCAATTTCCTGGGGTTAAGGAAAAAAGTGCAGTGTGAAAAGCATATTTTTCACCATTAAATGTTTGTGTTTTGAAAGGCTTATCATACCAAAAATGAGTGAATGCAACCTTTCAAATTGGTGTTTCTCGGCTGAGGAAGATTCAATTCGAGGAGTTCAGTTGAACACGGCCAATTTTTGGTGAGAGTTGTCTGGCATGTGGATGTTCAGTCATGAATACATCTACAACAGGTGGCCTATTCTTTTCAGGAAATCAAGAATAAAAAGATATAAGAAATAATGTGTTAGTAGCATAACGTTGCATCATGTGTCAGTTTGTCGCTCATCATGGGATAGCTTGGCTGCTTTGCTGTGATCCCTTGTTGGTTTGTCTACACTCTAAATTTGCTCAGATTTTAAATAAATCCAGGTGGATTATAATAGATAAAGACCAATTGAAATCTTGATTTACTTTGGATCCTAAAGATTCACTTTTTAAATCTCATGGGATGTAAAGTCAAATCTTTGGGATTTAAAAATAAATTTTGAGGATTCAAACTAAATCCAGAATTTGATTGGTCCCTAAAAGTACTGTCCACTTTGATTTATTTTAAATCCATACAATTTAGAGTGACCATGCACAGTTTTTGGAGGATTAGATTTGCCGGAAAAAGAGCAGCTGTCCAGACAGGAATCCTGCTAAAAGTTTTGACTTTATAAAAAAAAAACAAATTTTTTTTTCGTGTGTTTTATTGAAATAAATCAACATAATTACATATTTACATGATTTGAATGAAACAGTCGCATGGCCATAATATGGCAAAATTAAAATATCTATCTTCATAATTCCATGGACAAACACTCCAGCTCTATACGCCTTGACATATACTAGTATACATGTATGTCTCTGTAACGACACATTCTCTTTAAAGCTTGATCGATCTGGCTATCAAATGTTCGGATTGTAAGTGGAAAATGTGACGTTTCTAGAGCATGGCATTTCAGAACCGGTGGTTATTTTGACTCAGGGTATTCCTAGGAGCATACTTGATCACTACTATAAATGTCGTATTTCCTTTACTCCCTGCACAGATTGAACAAATTGATTGGTTTCCTGAGAAGGGAACCAAGCTTATTAAATCACAACATTGCAATTTCGTTCCAGTGCTCCTGACTACTACATTCCATGCAAAACGAGCTCACACCAGTTGTATGTGTTCGTGAAAGAATCTCAAATTGGGCTAAATTTGGGTCAATATTGCTTTTTATTAATTTTTTAAAAGATTATATCGTTCCAATAGAAAATAAATTAATATATAAATAAATAAGTGATTTGATTAATTGATTGCAATGTGACTAAAAATTAACCTTATTTTTATTGAGATAAACATCAAAGTTTTGATACATTTTTCTCAACTGCACAGAAAATGGTGTGGGAAATCAAACAGCAAACTGGATGGGAAAAAACTGAGCAACCTTCCCAGAGTATAATAGCTGTAAACAAATGATTGTTTGGGATTTTTAATGTATTATTTTCATATGACAGCTTGGAAGCCATGAAGCCATATAAAAAAATAGCTTGTTTACATGATTGTGGTAATTATTTACCTGTCAATATTTGGCATTGGTCTATTGTTACCTGTATGCCTTGGTTACGGTGACTGATCTTTAGGTATTTTTCTTTATTGACAAATCATTTCCCTACATAAAGATCTGTTAATTATTTTGGCAATAAAATCTGATTTAGTTTTTGGTGTTGACATGAACCTTGATAGATATGATGCAGATTACAGACTCGTACACTGCAAAATAAATTAATGAATAACATTGATATTATTATACTGTAGATGACAAGTTATTAGGGCCTACACGTCTATTTTTGTTTGAATGTCCTTATAGTTTTCTAATGGAAGGCAAATTTACGAGACATAGTTCTCAAACACAGTGGACCTAACTACAAATAAAAAAGTGTCTCTCTCTCCGTTAGCCAATGATGTAGTTGTCAGAGCAGAATCGTTCCCAAGCACCACCCCCAACATCCCGACCCCTCGAACAAGTTCTCATTGTTTACTGGTGTTGTGCAGGAGTGAAATCACCTACTCTATAAAGTGCACTACTATTTATTGACATCATGGTAATCCCACGAGTCTTTCCTCTAAAGACCAGAAATATGTCGCAATTTTTAATATCTCCAGTCGCTTATGACTTTTATGAGTTGTTTGTACGTAATCATTGGCACCAATTATCATATTTTCAATGCCAAAGATAATGAATTGGAATTCTGAATTCTGAAATTGACAGTTCCGGGAGATAAGCTTAAAGCTGTTGACAGAATTACTCTGCAGCCGTATGAATGTGCTTAATTAATAGTTACTTTTGTTTTGTTGGTTTTGTGTTAAGACAATGGTCACTAATACCCATGGACTTGCATGCTATACCAAAACTATAACTTAATCATCAGCACTGCACAACTTGTGTTGTAAGCCTTCACTGCTTAAAGGGACAACTGATTTTGTTGGAAGTGAAAAATTGGTTTCTGGTGGAACGAGAGGTAGGCCAATACTGTATAATCAACATTTCTGAACTTTTTAGTCCAAACGAAAGTCCAAACGATCAGGAATGGTGGAAACATTGATGATAGATTGCCCAGCATAGCAACTTGCAGGATATCTTGATGGCATTATGGTACCTTTTTGGTGATGTTGTGGATACCTTGATGAATAGTTGACCACTCAGCTAATATAAAGCTCTGGTCATTCCTCTGACCCGAAGGATTGCAATAAGGATTGAATTAGCAGATTTTTTTCATTTTGAATCCTGGATAAAGCTATTAACTGCCTTTAATGATGACCTATGCAAAGAGATCACTTAAAACATTTTCTTGAGTACCCTAGATTTTCTCGAATGCCCTAGATTCTCTTTGCTTGATTGATTGCTAGTTTCATAATTATATATGTACAGCAATTTACATGTACTGTACATACTATTTGGAAGGGAGAGGACATTGCATATTTCAGTTGAGAAGGCAGTTTGATTTCATATTCTTCACATATGGGATGCTGTAAGAGCAAATCTGACATTGACGGTAAGGTAATGAGGTACATTCTATGGCTTCACTTCCCAAATGTAACTTAGTAATTAATGAAGCAATGTTACGCCATGGGAGCAGGCTGAGCTACATACAAGGCATTTTGACATCCTGTTCTTGAGTCGTCCATTGTCTGTTGAAAGACAATGGACTACAATCATGTACAAGTGTAGCTGTGTGAAAATGAAAATAACGTTGTTGAGCGGAGTTTGTGACTGAGGAGACCTGGGGAGCGTTTCATGAAAGGACTTTTCGGACGTTTTATCCGACAAGTCCCATTTTATCTGACAGTTACCATAGTAACAGTACCTCTCAGCCAATCATCATCACAGAAAGATGTCAGATCTGACAACTTGTCGGATGAAAATGTTGATGAAACACTCCCCTGTTCTAGATTGGCACTGCAGTCCTCTTTGCATTGCCCATGAAGGAAGATGCTACATGTAGGTTGCAAGGGAGTGGACAGTATTGTTTAATAACTGCATAAACAGTTTGATATTAAAATCACGGCTAAAATTCTCAATTAATCCAAGCAGTTGAGCTCATAAAATGCACTTGGCTATGGAATTCCTGACATGGCGGTTTCAAGGGAGCCTTCCTCGAAGCATCTTGCCAGTGATATCCACTGACAGATTTCCTCTTAGCCAATCATATGCAATGATTTCAGTAGCTTCAAACAGTGGTCGGTAAAATATCCCTGGCAGATCGCTTCAGGAATCACTCTCATGGACCCGCTCTGCTCACACCACTTGATCATATTCAAGCTTTTGCATTTCTTGTCACATTCTTTTCTATGTGAACTAGTGGGAGTCTTTAATTTCTTAGAAAGAAAGGAGATGGGAGAGGGGGGGGGGGGTGCAGAAAGGCATCCAATGTTTGGGGGCGGGTCACCTTGCACTTGTAATGTCACAAAAAAAAGATGGAATGACTCCAAGAACAAGCTTGAGTACACTACAAAATAAAATCGGATGTGATTCCGTGGGAAGCGCTATGGTCCATTGCATGATGTGACGTGCACGATGTGGTATTGCACTTGTACACAAAGAAATCATTAACCACAGTCAATTACTCCAAACTATTTGGATTAAACCCACAAAATTGCGTTTCAACATTCCATGTTTTTTATTTGGAAAAGGGGAATAGCAGTGAAAGAGAAAGAGAGAATTTTGAGGGAAAAAAGCGTGAAAACCTTGTCATTATTTTGAAAGGAAATGGTCTGGTGAATGCTGGCTTCCTGCATTCAGATATATGGGATTTGAAACGAACTACCAGATATCTCTATGTGTATGTGGAGGACAACGTGATGTGATGTCGATCGCTTGGAATTTACAAGTTTGCGTATTAAATTGTCCTGAATCATTTGAATGATATACAGTCCTGATTGAACCACTTTTTTTTCTAATTTTTCATGTGTCTCTTGGGATTTTGATTATGTGGATAGTGGATTTTATAGTTTTTTATCTCATTGACAACTTGCTATTTTCTTTTGGAGTAACATGTACTCTGGATGCAAATTGATTGCACTAGTGACTTGATTACATCATTGACTTGATTGCATTGGTGACTTGATTGGTGACATGATTGTATCATTGACTTGTTTTTTTCATTGATTTGATTGCATCAGTGACTTGTGGATTGATGACTGCATTGGTTGATTTGTAATGTACTTAAAGCTGTTCATACTACCGGGAATAGCGTTTCTTTGAGAACATTAGCAGTTTTGGATACTCTTGAATGGCTGTGTTAACTGTTCTCTGGAAGCAGGAGCTCAAGGGGTGTGGTCACCCATGATGGGAGTTCAGTGTGGACATCCGAAATCGCGAGCTGCTATGGCGGGCGAAAAAAACTCCAAACTTTCACGGCTAATCGTCTCTTCTTTCGGGAAGCGGCGCGTACCAAGCCCAGAACCAAGGAGTAGTGGATTTATCGTGATAGACATTGTTCCTCTGCGAAGGGGCAGGGCAAGGAGCCTGAGTCCGCAGGCAGAAAAGGGAGGGCGCTGGCGTTTCGGGTGTGTCTTTGAAGGTATGTAGGAATCTTAAATTTGCTGATAATTCTTTGGAGTAAATTATCTAATGGTATGCATGGCAGTCAAAATAATATTAAACAATTCCTGTTCCTCACCTTTTCTGCGTACAAAGAGAATCAACATTTGTATGCTGATTCTTTCACGAGAGATATTTGTCGTCCTAGGAGTCTCAATATTGTATTGCAACAACCAGAGAAGTTATATGCAGCAATGCATGTAACAGCAATGATTGCGAATCATATATATATGCTTAGACTTTCTGATAACACCCAGGCAATGCATATTTTTTTCAAGTGACCCAATATATCTTGAATACTGTATTGAATACATGGCTAGTAGGTCCATGTTGAATATGTCTTCTGCTGAGTATTGCTCTCTCGTAGTCCTGTACATATCAATACATAGGCCTAGATTGGCATTATGTCTCGCTATGTAAGCCTGCATGATCCATTATTTGCACAAGTACAATGTCATGTGAATCTGGAAGAACTCTGTTTAACCCTATCCGATGTGTATGGATACCAATTATCTCCCTGCACAGTAGTTTTGAAATGACTGTCGTCGGAGATTCATCAACTTGAATTTGATTGAGAGCAATGCCACATCGATGAACCACTTCCGTTTGTTTGAACTGTAGAGCATATTCTACCTGTATGGCATGCACAGACACCAATGTATTCAGGTTTAGCTCAGATTACATGAATGTATACTGTTCATGTAGCCTAATATCATTATGTACAATTACTACAATTAAAACAAGGTTGTGCTTCCAGAGTCTTATCAAGTACATAAACATGTAGGCCTATCGTTTGTGATTGTTACTACAACTGGTATTTATAATGGATTGTTTCAAAGATCAAGGTAATTTACGTCTTTCTTTAATAGTTATTAAAGTTTTGAGTAGTTATGGACACATGAACACTAGAATATTATGAGACATGAAGTTTCAGTTTCAGTCAAGCAATGCGTTGACGGTCAGACAATCATCTTTTCCAATGCGAACATGAAATGCTGAAGAAGTTGCATCTGTAGAACCACAGTTGTTGATATCAATCTAATCTAACTTTCTTGAGTAAATTCATTAGAGATCTCAATGATGATTCTACCATTAACCTTCTTCAGCTACATTCAGATACAAATTGTGTTCCCTTCCGGTTGACCATTCAAGAATTTTGCTATAACTTTCACAAAACATCGGAAAATTGGTCCCAACCTTTCTGTAATTTAGGGAGTCATTCGTCCCCAATTCTCAACACATGTTTAATAGTACAGTTATCAGATAGAATGGAGAATTTCACTCAGCTTACGATGAAACATTAACCCCGCCCCCTTTTGATACTCCTTCACCTTTAATTTACCTTCCTCGCAATACTCGTTCCACACCCCCCCCCCCTCCGTATTCGGGCTGGAGATGGAATCACAACCAATTAATACTTGAACAATTAATCAATTTATATATCTGCAATAGTACTTATTCTATTATATTTGAAATAACGTATACAGCATTTTTTTTTGGTATGTGTATGCAATCCCACGGTATTGTAAGTCTATTCATTCTGTGTATGTGCATGTATTTGTAATTTTGTAAACCCGATGTGAAAGGAATTTCCTACACAGGACAATAAATACATTGGCCGGTATTCTGAAGTCAGGTTTAACTTAGACCATGGTCTAACTCTGTGTTAAAATTATGGAAAGCCAAACATGTCAAAATTTTCCTTACATTTCATGTTTCTTATGCTTACTGTGCTCTTTCCTAACTCGTGAATGGTGAAGAAAGTTATCTTAATTATATTTCCGAAACAGTTAAGAATGATTTTTAGCGAAAATTAGCTGATACATTTATATTACATTGTTAGAGATTTATGCAGCTATTGGCTGTCCATAGTTAAACCACAACTTTAAACCAGAGTTTAAATTAAACCTGACTTCAGAATACTGGCCATTCAATTCAATTGAATTCCTTTACTCGTCCCGATGCGATAACCCGATGTGGTGACACAAGCCCCTTTGCACAGTTTTAGAATTTATATAGGCCTAGCAGGTATCTCTAGATTTCACAGACATAGCATAACTGACCCCCTGTCAGTTGTACCTGGGGCTCCCTTATACATGAAGGAGTACTCATTAAAGGGAAATGAAACCTTTGGAAGGAGGCTTTTGTCGAAACAGAAAAATCAAAGAATAAGAACAAAGAAAGTTTGAGAAAAATCTGACAAATAATGAAAAAGTTATGAGCATTTGAATATTGCAATCACTAATGCTATGGAGATCCTCCTATTGGCAATGCGACAAGGATGTGTGATGTCACATGTGAACAACTTTCCCTTTGATGGACTATAAAGTACCCCCAAATAGTCTCTTTTTGCTTTTTCTTATGGTGATACAAACTCTTTATCCATGATGTATTCTTTAAAAATCTGTATTACATGCCCTATAAAAAGAATACATGATCTACTGATAGATGTGATTAAAGAGGCAGTTTAAGTGAAATACATATTAAAGTAATGGGGAGAGTTGTTCACAAGTGACATCACACATATTTGTCGCATTGCCAATGTGAGGATCTTCATAGCATTAGTGATCGCAATATTCAAATGCTCATAATTTCCTCATTATTTGTCAGATTTTTCTCAAACTTTTGTTGATCTGTTTCTTTGATTTTTTCGTTTACACACAATCTATCTTGTTCCAAAGGTTTCATTCTCCTTTAAGTGACAAGGCATTCGCGTACTCAGTGCCCATGATCCATTCTTGTGCGACGACATAGTTTTCATTGAAAAATTGACCCACATATATGACTAACCAAGGAGCTTAACATACGAAAATGGGAAATTCCCTCAATAAATATGACACCTGTTCCTGATGGTCATGAGATCATCAGTGATTCCACACTGTCTTTTATGATCTCACTTTGAAAACAGAGGGAGAGAGAGAAAAAAGAATTTGATTTATACCTTCAAACACTGACAATAATAATATAGGGAGTTGTTAGTATTTCGCAAAATTGACTGATATGTAGCATGTATGTAGTGATGTTATCTCAGGGGGTAAATTGCCATTTCATCTACCGCCAACTAGTCCACTCACCACATGGTCTACTTTTATTTAGTCTGATGTCATTCCATCCATCAACATTTCATCGAACAACCATTTGGTCCAATCATCACTTTGTCTAATCACCATTTCGTCTGACCATTTCGTCTCATGACCAGTTGGTCTAATATCCATTTCATTTTCATTCATTTTGCACAATTAACACTTAGTCCAATTAGACCAAATGGTATATGGACTAAATGGCTATTGGACCAACTGGTTATTAGACAAAATAGTGAGTGGACGAATTGGCACTTAGACCATGTGGATATTGGATGAACTGATGGTAGACCAAATGATAGTAGACGAGTTGGCAATTGGACGAATTGGCATTTTTAATAGACCAACTGGAAATAAACCATCTCAGGGCAGGGGCGCATGTGCCCATTCTCCCCCTTATCCTCTACCAAAATCCAGATCGTTTTTCTCACGAAATCACATTGTATATTTCCTGGTCATTAAAGTGTACTTCAAAATCAGTATTTGGCAAAATGACATTTTCATTACTTTTTATATGTTCAGATTTGAGTTTTTGTTTTCATACATGTTTAGCCTTGATCATAAGTGGCCATATCATATGGAGTCATGTGTGTGCAGCACTTCACAAGGAAAATGACTATTATATCTTCTTGGCCATATTACACTAAGCTTAGTGATTAATCATACAATTGATTTACGCAATCAATGCAGTGATCAATGCAATCAATAATAAAAACAACTCTTCGATTAATTGCTCAGCTTCATGTTACAGGACCAACGATTTCATTGGATGCACATACATGTAGGAGAAAAAACAAAATTCAAATGAAAAAACTGATGGAGAGGGGGGGAAAAGGGACCGCCTATTGATTTGCCACTTTCCCTTTTAGAGTAGACTGCCCTCTTTTGTTCATGAAGCAAGAAGTTTATTAGCATTCTGTATATGTTGACAAGATGTAGATCAGCTTGTTGCTTCTCCCTCCATCCCTGTCTCCAAATTGAAGTTGTATAAATGCAACTGGCATGTAGTGAATGAAATGTTTATCTACCATATGGTACACAAAATGTTCATCCCTCAGTTTTAAATGTAACTGACAGAAAGTTACAGAGTTTTAACTGAAAATATTCAAGTAGAGGTCATTTTTTTGTATTGAAAATCTTTTTTTTTCGGGGGGGGGGGTTGTATTTACTATTTTAATTATTTTTTTCACAACAATGTATTTAAAAAAACACTGTAGTAAAAATAGAATTTTGCCTTTCTAATTGTTAAATGTCAGTTGAAAAATCACATGACACTGAGTAAAAATTACTTTCGAAAGAGAAAAGGAGAATTTATTTATTTTGTGTTTTTGATACTCATTAGTTGGATATTGTGTGACATTATGACCCCTAATAAACTGATGCTATGTCAGATCAGATTATGTATATTGCATCAATAAAAATCATTTTTGTTTTTAACTATACAAAGTGATTGTAGAACACACTTCACACATTGATGTTGATTCTGACAAAAAAAGATATGCATTTTTAAAAGAATGAAAACATGTATAAAAGGTGTTGGCTCATGTCATGACAGATTTAGAATATGGTAGGAACTTTATTTGATTGAAAATATTTTGATTTGTGGTTTCTCTTGTTGGGGTTTTCGACTTTCCTCTCTGACCCAAATCAAACACATAAATGAGGTCATGTCGGCGGCAAGACTGGTAGTCCGTGATCCTGCATAAAACCTGCCACAATTAAGAGTTGAGTTTACACCGACAATCAATGCCTCCAAATATTGTCTGGAACAGCGCTCCTGGGAGCGAGGTTTACTGATGTTGAGTTGAAGTTTGTTATTCCGATGAAAAAATGTTTTATGCATCAATTGGACTCATTTCGAAGATTTAAAATAGCAGTGCTGACAATGTGGATTCATTTTATTTTCAATTGAATATTTGTTCTAGATTTGTTGTTCATGCATCATAAAATGTTGAATCAATTAAATTCATCAGAATTTTATAAAGGTTGAAATTGCATCACTTGAACGATGAAGAAAGTTCTTCTGAGAAAATTTCATTAATACTAATAAATTCATTGTATGAAAAATAGAGTAAATTTAGTAGAAAAAACATCCCCCCATGTATCAATTTCAATGTAACTTGAAATTAATATTACTTGAAATATATAATTTAGGAATGAAGTTTATTCAAATTTAGTTTGTGATAAGCTCATGATTTATTTGTGTTTCTTACAATTAATCTCATACCGGTATTTCATGCCGAATAGTTTTTGTGCAGTTTTTAATGCAATACACTTTTACACATCAAAAAGTCAAGATAATTATTTGAATCACGTAATTTCTTTCCCTGGCAAATTGCTGACTCCCTAATAAGTAAACATTGTCCATATCGATACTCTCTTTTCATAATGGAATTACTGGCATGTGAGTCAAACTTATCTGAAGTTTTGTTGATGATATTACTAACATCTATAAACTGAATGGACCTTGATCTGTGGTCAGTAATGCTTTTTCAACCCAAAGGTAAATAAAGAAACCAATGCATATCATTGTGTTTGACCTTTTGTTTGATATATTAGCCTTGATTAAGGGTCAGTAATACGAATTACACTCAAGTATCATCTAATATTCCAATTATATAAATAATAATGATATTAATAATATAATAATAATAATAATGATGATAATAGTAATAATAATGATAATGATAATGATAATAATAATAATAATAATAATGATAATATTAGTAATAATAATGATAATGATAATAATGACAATAATAATAATAATAATCATAATCATAATCATAATCATAATCATAATCATAATCATAATAATAATAATCATAATAATAATAATAATAATAAAACAGTAATAGAAGTGATGTCTTATTGAGCACACACACCGTCCAGAGACGCTCATGGCGCTAGCTATAAAAAAGGTAGAGTAGCTGTTTGATGTTTTTCAGCAGCAGATAGCTCTTTGTGCAAATTTAAAAATTAAAACCAAGCATATCTAGTGCCCTCTATTGGTAATATTTTTATTTTCCTTTAAAAAGCTCCTTGAATAAGCTCCTTGAATACAAAGATTATATCTTGAAATTTTCAGCCCAGTCCATGCTTTGGTATTAAAAGGTTTATATTTCATGGAAAAACCACTCAAATATTTTATTTTGATCGGCACCTGATCAAATTAAATTTCATGATATAAACTCAATGAATTTACCAAATAAAACACATTTTTAGTTCAATTCCTTCACAGCATAACCATTTTCGACACCTACAGATTTAGAGATGAATAGGTGACAAAACAGGGAATAATTTTGCTTTTGCAAATTTGAATAGCACTTTTGGTCATAAGAGAAAAGCTCTCAACTATTATGTACAGTCCTATGTAAAAATATGCAATACAAAATGCTTTATGCATAGCCGTCTTTAAAAAATGTGGAGCAAATTGCGATGTGATACCAGTCCCAAACTTGTAAAACTTGAGATCTCTCCTTCAAGCTCAAAGTGGATTTCAATTCATAGTCAATTTTGGACAGGCAACCTCTTGACTTTAAGAGAGTGTCCGTATTGATTTGAATATCATTTCATAATAGAAGAAAATATCATCTGCCTTTTCCACCCAGATTGTGTTTCTTCTCAGAATGAAATCCATACATTTTTATCGATTGCCAATTTGCCATGATTGCAAGCATGTTGAAAATTTCTCCCTTTCTCTGTTGGCTCTGATTCAAATGTGTTCTTCTAGCTAGTTTTCAATAAAATACATTTTTTAAATGTTGCCATGTTGAATTTTCAATATAGGCAGGGTGCTACATAAGCACTTGCCCGATTGCCCAGGGCAAGTGTTTTGAAGTAAAGACCAAAAATACTTGCCCAAATAGGGCAAGCAAAATTCTCATAGCAGAATGACCAAAATTAGGGTCGATATGATGTTGACCCTAATTTTGGTCATGGCAGGCAAGATAAAATCACTCTGGACAAAGAAATGCAATAACAAGATAGATCAGTTCATGTCAAAAGAGAGAAAAAGGTAAATAGTGTATAAAACCGCAAAACTTTCTTTTGACGAGGTTAATTTTTTTTTTCAAGGATTTTTTCGGGCAAGTGAAATCGATTTTTGGGGAAGTATATTCCAACTATCTAAAAAGTTACTTGCCTGACCGGTCAAGTGCTTCTAAAAAGTTATGTAGCACCCTGATATAGGCCCTAGTTCTTTAATTTTGTTTGAATCGATACCTTGAGTCAGAAATGTATGTAGCATGTAAGGAGTAAGGAATAAACTAGGCTACATGATAGGATACATAATATTTTCTCTTTTTCTTTCATTTCAATGCTGTTCCTTGAGTAAGAATTTATTACAAATCAGTTATATTGATATTTCAGTCTTTAAAAATAAAGGCTCAAGATTATTTTATTTGAAATGATTCATATTTTTTGTTGTGTTTAGCATCAAAATCTGTATAAAAAACAAAGGGATTTTATTTTAAAAAATCTATTTCTTGTTACAATAATCCCCCAAAGCGAAATTTAATTATATGTAGGATGAAAACGATTCTTGCTTGATTACCCCCCTTGCAGAATTTAAGATGTTTCTAGCGTGTCGGTTTTCGATATTTGGTGGTGAAATAAAAGTTGTGGGCACGCATATTTATTGCAGATTACTTGATACAATTCAGAGCAAGAATTCTTCCAAGAAATGGCCTCACTAGAAGAAAAGGTTGTTGAGTATTGGGTGCACTCCTACCCACCTAATCACAAAAAATACCTGTGGATTGTGGGAGCTTGTTCCGGCCTCAAAATACCCAATAATGAACACTTCATGCATTCACATCCGCCTGAACCAGATGAAGTTCCTGCAGTTATGAGCAAACAACAAGACTTGCATGAATCCTAAAAACAATTAAAACAGGCATGATATTCTCCCGACTAAAATCGAAATTCCGATTTTTTTTAAAATTTCTTTTCAGATTTCATTATATTTATTTATTCATTTATTTATTTAATTATTTATTTATTTATTTATTTATTTATTTATTTATTTATTTATTTATATTTTACGTGAAATCCTTTGCCCAAGATCATTCTCATGCTATTTTTACCTTTTTAAAAAGTTAAATGATAAAGCTATCATGCAGACTAACCTTGAAAAATCACTTCTTTAGTATGCAAGAGCTTGTAACCCCGACCGGGGCATCATGGACTTCGGCAGGGACATGGCCACCCTTACCTACTACTCAGATTTTATTTTTTCAGAGGAGAATATCATGCCTGTTAAAAAGAAAGCTCATTTTATTTACCTTCATGCCTTAAATTCTCATGATCGGCCTTTAAGTTTACAATGCGAAAATTATGATTTTCATTACTTCCACAGAATCAAAGCACCTGGTATTTTCCGTGGGTATGATTTCTGATCAGAAGATACAGGCTAAATCTGCGATCAGTCGGGTGTGAAAGCGCCCTGTGAAAAGATACTTCTTCCTCTGTTCAGATCCAATCACATCTTATTGCCAACCCATCCTGAATCCCAATACCTTAATCAATAGCAATCAAAGACTGCCCTCCCATGTCAATAATTGGTCAATTTCAAGCGTGGGCATGGCAAGAGGTGTTGGGTTTTCACAGAGCAATCTCCGCCTTCTCTTGAATCATGAGCTCTTCCTCCAGATGTAATTGTATCAGAGCCCTTCATGCACTTGTACATGTACATGTATGTAGTTTCTTTTACATTTGAAAAGTACAAATTAATTGACTTTTTTTACATTTAATTCATTGCTATTGTTTAAATTCCTGAGCTGAATTTGATACTAAAAGGTTATCTACTGTTATTTAGAAACAAATGAGATGACTGTCTATGAACAAAGACTGAATCTGTATATTAACAACCATTAATTTGATTAACAAATCTCTTTTGGCTTCAAATTATTCATGCTTTTGAAAGATGTTGAGTTGAAAACACAATTTTCTATATATTTATACCGTATAATGGGTAATACTTTACAAGGATAAACTTACAAGGGGGTATACACAGCTACATGTACTCGGGACAAATTTGCCCCCCTCCCCCAAATGCTCAAAAGGGCCCTGGAAAATCCCCATTCATAGCAATGTCATTACAGTTTATCCAATGGTGCAGATACAGGCAGTAATTTGTAAAAAGTAGCCCCTGAAAATAAAACTAATTAGATTTTGCCTGTAAATTCCAAAAAGCAGATCATGATCAAGATAATATTTTAAGGTTGATTTGTACATGTGATCATGCAGGATCAATCAAAAGAATCCGTCCTATGATCAATCAATAGCGTTTGTGCTACTGGGGCATTGAACTGCCTGTTGAAGAATTAGAATATATATATTCCATAAACATGAAAATGGTTTATTGCTATGTCACGGGTTGCTGTCAGGCTAGCAGAACAATGATTAACAGCAAGCTATGTTGGACTATGATAATCGAGAGGATTTTGATTTATGTCTAAACATGCTCGCAGTAGGCCTCTCCACTTCCCCGCATTCACTCAATTGTCTGAGGGAAGGACTTCAAGAAACGGTTTCCAATTAGTCTAATGCCAATCGTCCAATTGCCAACTCGTCTAGTATCATTTGGTCTACCATCAGTTCGTCTACGATCCACTTGGTATAATTGTCATTTTGTACTCTCACCATTTCGTCTAATAACCAGTTGGTCCAATAGCCATTTAGTCCATATACTATTTTGTCTAATTAGACTTTATGTTAATTGGGCAAAATGAATGAAAAGAGAATGAGTATTGTACCAACTGGTTATGAGACGAAGTGGTCATAGACGAACTGGTGATTAGACGAAGTGATTATTGGACCAAATGGCTGTTAGACAAAATGTTGATGGACAGAATGGCATTTGACTAAATGAAATTAGACCATGTAATGAGTGGACGAGTTGGCAGTAGACGATTTGGCAGTTTACCCAGAAAGCCACAGATAATTATCCTCTATATGCGTGTTATTTGCTATCCGAGTGGGAGTTGAAAACCCTCTCCCCTCCTCCCTCCAATCAGAATATGTAGATAATAATTGGAGGAGAGAGTACCATAGAATAAGAATTCTCAGGGCACAGCTGTTTTTATTGAATGTGTGTCTCCATTCACATCCGTTGGTGTTATGGGGGGCGTTCATATATATATTTTTTTTCTTGGAGTTTGTATCTGAGCTGCTGATAACTTCAGGTGTGAATGGACAGTCATCAGAAAGATGGATCGGGGAGACTGCCCCCTCTTTTTGGACAATCAGTCAGTCTGCAAGCCCTGAAAAAGTAGCTTCTTTTATCCATGGACCTATTACGAAATAGGTCCATGTTTTATCCAAGTGATATTCATGACTAGAGGGTTTTTGCATAGTTAATGAGCTTGGTGCGAACCAAAACACCTCTTTTTATTTGGCCATTGCTGCTCTAAATATTGACCAATTTTCATGTTTTTGGTATCTTTGTAAAGAAGCAGAATCATTCTTTCAGGTCATGTGTTTGGATTTTTAAAAGGATGTTGTAATATAGGGAAAACTTTTGATCTAAAACATGAAACAAAATAATTTTTCATGCAACAAAAGTTGTTGTTTTCACACTTAATTTCTGTTTGAGCACAAATGATTTTTAGATCATGATAAAGCTGAATATCTAAGCTTTAATATGATATAATTCTTATAAGAAGATTTATTTTAGATGGGTCAGCAGCCAGCTTTTCATAGGCCAAGTACATTTAGCAGCTCAAAAACAAAAATACTGCGCTCTGATTGGTCATAGAGACCACACACCCACGCAAATTCCAATGTTCCCCTCACTGGGCCTATGCAAGGTCACACTCACCATGTGGTAATCTCTTCAAATTACCCGCGCCTGTTGTGTTGAAAACATTATTCAGCCAATCAGGGGTGGTATTCTGAGATCCATTTTATCTCAGTTAAAATAAAATATTTTATCTCCGTTAAAATCAGTAAGATAAAATACCCTTAAAATCTCTCCGAATTAGTATTCTGAGAACAATTTTATCTTCATTTTATCTCTGTAAGACACACCTATTTTTTAATCAATATCCAATTAGAAACGCGCTTTTATAGCTCTCTCATATCACTCAACCAATGGAAATCCATTCCGCTAGGAGATGTGGCGAAGGAGTGAGATTGCGTCAATTTATTGACTTCAATACGCTTGCACTATACGCTTGTGCGTCTTTACAGAGATTTCTTTTTAACAAAAATGGCAATACTCTCATCTTTTTTTCGAAGTCTATATCGCATCTTTTCAAGCATCATTTCAAAGACAATATTAGTCAAGAAAAGTCTTATGAAATGCTTCCTGATTGTACAGGAATAACCTTAAGGTGTTGTTCTAAACGAATATATCATTTTTCTTAATTTTCATGCCAACATTTGGAGTTAATTCACCTAGAAATATTGACGAAATGAACGTCGCGGAGATAAAATAGCCCCTACCCTCTTTTAAGTTTATTTTATTTTTTCTTCAAAGTAACTTGGGCGCAAGCACATCACCCGCGTTGCAATGGCCAGATACGCGATGGGTATGTCTACGCAGCCACTGCTCTGTTGCGTATCATCATAAATACGCAAGATAAAATTTATACGCAAGATGAAATTTTAAATTTTATCTGAGAGATAAAATGTCATCTCAGAATACCAATTTCATTTTAAGAGATAAAATAAAATATTTTAAAGATAAAATGACCTCAGAATACCGTCCCAGAACTCTGGATTTTATGTTACTCAGAAATTTCAGAAATCTCGTCTTGCATCTTGATGGAAAAAGCTGGCTGCTGACCCATCTAAAAGATGCCGCATATCAAGAGTGACATTGTAAGAAAGTATGGAGTTTGAGCTTTCTAATAATGTTGGTGCCTAAAACACGAAATGTTGCACAATTTGCAAGTGAAAACAGAGGAAGAAAATTCTGTTTGATGCATCTTTTCAGGTAAAAAATTCACTTATTTATCAAAATATTTCATTCAAAAGAAATGACCAATATAAAAAAGTAACATTTACTCTTGCCCATGGTACAAAAATAATCAATATTACTCAAGGAGAAAGTGGTTAAATTCTTTGAGAAAGAAAGTCTCACAATTCACGAGATTTCGCAGGGACATGAATTCAGCCACGAGAGGACTTGGATAAATCTTGCTCATTTGCTCATTAACACAGGGGCTTGCCGACTGACTGCAATCGTCTGTGTAAATACCAAGTCTAATAAGTCAATTGAGATGTTTTAACATGAAAGCCTACATGTTACCTCTGGAATTGGAATTTTTTTTTGTTTGATATAATTTTCCATGCTATTTTTAAAATTCAAATGTCTACATCCAAAGTTTTATCAAGTGCATGAACCAATCTATAAATTGTTTGTCTTTTGTAGTTTTAAGAGAGACTTTCAACAGAAATCCCACATTTTCATTTTTTTAAAGCTCATTGCAGTAATTTGTGATAATTTTATGAATCAATGAGACATATCAAATAAAAGATATGTTCTTTCCATGTGATCAAAAAAAGGTGATTCCCTTTAATTGATTTCCTGTAATTCTGTAAAGAGATCACAAATTGTTTAGGCAAAATCAGCCAACGAATAACATTAGTTGGTGCAATACAAAATGAAATATGTGAAGCATTCAAAGAAATAAAGTTATGAAAACCAAATATGTGAGACATGTTCATTGTTCATCTTTTCATTATTTCCGACCAAGGTTCATGAACACAAATTTTCACTTCTTTGTGTGGGACCTGTACAGTTAATTACAGCATAAAAGGCAATAAATCTTTTCAACAAAGGAGGATATTTAGGGAATGTTATTTTCTCTCCTGAAGAATTTGATAAACAGAATTGCAAAATGATTAGTCAGAAAACTATGAATGACTTCTTTCCATATTTTGTGGATACTTTATTTTGCTTGTGTTACCATGGCAAGTGGGCGTTGCCCGAAACACAGTTTTTTATTTGGCTGATTTTGGATAGAGGTCCCTCTTGTTAGAATTGTGATCCTCAAAAAGGGGGTGTGTCAAGGGGAGTGTCTTGTAACCAGATAGAAATTGTACATAAGTTTAATGATTGATTGATTGTTGGAAAACATAAAGTTGGAATTCATTCAGGATAAGCTCATTTTTCAACCCAGAATAAATAACCATTTATTCCATCATTTTCAATGTTCATAAAAATTTGTGATAAATGATGCAAAGCGGAGTATTATAATAGACATTGACGGAAGCCACTGAATTATGATTGATCTCTTTTTCTGATTGAACTATTAATGTTTGTTGATAAATACTGTTTTTAGCCAACCCATTTCATCTCCTGGAAGGAGGGGAGGGGGAGGTAAAAATGAATTTGACGATAGATTGATTGAATCCAAGATGGAATAAATTTGTTTTTATAACATCAATGGCCTATTTCAAAGGACATGCCCAGCTTTTCAATTTTATTTTGAATATCATATTTTACCATGTTATTAGCACTGATGATGATTTGCCACTCTTGAATGCCAGAGGCATTCGGAGTGGTTTATTTTAGATGTAAAGATCAAATTCAGCAAGACTGCTGTCGGAAAGCACTCAAGTTTTCAATTTTATTTTGAATATCATATTTTACAATTTTGTTATTAATACTGATGATGATTTGCCACTCTTGGATGCCACAGGCATTCCGAGTGGTATTTTAGATGTAAAGGTCAAAATCAGCAAGACTGCTTTTGGAAAGCACTCAAGTTTACCAAGCCTGCAAGCTTGCAGTCTGCAGACAACCGGGTTCAGTGCTTGAAATGACATGGACACCCCAAAACGATGCCCCTCGAAAAGAAATCTACTCCTGAATTATGAATCTCAACGGATCCTTCTGCTCCTATAATCGATATTCCTGAAAATGTAGGAAATCTTGTCTTTCTCACACTGCAGACCTGAAAGAGCCCCCCCCCCCCCCCCGATTTACATGAATTACATTTGAAGCTGCATTCAGATTGATAGTTTTAGCTGGGTCAGACCTACATGTACATTAAATGTAGAAGCTGTCTTTTAAAATTGTGCATAGTCCTTTCTTGCATAATAATGATATATGATCATGTTTGGTTCTTTCTGCCATTTTATTCTCTTCATTCCACTGCTCAGATGTTCTGTTCTCCTTTTCAGTAGATTTGTATTATTTGTAATTTAAATGAGACCTACTGAATCGACTCATTTTTAAAAATCCAATTATGGAAAAGATGTTCCGGAATAGCCAATATGAAGGAGACTAAATTCTCTGTTTCATGTTCTGGGTCATAGAACCCAGCAGGCGGGCAAGGGGTAATGAATTCAACCAGCCTCCCGTCAGTCAGCGCAGATAGCATGCCAAATAGCAAGGATTATCGACCACAGCCCTAAGAGCCACCCTCATAATCGCACTGTGCTCGCTCTCCGCGTCCATTCAAGCCGTGAGCTTACACTGAGGCTGAGCTCAGGATGTGCCGAGATTCTGCGAGGATCACCTCTTTCGCATTACTTCCTCCTGGGTATAAATCCTTTGGGAGTAGAAGATAGCTCAACCTCTTCTTCATTTTTTCAAGAACCATTCTTGCCTCACAGAATATACGTGAATGTTTTCTTGTGGCTGTCAGTTATCACGTTTTCTGTGGGGAAGCCTGATAAGTGTTTGGAGCCAGTTTCACCTTTAGGCCCCCCTGGGAGAGCTGCGGTCAGCTGATCTAGGTCCCTCTGGAGGGATTGTTTACATCACTTCTTGTCTGCACTGCCATCCTTATCTATCCCAGGGGTCAACTCTCTCCCACTGACATCCACCCTGGCAATCATCGGGTCTGCTTGACCATTTCTATTGATTACACTGTCTGGACATTACTATCTTGAGCACGGTGGTACTTCACTGATCATCACTCCAAAAATATGTATATCATTAAACCATAACCTGACTTCAAATTAAAGATGCAGGAGTAGCAAGCTATATTCTGAAGTGACGTGAGAGATACCTGAATACCCACATAGTAGGACCTGTGGTTAGCCTCAAGACATACTGCATGTATTTATGTCTGCTCTTTGACTTAGAGGCTGTTCTCACTCAGTTCCTTAAACTAGTTTAGTGGAAACTAGTTTAACGCTAAGTGAGAACGGTCGAAGCGCTCTTGGAAGCGCTCTTCCAAACCAGTTTGGAAGACCACCTCGCGATGTAGTTTTCAAGATCGCTTCGCATCGGAAAAGTGGTTTTAGCGTAAGTGAGGACACAATCGTTCTTCGGGAAGCGATCTTCGCACATTTTGAGCGCGCTACTCCACACGACAGGTGTAGAATGCCTATGCTGCGGTTTCGAATTTCGCGCGAAACGTGTCACCCCACTGAGAGCGTTTCCATAGCAACAAGAGCGCTTTACGTGAAGTGATTTTGAAAACCACTTTCGTGTGATCAAGTGAGAACGCTAGCAAAGCGATCTTCCAAACTGGCTTTCTGAACCGGTTCCCAGTAAACTAGTTTTAGGAACGTAGTGAGAACAGCCTCTTATATGTCTTTTCAGACTGGCTCCAGTAGGCTATTCAATGTTTACTTTTGTGTGCAGAGCGGAGAGTCGCAGAACTCACGAGGCTCAGATTATGGGATGATTGTGCGCCGCCGCATGAAGCATCCATTCAGGAGTTCAGAACTTATTCCATACTTTGACAATGAACGAGTCTGTTGCTAAATACAGGATCATCCCATACTTTTTGTCAAACCGTGTTTGCGATGATGATTGCGACTTGGATGATTGGAAATCATATTCTCAGACCCCGTGGAGTATGAATTTTGGCTTTTAGACTACATAAATGTGATCCATTCTGAGGATTTTGTTTGTGGATATTATGATATTATTCCAAATAATGTTTGGGTGAAACACATTGTTCCTTGTGGATGTTTATTTTTGTTGTTGTTGGTGAATGAACACTCAGCATCATGGTGATATGTGAATTTTGTGCAAAACAGCAGAAGCGAAGGAGAGGTAAGTTAATCTGAACTTTCTTAGCAACTACTGTAACTACTTTATCTTGCGATTAATGCGATAAAATGTTTTGATTTAAAGTCACTTTATTTGCTTTCAATGTCAAGATAAAAGCTACGCACAGGTAGCTTCCACAGTTTTTCGTAGACAGGAATAACTGCCTTTTTCTGGGGATTTGTTATCAATTTTTTACATGAGTGTAGCCAGCTTAGTTTAGCGGAACAACCAATTGATTGTATAGAGCCTGAAGCTTTTGGTCGTTCAGTTCTTAGGAGACTGGAGTTTCATCAACTTTCCAAGAAAACAAAGAGAAACTGATAAATAGTGTTTCATTAAAATCGTGGTATAAGTTTCTTTTAAAAGAAGGTTTCATGTCATTTATGCTTTCAATGCAAGCTTTAAAGCATCATACATGCTCTTTCGGTTTACGCATTCCTATTCTTATAATCTTATTCTTATTGTTCAACTAGAACTTTGTCAAAAGAAACTGGAATGATATATTTTATTGCCTGAAAACCTGTTCCCAGCCTTCTTATGAAATTGAATTGAAATTTTAGTATGAAACATAATACCAACATGAAAAAAAACCCTACTCTGCTGCGATGATTCTGCCATAGACTTGGAAATATGATTTGAGAGCTTTTCTCATTCTTGAAAAATACAAAAATGAGGGACTCCTGGCAGGAGAAAGAAGGTTAAATCCCCTTAAATAAGACGATGAATGATTACGAGCAGCCGAGAGCATGCAATCTAGACCCCTTTGTTCAATGTTAAGTGGGTAAGGACTGACTGCGATATTCAATTTTAACTACAAAGCGGGGCAAGGGAGTGTCTACACGGACCGCCCCAAGCTACATTATGATGGTTTATTAGCCTTCGCAACGACCATATTAAACGTTGGTTTCTTGCTTTTGATGGGGTTGAAGTATTGAGTCACGAGGAAAATGAATAAAACTGTTCCCACTTGAATGAGAAATATTCATTATTTTTCTGGTTTGATCATCCTCCAGAATTGCCTGTATCCGCAAGAAGGGTCTAAGTTACTTTGTATGTAGGCGTATGTGGCAGTGACAACCTTATTGCAGGACCAGGACACCAAGGAAATCTGGTCATTGCCCCATTCTGCCAGATGAATTTTTCCAAGAATCCCTAATTACATTTATTTTGTCTAGTAAACTTGCAAACTTTTTTTGTCTTTGTGCAGGATTGTATGTATAGTAGCTGTATCACTGCCAAAAATGATTTTCATATCAAATAACCAATCAATGTTTACTCCTGAATCTTAGAATTTCCTACAAAGACTTATTATGTACATGACGTCGTGTGAAAGAGCATGATCACAATTCCTATGTAGGTCTTGAAATAATGACAATTATGTGCCTGCCGACAAAAACTCTTTTTTAATTGTATTGTATACCCAAAGTACTTTCAGTGGTCAATATGATAATAAGATGACAGATTTAGAACACTTAAATTTTCATTTAATAGAATATTGATGGTTTGATACATAAATGTATTTCATTTTCATTTCCATGTAACAACTCATTTTTTTATTAGAGAGTGAAATTACTCTGGTTTTCCTGTTCACTTTCTTGCAGTATTTATTATGTCAAGTGGCTCTATAGGCCCATGCTCTTTCAAATTGTCACATATTTCTAGAACTTGGGTTGAAGGGTTGTTTGCCAGTTGCATTGAGTAGATGATCGGTAAATTTACTCAGTGACAACCCAGTGGAAATCGATTTCCCCAAATCTGTAAACGTTTTTATAAAAGCAAATCTGACCCTCAAAACAACAGCAATATTTGCCTGCCATTTCTATTTTGAGCAGAAGGTAGTGAAACCGGAAAAGGATTCAACTTTTGTTCCTGTAGTAAATGAAGACCTTTGTCTTTACTTTAATAAGTTGCCTTTGAAAGTATGACGTTGCATTTCCTTCATGCTCCTTCTCTCTGTCTTTCCCCTTATTCGTTTAATTTCTGCCCTCCATCAGCATATATCCAACCCTCTCCCTTTCTCTCTGTCTCTCTCTCACCATCTCTCTCTTTCTATTTCTATATTTTTTTTCTCTCTCTATCTTTCCTTTCCCTCCCTTTCTCTCTCTCTTCTCACCTCTCTCCTTTTTACCTTTATGTCCCTTCCTTCTTCCACAACCTATAAATTCTCAAAGAAAGTTCAAGGGCTGGTCAGACATAAATATCTGCAAACCCCAAGCTTGGCACCTTTGATCTTGACTTGGTTTCGATTTGGAATTGTTGTTCAAGTAATTTGATCTTGCACTTTAGGACAAGTCATTATTGAACTTTATCCATAGAGAGTCGATGGGTTCTTTATTGTAATTGCAAAATTGTTATTGAACGTTTTGACGTTAACGATTATGCCAAGTAATTTACTTGGAAATACATGTAAGAAGATGCCTTTAAAAAAATTTGCAGTTGCTTTCATACATACAGCCACATATTCTCTTATGTGGTATTTTGGTGATTCATCAGGAATTCCTTCTGAAAATCATATATTTTTATTATCAACTATGCAGGAAAAACAACAGCACTGTATCACACAACAATTGAGGAGGAATTTCCAATTCCCCTGAATTTTAGCTGCACATAACATATGTCTGATATTTACTACATGTACTCAAAAAGTAATAAACTACATGTAATTGATAGTTCATAAGCCCTGATGTGCAGCAAATAAGTTGACTATTAAACATAGAAAGAGAAAATCTTGCCAAAATGACAAAGCAATTATGTGAATTTGTCATGATCTTGCAAACAATATTTGTTTTAGAATGTGAGCATAGTTATCTTCCTAATTCATGAAGATGTCACTTCTTAAAAGTTTCCTGAACAAAAGAGCAATTATTCACATCCTGTGACGAAAATTGTCTTCTCTTGTGCTTAATTATTTCAACCACCACTCTAGCCTCAAGTCAAGGCCAACACAATCTTTTTTTTCTCATCATTCCAACTATATTAGCTTCTAGTCAAGGTTCAAATGATGTATGTCTTCACAGGTAACATGTTCATAATACACCCTTGGCAGCGCATCAAAAGTTTAGTTTTGTCTTTTCTATTTTTGTTTTATTAGCTCTAACTTTTAACCACAACGTTACTGTTAGAGTGAATACAAGCCTTCTTTTCTACCAGAACTATCAATTGCATTTACATATCACTCTCTTTGTATTTTATATGCCTACATAGATTGAATAAAAACTCAAAACTTTTTCAAAAAACAAAGAAGAAAATACCCACTCCAAATATTTATTACAATTTCGTGTTTGAATGCTATAGGTCTTTTTGGTCAAAATGTAGGTCTGTACATTGTAGGTCCGTTAGAAGAAAAACAAATATGTATAAGTTTGCATCATTATACAAAACAAATAGGCATGTATCTCTGACTCTTGAAGAAAAAATTCCTCCAATTTGCTATGAATTTTATCACATTGATTTTATATAAAATTTGAGGATCCCCGAATCTCGAAAAGAATTTAATGAAAAAAAAATGAAATAAATTGTAACAATACAACATGCAGTTTAATTTGAATGAATTACTAATATTTTTTACTAAAATTCTACTAAAGGCTTGCAATATTTATTACTACTTTTGTGTGTGATTTTGCTTTTCCTTTTGCTAGGCTAAAAATCAGTGTAAGAAGTTTGTAAAAACTTAAGAAGTGCCAACTTTTAACCACCCAGGAAACAAGGTGTTGTCAGCAATTTAACGCAGTCCCGTTTCTCCTCGCGTTCTGTGATCCCCAATCTCATGCCACTCAAACCATACTGACAACTAGTGATAGATGGCATAACCCCAAACTCTTATCCAATTATTCCCATTCCGACGACGCACACTGATTAAATTCTGTAATACCCCTTAAAGTTTGGCTTTCCGTGATGGCTCAGGGAGAGCCATTTGAAAAACGCACATGACGGTGAAGAGCACATTATATCCAAGAGGAAAAACAGAGGCTCGTAGTCGAGTGTTGTGATTTCCTGGTGGCTATTTTTAGAGAAGTTTGCCGCGAAATTGAGGCATTGATGTTTGAAATTATGCGGAATGATTATGACGGCTGGGCTGGGACTTAGGGTGTGATTATATCAGAGTATTTCTGTGCTGCGATTTCCTATCTACAATTTGGGTGTACTGTGTATGTAATTACACAAGACCCGATTTAAGTGATTTAGAATTGACTTACAGATAAAAATGACTTGATATGGTTTCTAAAAGCAATCCCAAGGAGCTACTGTGTATTGTTTTGGTGATGATGAGGACGATTGAAATGAGGATGGTGATGGTAATAACGATGATGATGACGATGATGTTAGAGGAAAAGTCCACCCCAACACAAAGTTGATTTGAATAAAAAGAGTAAAATCCAACAAGCATAACACTGAAAATTTCGTCAAAATCGGATGTAAAATAAGAAAGTTATGACACTTAATTGCTTAGTCACTGAAAATGTCATCAAAATCGGATGCAAAATAAGAAAGTTATGACACTCAATTGGCCAGTCAAATATATTGCTGTACACATGCATGACCCCCAAAAAAGTGTTTAAAGCGGTGTTTTGTCAGTTTTGGACGCGGGCCGCGCATGCTCTTGTTAAATGGTATCAAAAATACTGATTTTTATAAAAACCGTGGTTTTGAAAGACTGGTCAATGGTCAATCACGGTGTCAAAAGTATTTAGGGTATGTTTTTTTCCCAAGATTGTTTTTTTAAGACTAGCCAAACGTGTTTAGGGGTCATATTCTTGCGACAACTTGTTTAGGGGCCAAAATGTATCAATGAAGCCCGCAAAAAGCTTGTTTAGGGGATTATTTTGCACACAGAGAAAAACTTGTTAAAGGTCAAGTCCACCCCATAAAATTGTTGATTTGAATAAATAGAGAAAAATCAAACTAGCACAACACTGAAAATTTCATCAAAATCGGATGTAAAATAAGAAAGTTATGACATTTTAAAGTTTCGATTAGTTTTCACAAAACAGTGATATGCACAACTGAGTGACACGCAAATGAGATAGTCGATGATGTCCCTCACTCACTATTTCTTTTGTTTTTTATTGTTTGAATTATACAATATTTCATTTTTTACAAATTTGACAATAAGGACCAACTTGGCTGAACCACATAGTATTAAACAATGCTAATTCCACATGTTCAGGGAGAAATTAATCGTTGTTTCACTTGGCAATGAGGAGAAAATTAGAATATTTAATATTTCATATAATAAGATACAAAAGAAATAGTGAGTGGATGACGTCATCAGTCTCCTCATTTGCATACAGACCAGGATGGATGTGCATATAACTGTTTTATGAAATTAAGCGAAACTTTAAAATGTCATAACTTTCTTATTTTACATCCGATTTTGATGAAATTTTCAGTGTTTTGCTTGTTGAATTTTTCTCTTTTTATTCAAATCAAGTTTTTGTTGGGATGGACTTGTCCTTTAAGGGGGTCATTTTGCACACACAGATAAAAACTTGTTTAGGGGGTGCTTGGAAATAATTTGGTCATGTATGTATGCAGCAATACATTGACTGCCCCCCCCCCCCCGATAAAACAATAGGGATGGTATGGGTGATTTTGGTGATGCTGGCAATTTGTGTAGAAGATGATGATAATGAGAATGATGACAGGTTTCTGTCACACAAGTTCATTTTGTGTACAGACCAAGATGCTTCAAAAAGTGTTGATGATGCATATTGCATATCCCTACATTATTTATCTCTTGTCTCTGTTAAAAACAAAAAGAAATTCTACTCACGATTCATATCGAATGGAAGCCCCATAAAAGTAACATTTGCTGAACCATGTATGAAATTACATATGATTCTTCGCATCAAGAATTTTATATTCATCGACATGTACACTGTCCAGCACAGAGACTCAGTGAGCACACAATATTGGTTTCCCACTTGTTATCACTATGATAGCCAGAATGGCAATGGTTCCCACCCATTCTGCATGTTGTCGTTCGGCAAATAAATGGGCAGTATGGCCGATTAATTATTTTTCGATATGAGTGCAAATATTGCTTTTTTTCATAGATATTTTGTGAAAGAGTATTTGTATGTGTAATTTCACATCATTGCATTTGTTGTATCAACTTTTTACCAGGTTGTAATTTCACACCATTGCATTATACTAAATCAACTTTTTAAGGTAAAAGAAAGTAATTGCAGCAAACAATTTTTTCACGAGAAAGTCATCATATATCTAGATCTGGTACATTAATGTAAAGTTATCTTTGTGAAATCATGAAATCTTAGCTCAAAACTGATAATTGTGATGATCAATAACACAGAAAAGCATATGTGGGAGAGTGTTTTGATATTGCTTGGAAAAATACCCTTCATTTGCTCATTTCTCAGCAATTACATGTTTTCTTCCAGAGCCATTTGACACATATTTTTTATTTACATTACACATTCATACACTTGGGTGGTAATTCTATTGGATTCTGTTCGAACTCATTTTGAGATCATTACCACAGCTGGTATTTAATCTTTAACCAGGTTGACTTTTTGTCATGCATGTGGTCTGTATGGCCAGTAGTAGGCAAAGGAATATCGGATCAAGTGTCTATGGCAGTGAAATCCCCCCCCCCCAAAAAAAAAAATATATATATATATATATATAAAAGAAAAGCTGATTAAATAAGAACTATTAATAAAAATACATGCTATGAACAGCCCGGTTTATTTCTAACTCATCTAAAATGCAAATTTGTCCACTCGTCTACTAATTTTGCAAAATGAAGGAAAAGAAAATGGGTGTTAGACCAACTGGTTATTAGACGAAATGGTAATAGACAAACTGGTGATTAGATGAAGTGATTATTGGACCAAATGGTCGTTAGATGAAATGTTGATGGACGGAATGGCATTAGACTAAATGTAGGTAGACCATGTGCTAAGTGGACAAGTTGGCAGTAGACGAATTGGCAATTTACCACTCTGGGTAGTAGGTCCATGGTCTGATCAAAGTGTGTATTGCAGTGAACCTGCGTATAACCTATAAAGAATACCCCCCCAAAAAAAAAATAAACAAAAAGATTAAAATAAGAAAATACATGCTATGGACAGCCCCCCCCTATATTGTCAGATTAGCTGTTGTCAACCCAAAGTTTGAAATTTACAGGGTAATTGCTCAGTAGCTAATTTGTATGTGCCTGTTTAAAACTCTGAATGCTATATACTCTTCCTTGCGGTTCCCTCTTTTGAATTTGTGGGTTTTGTCAAGAACCCTTTCTAGGACTTGTTTATTTGTACAGTGTTGGAGTACTCTTTAGAAATCTTGCTTGTGGCTGTCCGCAAATACTTGATTTATGCCTAACTTTCTGTATCTGGTTGAGTTTACCACTGTGCAAATATAGTAGGCCCTATTAAAGTATATAGAGCCTTTTATCTGTCTGCTTTGTAATGGTGATCTTCCAATTTCAGTCATGGTTTCGTTTGCATTTTAGTGGACTTGTGATTTGAAAATATGGGATTTTTTCCTTTTTTATCCCTTTCTATGAGATCTATATTTCTAAATGAGGTCGATCTAATCTTCCTTTTACAATATGGGTCATTATTGGCCTCCATGTATGTGTTTTATAATTTTTCTTTGATGGTTCTTTTATTTAGAAGGAAATTGAATATTGCTAGTATCTTATTGACATAGATTTATATGGACATAAAAAAGTATTGTGCCTCCTTTTCATTTTTTGCTCATTTGGTTTGATAATGATATAGCCTATATTATGCTTTTTATTGGAATTGCTGATAAACATAATTGTTGTCCAAGTAGCTTTGACAGACACCGTATCAGAGTTTAGGCCTACATGTACATACTATACAATCACTGTGCAAGATTGTCTAATTCATGCATTTGTGTAGCCAATAGACCTATATGCAATAGGTGTTACTCATTCTTCAGAGTTTCCGATATTCGCTGTATTTCAAGCGAAAGAAATAGAGATTACAAAAAGTTTGGCTCGAGAAGTGCAGTAAAAAGCAAAGCGATGACTCAGTTTGGCACAAAATGCTTCAATGATTAAATTGTCAACGCATTTTCTTTCCCAAAACTCACGCTATCAAAAACCCCATAGGAATAAAAGAATTGATTGATATACAAATACTGTGAACACACTGTATGTAAAAAGCAGACTGGAATACACATGATATTTCAATTCTGAAGGAATTATAAAATATCTTTATGGAAGGGTAGAACCAAGTTTGTATTATGATTAATCATCTGTTGGTGTTCATCAATGAAGACATAAATCAGAATACCTAATATTTTTATTCCATGAAATTTGTTTTACAAAGCCAGGTGATGAATTAAATTGTATGCCCTAATGCAAAACAAAACCAAAAAAATGTGTTTCATTTCATTTTTTTTTTTTTTTTTTGGGGGGGGGAGGGGGGTTCACATGTCAGGATCAACAAGTGAAAGCGAGTGGAGCTTTGCCAATTGCCTTTGATATTTTGTATGCGTAATATGTAATACGAGACAAAATGACATTTTTACCAGTCTTGTCATTATTCTTGTTAACCCTTACATTTATCATGCCATTATCCATGTGTACAGTCACCAATATCCTCAGGCTTAAAGAGAGTATCACCAGTCTCTATTGATTTATATCCTTTAAAATAATTTTGATTTTCCCAATTTTGCATTTACAGTGGCTGAGTGAATTTTTACTGCATGTAATAATTCAAAACCTAGACTCCTATCTTGTCGTTGGTGAAGAGCAATGGAGGAATGATTAGAGAAGATGGATGAATCATGCCTAATGTCTGTTGAAAAATTGCAGATAAAATATTGCCCAAAGCTGCGGTCCCTGGCTGCTTTTCTTAAAGGGAAAGTCTACCATACAGATTCTGATTGAGAATGACAAAATTGTAGTTTTAATGAATTTTGTGCTGTTCTACCTATCATCAAAAGACTACCTGTAAAATCCATGGGTGAAAGTGACGACTACTACATCAAATTTTCACTAGCAAATAATGAAATAATAAATATTTATGATGAATAGTGTCATTCGTACAACAATGCCCCCGAAAAAGCGATGGAAATTAGTCTTCAAGTAGTTTAATTCTAACAAATGGATTAATATTTGATGGAAAAATATGTCCCACAATTGGAGTTACAGTATAAACTGAATGTATAGTCCCTCATTTGAAGGTATAGGATAACCTAGCAAAATAATAGATTTTGAAGAAAAAAAAACTGTTTGCTTAAAGGAGAATGAAACTCTTGGCGCAAGTTAGCTTTTGTGATAGCAGAAAAATCAAAGAATAAGATCAACAAAAGTTTGAGTAAAATAGGACTAGCAATAGAAGAGTTATGAGCATTTGAATGTCGAGATCACTAATGCTATGGAGATCCTCCCATTGGCAATGCGACCAAGATCTATGATGTCACAGATGAACAACTCTCCCCTTTTGGACACTGAAATATACCCCAAAAAATCTCTTTTTGCTCATTCTAATCACAAGACAAACGATTCATCAATGATATAATGTTGTGAAACCTCTGTACTTGTCCTCTCATAAAGAGAACACCTCACCTTGTGATAGACTCTATAAAAGTGAGAATATAAGTGAAATTAGTACTAAAGTAATGAGGGAGTTGTACGTGTGTGACATCACAGATCTTGGTCGCATTGCCAATGGGAGGATCTACATGGCATAAGTGATCTCAATATTCAAATGCTCATAACTTTCTTATTATTCATTCAATCTTCCTCAAACTTTCAACAATATGTTTCTTTGATTTTTCTCTTTGATATGGATTCAGCTGGTTTCAAGGGTTTCATTCTCCTTTAATACAAGTGTAATTTTACCAATAAGTCAAGATACAGTTTTAGTTTGATCGGCCTACAAAATTTGCTTCCATTTCTCAATTTAAAATCTTTTGCTCAATGGGTATTTACAGGACAATATTTTTTCAGACTCTAGAATATAAAACTCTTGAATCTTAGACCATTAGAAAAATGGTCCTTACAAAAAATAAGTAAATGAAAATGGAATATTTTTTCCCCTAATACAAGCAGGCCTACACTTCACCGTCTGCATCTTCAAATTTGGTAGATGTTCAGTATAAGCTTACATGGTAGATGTACTGTACATGTACAAATAGGCCTACACTCAATATACCAATACATGGTAGTGCTGACTGCTCAGTAAGTACAGTTGCAGACTTGAAACAATATGATAAATAGGTCATTTACGAGAAAAGGCAACGCTCTTACAATAAGTCATGTGTCTTAATGTCTCATAAAAAGTAATCTCAAGTGATCAATCTTCTTTATGAGTACTGGTAATTTAGAGTGGTTTGTATGAAATAATTAACACTATATGAACATTTTAATGGGCTTCTGATATATTGATAGGCCTTCATGTAGGCCCATATATCAAATATAATGTTGCCTTGTGGTTAAAAAACGTATAAAAACAATTTGAAGGAAATGAAAAATGTGCATACTGTACATGTATTGTGTATGGAAATCCTGATTAATATTTTTGACTAGGGTCCTTTGATTATGTAATTTTCACAAAGTTTGTAAGGACACGCTCACAAATATTCAAACTGCTCTATTAAATACTGTTATTTACATATCCTCAAAGATTTTAATGCAACGTTAAAATATTTGAATTTCAATACTTTGAGATTTAAAAAAAGAAGCCTAACAAAGGATTCAAGTTAAATCCAGAGTTTGACTGATCCCCAACCTCAGCCATGGTAGTATTAAGAGTACAGCAAGATGTCCCCCCCAAAAAAATGCAAATGGGTTTTTTTATATGGCTTATTTTAGATAGCCCCAAAAGCTGTTTTTATTGTTTGAAAAATGACTTTGTCATGTCGGTGCAAGAACGCCCTGACTGAAACATTTTCGTGCACCTCATTGGTGCAGAAACGCCCTTATGCAATGCTCTTAATATGCCTGCTGCTAAGGGCGTTTCTGCACCGATGGGGGACCAGAAAATGTTTTGCTACAGGCGTTCTTGCTCGGACACAATGACTTGCTCTAATGATACTCAAATTGCAAAAGTTCCAGTCATCAGTGTTTAGTGACCTGTATGAAAAAAGGCAAGTCTGACAAATTTTGTCTTGAAAAATGAGGCTTGCTCTTTATGTTATCAGAAATCAATGAATCACAGATAACACCTCTCATATCTGTTTGATACAAAGTTTTCATCATGGGGACCTTTCATTCAAATGTAGGGCAGTGTAACAGACCGGCTTTGACCTTTCCCCCATGGTGACCCCTGACCTCCAGGGTCATTGATGACAATTGAGTATGATTTATGGCTGGCTGTGCTGATGGGCCTGGCTAACCGAGAGTGGATTGACGCACTGCTGGGCCCAGCGAGGGGGCTATTTTCCCAGCATAGGAGTTGAAATATGATAATGCCAGACACCTTCTGAGCTTGAATACAAAGGAATGTGCAATACATTTTACCGATTGTTTCTTTTTTCTCATTTGTTTTTGGCAGTATGATGATTATGATCAACATTGATGTTCAGATTTGAAATGAGCTGCATCTTCTATATTTGCTTTGCAATATTTTTTTCTTGCCCACCATAAGTGAAGGCAAGACTAAAGGATCCAAATGCTGTCTTTAGAGTGAAAAGACAAATGATAGGGCCTATGATTGTAATCATCATTGTATCAGAAGACAGGCCTGCAGAAGATAATAAAATCTAGACCAGTTAAAGAGAAGAGCAAGGATTAAATCCCTCCCCAACAATTTGCAATCTAATTAGAGCTTAACACTGCATTATTTCTGACTTACATTCAAAATTAGGACATAGGTTGGTAAACTAATAATGAATTGTTTTATTACAGCTGCGTTCATCCTTTGTCCTAAAGGCTTTATTGTGTTGGTAACCATTTTTGAGAGGGGATCAATAGTTCAGGACACCCTTGCTGTCAAGAATGAGCAGATGATGCGGTCACCATGGCAACATCCTCATCCCATCATCTTGGAACATCATGACCAAATTCTCTCACACCCTCGAACAACCCCCCTTCAATAATTCAATCAGCGGTGTAACGTGTTAATCTGCCAGCAGATAAGCTGCGTTTCCCCCTCGCGATAATGAAAATTGATTGCGCCGCGGCGACACCTGCGGCCCGGGGTCGGCGAAGACCGCGAATGTTTCACACCTGCCATCCAATGTCCGCACTGCGCCATCTCAACGCCTCATCCCTTTGTGAGGGAGATCACATGATCAGCGTCTGTGTGTGGGTAGGAGAGCATGTGTGTGTGTGTCAAGTTTTGTTCCTTTCTTTTCAATTACAAATTTTGAAAGGTTTTAGTTAAAAATATTGAAAAGTAATGTCACAGTATTTGAGGTTTTTAGTGGATGACTTTCCCTTTGAAACCACACATGGGTATCTACTGAAAAAGAATCATGATTGGATGTAGTAAAATCAATGTTTAATAGTTTGATGTTATTTTGGAGGTGCCGTGGTCGAGTGGTCTGCACTTGAAAGTCCGATGTTCGATCCCAGGCCATGTCACCTATGCCCCTTAGCAAGGCATGTGATCTTTTATTATCCTACATTTCAATAAATGGAAATGCTATAGCCATTCTTGGTAACTGCGTTTGCACTTTTTTTTTCTTAAATGTTAGTTTGATGTGATAGGCAGTGCCGGCCAAGGAAAAAATGACTTTGAGCTACACGAAGTACTCAAAATAGGAGACATACAATGACTTAATAAAGCATGGAGGCTTTCCTACCTCCATGGTTAAAGAGTTGGTCTGTTTGCTTATGCATCAAATGAATGTATGCGTTTGTCAAAAATTAAAAAAAAAAAAAAAACAGCAACAAAGAAACAGAAAATTGGGAATGAAGTAGTACAAATTTAAAAAATGGCAAACAATTGATATGACTGTATCACCAAATATGTGAAAGAACTTTCGCAACTTTCCCTTTTACCCATTAACTTTCCCCAATAATGGAAACTTCACTTAAACAGGTCAAGAAACAGAAACAAGAACATGGCAGAGTAATAATGGACACCAATAATGCTTGACAATAAGAACTCCTGTCTATATCATATTTTTTTGATTAACTCCAGAGTTAGAAAAGAAAACAAGTCTTGTAGATAGAGACAAAGAAAGTATTAAAAGAAGCCAGCAGGTCACAGACACACCCAGAAAAAAAAAGAGGGAACAAATTCATCTCATGATCTCGATGATCAAAAGCAGGCAAAAGAAAAAATTGGAACGGTGGGGAAGAGTACCGAAGGAGACGCTGATCATATTTGGGGTGCAATTGAATTCATTTTGAGCATGCATCCGATGACCCCAGGGCTACGAACGGAGCGTGTCTAACATCTTAAATTCGATCCTCGGTGCAATTCAGTGGAGACGAGACTGGCAGAATGACGCCTGCACAGATACTGAGTGGATGGATGGCCTCACTGCGCCGCCTCCTGCACCCTTGTTCTTCAGCCCGTCCTGATGCAGTTGGCCGATGGATTTTTCATGCATATATTCACACTTTATTTTCAATCGTGCTCCCTTCTCATTTGTTATTTTAGGGTAATGAACAGTCAGTGCTAGATAAACCCCAAGGGCTTTAATTATAGATTTTCCCCTTTTGGTGGGGTGGAGGGGGGGGGGTGCTGTATACCCTAGGGAGGGGAGTAAAACTAAGAAAAACTAGAAGAGAATGAAGAGCGGCCCCTTTCCACTTTGTAATCATTATTATTAAACATTGAATTTTAAGAAGTGATGTGCTTACAATTTGATATTTCAGCTTTTGAGCCATGCATTGTTTTTGAAACAATTGTTGAAATATATATTTTTCAAATGGTCCAATAGATTTTTTTTCTTCTGTAAAATGTACATGTATATTTTTTTACCAAGATTTTACTTACAGATAAAATTTGAGAGGGAAAACTTGTAAACGTTTTTCTTTTAACTTGTATTTCCAAGTGCATCACGAGACATAGAGCATAGCTTATATACACCCGAGAGGCAAGGAAATGCTGTTTTGATAGACAACAGTAGATTAAAGCAGAAAAATATTCATTTTGCTTGAGGCATGTGTTCGAAACGGTGCAAAATATGTAACAAAATGCTGTATGTTGTCATGAAATGAAAACATTTGCATGTCTCTAAATATATTGGAGCTGATGCACCCTATCTTCGGATGGAAATTCAAGAAACCGGTTTTGATTTTCATCCTTCTCTGCTCCCACTTTATCCGTATCTCTCCTAATTTGAGAGGGACCCTCGTCTGGGGCAGGTGATATTCTATATTTCACATCCTGAGAAAGTTGTGTACTTAGAATTGTTCTGCATCAACAGAAATGGAGGTTGCGAGTCAATTATCTGCTATCAGCTTTCACCAAAGTACCCATTCTAGTTGGAGGCAAGTCGCATGTTGTTTCCTCCAAAATGATAGAAAAAAGAGTCAAAACATTGATTCGCGTCAGAGCCTGTCCTAAATGAGAGCGTATCGATTTTGTGCTGGCGGTCTTCCGGACTCCTGTTCGGGAGCGTGAGGTGGCGGTTGACGGTGGAAGGCGACACGTGCCTCGTGGGAGCTTGTCCACCAGGACGCTCACCTAACGGGGGAAACAATGATGCAAGATTGAAGATGAAGACAGGATAGCCAAGTAGTTTCCAACCGCCGTTCCTTGATTTGGTGGGGGTGATTATTTGTGGAAGTATATTCCGATTTTAGTTGGTAAACGTTGGTAATCCTAATTTCCCTCAGGGCATTCTGTATACAATTAGTTGTTAAGTTCACTTGGCTTCGATTTGAGAGAGCTTTCTGTACAGTCTCTTTGTTTAGTTTTTGGCTTCTGTCATTTTCTTTGTTTTTTTAAGGGTGGGGGCTAATCACCATTGAGATTTGTTGTATTTCTTGTATAATCCAAACTTTCCCAAGTCCATCAAAAAGAAAAGAGACGGGAGCTCATATTAAAGTCTGTTTTTATATATATTCGGAAGATGTCTCTTACGTAGTGTTTATACATAATGTAGACTCATCATTCTGGTTATTGGATGCTGGCTGTTCCACATACAGCGTAGGCCCTATGCAATTTCTCCACTCCCTGGGGAACATTTCAGCTGGACCTTTCAAGTTCAGTCATTGGACATTATAAGCGTATTATTTGGAATGAACGTTTTGCATTTACATATTTTTCTTTAAAAATACTCATTCTAATTTGAAATTTAGAGTAAAGTTTGTCATAGAATTTTTTTAAAATACTGTAATTTCTTTTATCTTCTGAAATCTGGGGCCTGTCTTACAGAGACTTGCGATTGATCCACAACTATCGAAAGCCAGCAACGTCAACATCTAAAATGCATGTTTGTTCAAAATATTTTCTAGATATTTGGGTATCCATATTTCTATCCAATTTCTTGTAAATTTAGTGTGCTTTTCTTTGTTTACCGAGAACATTTTGCAAATTTCCTGATGAAAAAATAATGGTGTTGATGGATTTCTATTTACTTGAGATTGATCAGATCAATCATAACTATTTGTAAGACAGGGCCATTAATGCATATATTTGTTCAATGAGAACACTAAAAATTGTGTCTTACACCCAAATTATGTCCCCATAATTTGATGGGCTTTTTAGTTGATTGTGGCAAGTTTTTCCCTGTAAATATTTACCCTTTTAATTCTTTAGCTTTCCTAATATTCTTCTGATTTCATTGTTTTCCTCTTTATTTTTTTAGTCTGTTTCCTCACTTTCGGCTCCTGTTTGTCTAATGAAACAGCTTAAGGATAAACTTTTGACAATGTGTCTAGCTTTTAAAGTAGCATCAATTCCACCTGTCTCCTAAAACCTCAAAGAGCAGAGAGGCTTCTGCAAACATCTTTTGTTGGCACAAGTAGCGCTTCTTCTGTCTCGCCCTGGGTACCTGAGGCAGTGGCAAGGGAACATTCAGGGCTATTGTCGAAATTCCATTGCTTCCATTGTTGGGACTGTGGTTTGGGGAATTTTGGAAGACTTCCTCATCCCTCTTTCATCCATCCTCCACCCTGCTTCTTGCCTTCACAAAGCCAGGAGTTAAAGTGGGTGCAAGGTTGGCACGCATCTATCTATGAAAAGCTTCCGAGATTGGCACTGACCTTTCCTTATTAGCAGCTTGTTGGGACATTTTGAGCTCCTGTTATTGACATGAGGTGGTTTGGATATCTGTAATATTACCCCTTCCAAATGCAGCTTGGTGAGCAAGTGCTTGAAGGAAAGAGTTTTTTTCCCCTCTTTCTCTCTCAATGATAAGATCTGTGCAGAAACCAGAGGCCATTTGATCATTGAGTAGCGCTGAAGAAGTATGTGAAGAAATTGAGCGTTCGGTTTTATGATAGACAAGATGAGAGCATCTTCAGAGAGAGGAAGAGAGAAAGAGAGAGAAAAAGAAAGAGACAGAGTGGCATGGACATTAGGGAAGAGAGACATGCAGACTGGCAGATAGTGACAAAAATTGAGAGAAATTAATAATAGGCATCTCTGCGTATGCTTTGTTGTAGATGACAGATAACAGATCAGATTTTGAAGTCGGTCATTCATTTTTCTCTGTAGGAATAATACTTTCATTCTGTCGACACCAAAAAACAAAACCAGAGGATAAATGAATATCATCCAGTGCTCCCTCTGATAAGTTTGTGATAATTATGTCTGTAAAGGAATGAATGATCTTTAGCATACATGTATAGTCAATTAAAGAGCATTCTCCTTGGTAGATGCTATCGAGTTAAAAATCAAATTTTGTGTGTGATATTCCAGGTTTTGATTGTCCTTGTATATCGTGTTCATAATACTTTCATACTTGGTCAATCACATTTTCTTTTCTGTATTTAATAATAAATGTTAGTAACTCACTAACTTTCTTTCTTCATTTCTCCAGACAACTTCCCTTCCGATACCATCCAGTCTCGTCCGCTACCCAGTACACCAACCCACGCTCAATCGCCGGATATCGCTGGATGGAACTCTACTGAGGATGTCTGCGGTGGTGACGAGCATGATCCCGATCTCTTTGTGGTCCTCTACGACTTCAACGGCGGTGTCGAGAACCAGCTCACTGTCCGAAAGGGTAAAGAAACGTTGGTTCATTGCTTTACTGGGGGTGGGGGCAGGGCAGGAAGGGGTTAGAGGGAGTAGTGTGGCAGAGACAGAAGTAAAAACATCTGCAATGTTTTTCTTTTTGATATAAAACCTATTCCAAAGCATGGAAAGGGCTTTGGGATATAGTCTTTGTACGTATCTTCCTGATATCCAATTGACGTTATTTTGTATTGGCAGTTCCCGGGGGGGCCACTTCCATTGAAGAGTGGATACCATGCGCGACCATGGGGTCTCGAAAAGCACCCTAAATACGTATTTTCCATATTCTGAAAATGCACCCCTTAACAAGTATTGGCGTCTGAAACCCTACCCTTAACAAGAATTTGAAACAAAACGATACTCTTGGCAAGTATTCCCTGAAATGAACCCCTAAACAAGTACAGCGATATTTTGTTATGGGGTTATGTCACGGGTCCGTCGGTCGTCGGTTTTACCTTTTACACACCATTTGGTTTAGTCTAGTTACGGCCCCACCTTCCACACCTCGCGCAAATCGGACTCTAAACACGTAGTGTTGGGGCAAAAAGGACATCCTTTATAAAACATTTTAATTTTGTTTTATCATCCCCGCAAATTTGACCCTAATCACGTAGCTTTCCTAGCGAAATAGATACCCTTTTTTCATTATTTTTGTGTTTTTGACACCCTTATCACGTTACGTACGTAACGTGCCGTATCTTGAAAAAGACATCCTTTTTACGTGTTTTTTTGGTCGCGCATGGTATCCACTCGTCAATGTAAGTGGCCCCCCCGGGTGGCAGTTGCAATTTACTAGCATTTGAATCCAGCACTAAATATTTTAATGTAGATGTTGGATGTCATTCAGGTGAAATTTGAAGAAAAAAAACCTGTTTAATTCTTGCATGATATTGATTTAAAAAAAAAATAACCTGTGGGATATGCCTACGAATATGTATCATACATGTATATCGATGTAGATCAATTGTATCCTACTCTACTATGCCTGAAGATATACATTTATCACAAGATATTATGTGCAATGGTACATTGACATGGATGCCTGTATACAGGTTTATATTTTCTGAATCAATTTTTTTCTATCAGGACATCTTTCCCCTAAAGCAGAAACATGTTTGTGAGCAGATATTGGTTCGTTTCGAATGTAAGCAGTTAAATATAAATACCAGTTGTGATAATGATCTCAAAATGAGTTCGAACACAATCCAATAAAATTACTACCAAAGTGTTTGCATTTATGAATAAAAAATATGTGCCAAATGGCTGTGAAAGAAAATGTGTAATTGCTGAGAAATGAGCAAAATAAGCAAGGAGTTCCATCAAATGTCGGGTATTTTTCCAAGCAATATTAATGCACTGTCCCACATATATGCTTTTCTGTGTTAGTGATCATCTGAATTATCCATGATTCCACAACAAAAGGCAAAGATAAGTTCACATTAATGTACCAGATCTAGAGCTATGATAATATGGCAACAATCAACCTTGATTTTATAAATAAACTTTCTCATGAAATGATAAAATAAAAGCTGTGGACGAACCATTGAATGCGAGGCAATAAAAATCTGCGGACGAACCATTCCTTTTGAAGATGATCATGGTGCAAAAGAAAATGTTTCCAAAGCTGCATGGACAAACATATAAAACATGACTTACATGTAAATATCAAAATGAATACTCTCCACTGGACAAGACTTGTAGAGACAGTGATTTTCCGTTTCCAAAAATATTTTTTTCCGTTTCTGAAAATCTGTAATTCCGTTTCAACTTGATCTAAAAATGGAAATTCTGTTTTGTCACTGAAAATGTACACAGCAAAAACCTGAATTACTTTTTGCAGGTGAATTCCATGAATTTTTACATGAAAAGTATAACAAACAAACAGAATTTTGGTTATATTTACCGGTAAAACGGAAAATCACTGTCCCGAGACTTGTGTAGTGACCCAAGAAGAAGAAGAAAATGAATAGTGTCTTGATTTGTCTGTGCAACTTCTGATAAATCTTAAGGGACTTTGTAATGTTTATTTCTTGTTTATGACCCCAAATTTGGCATTTTGTCTCATATGTGAACACTTGAAAAAAATCTTTCTTCCATCGTTGCATTAAAGTATCTGGGGCCTGTTTCATAAACGACTTACAACTGTTGTAACTTTGCCATAATGGTAACTACCATGGTAACAGGACTCGGCAGCCAATCAAAATCAAGTTTACCATGGTAGTTGCCATAATGGCAAAGTTACAACAGTTGCAAGTCCTTTAATATGAAACGGGCCCCTGAACAAGGCTTTGCAGTAGCTACATGTAATGTATACTCTCTGTAACAAAAATCTCATTTTGGCATTTGTACAACAATTGCCTCTTTCCCCTGGGTTATGTTGCATCTTTATTGATCGTTCATTTATTTGTGTAATTTGATTTTGCGAGATAAGCAATTTTGGTTTTAGAAAACCTGTCAATCAGATTGCTTTGTCACTTGTTCCTGATCATCAGTCACTGTTGACTGCAAAATATTACATTTAACAATCCGAATAACATTTCATGTGGGTTATGTGGTATCAATACTTTGTATACACTTCTCCAGTGAACCTGTAAAAATTGTTTTTAATTGTATTTCTATTTATTTTATTTGTAGTTTCATTTATACAGGGTGGCATTGTCAGTTTCAAAACTGCTTTCCACAACGTCCCTGTCATGATATACAATCTGTTATAATTAATATAATTGAATCAGTAATGTGTACATAATCAATAGCACAAATTAAATATTCACTTATATACATATCTATGAAATGTAGAACCCAAAAGAAATATAAAAAAAAAGACTAATGAAAAAATATATACAGGTAAAATATAAACAATGAATCAATTGGTTTCACAATAAATGAAACCCTAAAAAAAAAAAAAAAAAAAAAGAAATTGAAAAAAGTAAACAAATCATATGAAGTTCGTCCTAATTAATTTCCATACCATATTGCTGGTTTCCTTTCGTTGAATCTTGTTGTTTACCACTTATTTCTTTTGGGGGGCAGGTGCTTGGGGGAGGGGGGGGGGGGAAGGTCGGGGGTCCAAAAGGACAAAATAAAAGAAGATTAAAACAGTGAATGATTCAGCTAATGAAGCAGTGATACCATGGCAACAGGGTTCATCAGTCAATCGCAATCTTGGTTTCCTTGGTAGTTTAATAATGCCAAAGTTTATGAATTGTGGCCCTGCTGCTAGGGGGTATGATTGTAGTGCTTGTCCTATGCATCAGGTAAAAAAAAATAGCTAGGGGCAATTGGGCCCCCAAAATGCTCAAATGAGCCCTGGAAACTAAAAAAAAATGAGCGATGAAAATCTCCATTCATTGCAATGTTAAATCTTGATCTAATGTTGTAGATTTAGACAGTAAGTTGTGAAAAGTAGCCCCTGAAAATTGAAATGAATTGAAATGATTTTATTTCATTCTTCATAAAAACACATACCCTGTATAAAAGTCAATACATACATGTACAAGTAAAAACAATGATGAACATGTAAATACATGTACATGGTTATAGAAAAATAACATAAGAGAACAACAAAGAAAACAAATCATGTCGAATAAGGGATCAACGAAAAAAGAGCAATTTGCCTTGTTGAGCGTTGACCCCAAAATAAATACATGATAGTAAGAAGGGGGGAGGGGGAAAAAAATGAAAAAGTCAAAGTCGTGGTAAACATACATGTATCATATTAGGTTACTGAGTATAAGTTTAATAAAAACAATTGAAAGGAACGTTTAAAGCTGTTAACAGAAAGTTGGTCCGATTTTGCAGATTTAGGCAGTAACTTGTGAAAAGTAGCCCCCGAAAATGAAAAAAAAAATACTGTATAAAATGTGCAGGTGGTCAGATATTTTCTTGATATGCCATTGACCAATATATTATTCAATACCAGTGTCCTCTCTGATCGGTAATCAGTATGAAATTTTATATCTTTCCAGGTGATCATGTCCGTATCCTCGGCTACAACAAGGGTGGAGAGTGGTGCGAGGCCAAGAAACTCAAGAACGGCAAGACGGGCTGGGTGCCCGTGACATACGTCACCCCTTTCAACAGCCTCGAGAAGCACTCCTGGTACCACGGTCCCATCTCTCGCAATGCGGCGGAATATCTCCTCAGCAGCGGTATCGATGGCAGCTTCCTGGTTCGGGACAGTGAAAGCAGCCCCGGTCATAGGTCAATATCCCTCCGCTTCGATGGCCGGGTGTACCACTATAGAATTAGCAGTGGGTCGGATGGAAAGGTTTGTATGAATATTGTTTTTAAAAGAAATACATCAACCTTGCCTTCGTAAACCAATCTAGTAGGCTTAAATGTGTATAAACAAGAAAGCTACCCATTTCGTGCATGTTTTAAGACTGAACGCAAGAAAGCAACGCCGGAAGAAAAAGACTTACTAGTAAATCAAACATGGTCTAGCTCATTCTTTCCTTGCTTCCCATATTTGCTTCTCTAATTTCTTGGCCATATATTGAAAAAAAAAATGATATCACAAGTGGTTATTTTTAGACAAGTCTTCATGACAGTTATTCAACCAACAGCATATATTGGGATATCTCTTTCAAGATTTTATAGTTAAGAGATGAATAAGAAAATGTAGCAATAAGCCTCCACCATTATTTATAAATTCTAAAGATCATCATACTCATGACTTAGCAGCACCTACATACATGTGCATATAAAATTCTTCACATGTGATTTTCAGATTAATGAGATGGCACTGATGGAAGTGAGTGAGGTCAAATTTCAGAAAAACAAGATATTAGAAGGATGATTTGCCAGTAATTGGTTCATTGACCTCGTGATTGTGACAGATTAGTTGCATGAGTGACTTTAAGTTTGGATTGGATTGAGCTGCAATGCAGTATTAACCTGTGGTTTATCTTGTAATGAGGATTTGGGTAATGAATCTATTGTCGAGGCCTAATACTCATATCCAGAATTTGAAAGAAGGAACTGATTTTATGGATGCCAGTTGTCATGTTTTGTTTTGTTTTTTTACCAAAGTTTTTATTTACTGATACCATGGTTTGATTTTAAGGTTTTAGGCATCAAAAGTAGGGACAATGATTTTCCGTTTCTAAAAATTGCCTTTTCCATTTCAGAAAATCTTAAATTCCATTTCAGCATGTCTGAAACCGGAAATTCCGTTTCCCCATAGACTTTGTGTACATGAAAAAGTGACAAATCCATTTACAAAGAAAATCAATATGCAATGAGTAACGATGTCAAAATGCTCGCGCTGGTCAAAATTTGTATCTGCCACTGTACTAATAACGCTTTAAAATCGATTTTAATCAAAGAGATTCGAGTACTAAAACTATTTAAAGAAACATAATCAACATGAATACATCCTCACCTTTCACATTATTAGCATTATTTTATGGTTAAATGGGATTTTATCGCTGATTTTGGGACTTTTTGGACATCGTTTTGAGCAGTCAACGACTTTCGCCTATCCGCCATTTTTAATTTGATGAATATAGCGCGATCATGATTATGACCGAACGCAGAGGGCAGCAACACACGGCCGTGTTTCTGCCTTTATGCAGATATGAGTGTAAATTAATTTCGATACAATCGAGCGATGGAGGGGCTCGAGTGCAGTTATAGTGGATTGGGGTTGTTGTAGCGAAGGAAGATCGTGTTGTTACCAGATGATATTTGCATTTCGTTGAGGATTCGGGAGTAATTTCTGTTGCCATTCTGTGCATTTTGAGAAAAAATATGTTTTCCGTGATTTTCCGTTTGAAAAGCCACTTTCCGTTTCAAAAGGCCGATTCAGTGAATTCTGTCCGTTTTCCGCGATCGCGGAAAATCACTGTCCTTACAAAAGTATTTTCTAAATTTTTTTAAAATGCTGTGAATAAGAGAAATTATAGCAAGTTTTTGCAATTGCAACGGGGACATATTCCACAACATACAAAATCTATTGAAAATGCCTGTAAAATGACAATGGACAGCTTAAAGGTCTTTGTCAAAAATTGGTGAACCAGGACAGCAAATTGTCCTAAGATTTGGAGGTGAAGAAAAACTGCAAATACAACGTTTTTCCAGAGTCCAGGACGACACTGCTGTTTTGATTCAACAAAGACTGCTTTGTCATGAAGGGCTTTTGACAATAGATTCTCTATGTTCCAGGAAGTGTCTGTGTAGTAGTTGTGAAAACTCTTAAGTTAGAAGTAAGATAGGCAGCATGTGTCCAGACACTTTAGATAAAGGCAGAATCATTTCTTGTTTTCGTTTTTTTTTTTTAGTAGCATTGATTAGCAAAAAAGTTGTGTATTACAATACTGTCGGAATATAATCCTCAATTTTTGAAAAAGGAAACTGCTCATTTTGAGTTTTATTGATGATAATAATATTCTACTTTCATAAAGCTTACTTGATACATCGGAATGATGTCTCTAAGCACTTTACGGATGTATTTTTACCCTTGCTTGCACACAATGCATGCACTCTCTCCACTCCCTGTGGAGCATGCCAACAAGACGCATACTTTATTGTGCATTTTTATCATTTTCCCCCAGGTATTTGTCACGACAGAGAGCAAGTTCAGTACCATCGCCGAGCTGGTCCACCACCACTGCAAGCAGTCGGACGGTCTGATCACGACGCTGCGATACCCCGCGGCCAAGATGCAAAAGCCCATCATCTACGGGGTGTCGCCACTGCCAGACGAGTGGGAGATCGAGAGGACGGATATCTCGATGAAGAACAAGCTAGGAGGGGGACAGTACGGGGAGGTTTACGAGGCCATCTGGAAGAAACATAACAAGATTGTTGCAGTCAAAACACTCAGGGTTTGTTGTTGTTTTTTATTCTGTATAAAAAAACAACCCACAAACGAATATTTTCACAGTAGATATTACACCATAAATCACCTTGTCAGAGGGTGACATGACATTTCATCTGATGACAATTTCTCCAGGCTTTATTTCATCTAAGATATAGGGTTAGGGATAGGGTTGCAATAGGGTTTTATGTTAGGTTTAGAGTAGGGTATGGCGTTAAATCCAGGGTTAAAGTTGATCATTCCATTAGTGTGTGGAATTTGCAGAGCGGCATGAATCGGAATGTACGGAGCGGCCATATTTTGTTCAGAAATCAAATACGGCCCTATACTTTTTCATTATGAAATATGGCAAAGAAAAATCAGTTACATGGTCAATGGGCAGGTGTACACCACAATGTCATTGTGAATAAAAAAGCAACAAGAGATAGTTTGGAGAGGGAGACAGCCAAAACAAAGAGAATAGACTCTTTCAAGTTGTTTTTGCTTAGTTTGTTCATTGTGTGTTATGTGCAGAATATGTTCCATATGTACGTTGGCATGCAGATGTCTCAAATCAGCTGAAATGCAAACTATGTTCTTTATAATTAATATATATATATTTTTTTTACAGGAGGAGAATATGAGAGTGGATGAGTTCCTAAGAGAAGCATCCGTGATGAAAAACATCAAGCATCCGAACTTGGTTCAGTTATTAGGTAAGGCATTGATTGGAGGATCTGTCAGAAAAGCTATTCATACAGCCTGCTGCACACTGTTTTTTACTAACTTTTTAGAAATTATATTTATGTTTTATAGTTCCAAGAAGTAAAATCTTATCATTTGAAGTTCGGCCTAATGATAGGGATAATAAAATCATAATTCTGCATTGCTGCTAGCTGTGTGGTCGGAGTTCCGTCCAAGTCAGCTTCAATTTGCAGCCGTTGATGATACATGTATGACGATTTTGATTTTTTTTTTTACTCTTTAATGTAGGGAGGCTTGAAATAAATAGACTGGAATTTTTATCTCAGTATCGCAACCGATTGTGCAGTGTGCACCGCACTTTGAATTTATGCATGACTTGATGTCCCGTATGAATTTATGGTTTTAATTAATTTTTGTGAAACAATGGTCCAAGGCAGAATGTAATTGACGGTAATAATAAAAATGCCCCCCCCCAAAAAAAAAAATATATATATAAAATGAATAAATAGATTTAAAAAAATAACAAATAAATAAATAAATGAATGAATAAATAAATAAATAAATAAATGAAAAATAGAATAAAATAAATAACTTAAAAATAATTGAATGAATGTATGAATATTTATAAAAATAAAAAAGTAACAAACCAAAATAAAAAATGATTATAAAATCAACATCAACAGGAACAAGCATTAGTAAAACTTTTACAAAATTGACTTGACCTTGAATGTAATGTGTACAGGTAAAATAGGTGTATCATGCCATTAGTAGTAGTTAGGCCCATTGCCAAAAGCCTGCCAGTCAATGTCGGTATGTCTCTGAAAGGAAATGTCTGTTTGAAACCACACTACACGTGACCGCCTGTTTATGATTTCTTAACCTTGATCACAAAGATCACAAAGGCAATCAAGAAATAAAGCAATGTCCAGTACTTTCAAAGTGCCTTCATAGAGACATTGCAGTGTAATTAGCACTCTGTAAAAGTGGAATGCCGCTCTTAGTATTATTGTCGTAATGAAATATCTCATTAAGTACTTAAAGAGACAATATTTTGGTCTTGTGAGGCCATCAGGGCAACATAACATTTTTTTTAGGCCTGCTGTGTCTCTATAAAAGTACTTGGAGACATTATCACTGTGTAATGTTCTTGTTATTATAATAATATGTCTCTATGAAAGCACTTACATGTAGAGACATTATCACAGTGTGTTTACTGTTCTGTAAAAGTAGAAATGTTCTTCCTCTCTTCCTCTTTATTATAATGATATGTCTTTATAGCAGCACATACATGTAGAGGCATTATCAGTGTATTAAGCACTTTATAGAAGTGGAATGTTCTTCTTTATATTATAATAATAATATGTCTCTTTGCACTAAAGAGACATGTATTTAGCGCTCTACAAAATATTATCTATGTTATTCTATCTATAAAAAGATGTACGTGCAAAAAGTAATCCCATTGCGTCGGAATTCATAATGTACGGCAATATGTGTAAATACTTTTAAGAACGATGACATCACTAGATGTAGCGAGTAGTCTTTTGCTCTCTATACCCCTATGAATGTTATAAAATCTACTGAATCCTATATCATCAAATGAACATAATTCGCAAGGATAGCAATAATTTTTCTTATAACATGTTTGCATACCTTTTGTGTCTGTACATATTGTTTATTCCTGTATTATATCTTGTTTATTTCTTGCCAATTATTATGATCTTTGTTGCTTTTTTGTTAACAGGGCCACAAGGAAGACCACCAAGTTGGTGATATGTGCCACCCTGTATAAATATTAGAAATGACTAGATAAATAAATAAATAAATGAATGAATGAATGATTGAATGAATGAATGAATGAATGAATAAATAAATAAATAGATGAACAAACAAATATGTAAACAAACAAATAAATAAACAAACAAATATATAAACAAACAAATAAATAAATGAATAAATAAATAAATAAAATGAATAAGTAAATGAATAAATAAATAGATAAATAAATTAATTAATCAATAATTAAATGTATCTATATTGTATTCTTTATACTAGGTGTATGCACGAGAGAGCCCCCGTTCTACATCGTGACGGAATTCATGCCCTATGGTAACCTCTTGGAGTACTTGAGAGATAACGATGAGACTTCGCTGCCTGCTGTCACGTTGCTTTACATGGCGACACAAGTTGCGTTTGGCATGAGCTACTTGGAGAAAAATAGTTTCATCCATAGGTTAGTGTGTGTTTTTTTTTTTTTTTTCTTTCTTTTTGCCATGACCGTGACTTTCTTTAGCCATGATTACTGAAACAGTTGTTTCCTCTTAAATAGCCAGGAGGCTCATAGAGAGTAAAAATCATTTACTAACGTATGCTTACTCTCCACGGAGCCAGGGATTCCATCCCATTCATCTGCGTATACCGCCGAAAAACATGAAACTTTCGCCCCCGAGATTTCTACTTTCCTTCTAAAAGATCTAGCGTCCGTAACGTTGGCAAAGAACAATGAGAAACATAATGGCGGCGTAAACATCGGGCAAGTCTCCCTTGTCTTTTCATAATATTTTTCTCATTTTTTGATGAATTCTTGTTCCAAAAATGAAATCGATGTCGGAAATGAAGTTGTATCACATTTACATGATTTAGAGCTAGATCTTTTAGAAGGAAAGTAGAAATCTTGGGGGCGAAAGTTTCAGGTTTTTTGGTGGTACACGCAGATAAATGGGGTGGAATCCCTGGCTCTGTGGAGAGTAAGCATATGTTAGTAAATGATTTTTACTCTCTAGGAGCACCCTGGCTACTCTTAAAGGGGTTGTTCAACTTCATTCAGGATCTAAAAATGTATTTTTTTTTCTCTTGCAGCTAACACTGTTATCATACATATAGTTACAAACCTATAAGTCAGACAGGAATCACATATAAGCTAATCAGTCACGCAAGTGATGCGATAATGATGACTGAAGTACAGTCATAAGCAAAACACTGTAGTTAAAAGTTAAAGCTGTAGGCTGTGCAGGGAAAATAATCACTTTTGTACTTTATATTGCAAATATATGACCTACCACCCCAAAACCACCAGTAAGTCGTCAGGTAAGGTTCTTTGTAAGTAGCCAAATTAGTAAATTGGTCATAAAAAATTATAAAATAGCTTATCTGAAAGAAAAATTCTTCTTCTTCATACCGTGAAAATTTGAAGTCATGAAGTTGAATAAAAGAAAAGATACAAGAGTGTTTTGGACACTACTTTTTTTGACACATCTTTTTCGGACTGCTTGGAAGTTTCACTGAGATTACACAGTATGCACATCTCATGCTTGAGTGATCCCCAAACTTCAAACCTTGTTTTCTCCTTATTTTTTAAGCTCTTGCTTTATTTCCTCTGCATTCAAACAAGTACTTGTAATGGTTATTGTTGGTCAATTTTAACATATTATATATCATTTTAAAGCTTAGGAAGTGAATTTTCAAGCTCAATAAAAAACTCAATATTCATTTTGGTTGATTAATTGTTGGTTTTGGGGTTGCAGGTCACATATGATGATGCTTTTAGAATAGAATGTTAATGGTTTCCTCTTAAAACATTGTATACATAGATGGCATGTAGAGCCCGTGAGAAAGGTGCCATGTATATGGGTATGTCATCTGCCAATTGAAACTAACGAGTTGTCAAAATTTAATTTTGAGATTTTCTTTGAACTTGAAAGGCATTTCCTAAGCTTTAAAATGGTAATTTACTCGTCAAAATTGATCAGCAATAATCGACTCAAGTACTTGATCCGATGCATAAGAAATTCAGCGAGAGCTTCAAAAAATGAGAAGATAAGGTTTGAAGTATGGGGTTCATGATCACTCCAACATGAGATGTGTAATCTGTGTAATTCCTTTGATACTTCTAAGCAGTCAACAAAGAAGGGTCAAAGAAACTCCTGTTTCTTCTTTTTTTACTCAACTTTAAAAAACTTCAGAATTTTGACAGTACAAAGAAGAATAACTACTCTTGCAGATAAGCCAATATTTGTTTTACTTCATGAATACTAAATTAATATTTCAGCTCTTAACGGAGAACCTTCCCTGGCAACTTATTGTTTACTTTGGGGTGGCTGCCTCACTCTCTCTTGGGCGGGAGCCTCTCCATGCAAAGGCAAAAAAGGGAGACCCAGGAGAACATTTGTTGATCCCTCTACAAACAGATTTTGGTCTCTGTGAAGTACAAGAAATGATCAATTCAATGAAGAATGGAAGCTGCTGGAAAGAACTTGTCCATGGATTTCGGGAATACTACCCGACTTATTTAATTGGCTAACTCCCTCTTGACCGGGATTGTTATAATGATATGTGAAAGCAAATACAAAGAAACAATTTGATGAGGATATTGGGAATACTACATGTACCTGACTTATTTGATTGATCAACTCTCTTGTCAATGATATGAGAAAGAAATTACAAAGAAACAATTTGATGTGTTTTTTTACCCCATAACAGAGATTTAGCAGCAAGGAACTGCCTATTGGGTGAGCACCACCTACTCAAAGTAGCAGACTTTGGTCTCGCCAGGATGGTCCAGGGGGAGATCTACACGGCTCAGGCCGGTGCCAAGTTCCCCATCAAGTGGACCGCTCCAGAGAGTCTGGCCTACTACAAGTTCTCAAGCAAGTCCGACGTATGGGGTATGTGCCTCCCTCAAGATTTGCTTTTTTATATTCACTGACCATGATAACTTGCAAAGGTGTAAGGTGTACTCTTTGTATGTGGTTGAACCAATTCCACCAGCTTCAAGCAAGTTGCAATAATGATAAATTGTTGACTCTCATACAACATCCAATATTTTTACCCCCCCCCCCCATCCCCAGCATTTGGTACAGGAATTTGCAAGCTGCATTCCTGTACCCACACCCTACATGAGGTTTTAACGCTGAGCCCTCATTACCATATATACTGTATGTAGGAATAGTGTCTAATGGATTTTATAAGCAATAATACCACTTTGGGATCCTTGTATAGGAATTTACAAGGTATGTTCTTTTACTCCTACAGTAGATTTAACATGTAATTGGTATACACCCTCGGTATATAATAATGTTAAAGGACAAGTCCACCCCAACAAAAAGTTGATTTGATTAAAAAGAGAAAATCCAACAAGCATAACACTGAAAATTTCATCAAAATCGGATGTAAAACAACAGTTATATGCACATCCTTCTCGATATGCAAATGAGGAGACTAATGATGTCATTCACTCACTATTTCTTTTGTATTTTATTATATAAAATGTTCTAATTTTCTCCTCACTATCCTGTGAAACAAAGTTTTATTTCTCCCTGGACATGTGGAATTACCATTGTTAAACATTTTATGGTTCAGTCAAGTTGGTCCTTGTTGTCAAATCTGTAAATATTGAAATATTGTATAATTCAAACAATAAAAAACGAAAGAAATAGTGAATGAGTGACATCATCGATTCTCTCATTTGCATGTGACTAAATCGTGCATGTAATTATTTTATGAAAAATAAGCGAAATTTTAAAATGTCATAACTTTCTTATTTTACATCCGATTTTGATAAAATCTTCAGCATTATGCTTGTCTGATTTTTCTTTATTGATTCAAATCAACATTTTCTGAGGTGGACTTGACCTTTCATACTAGTATCTACATTGCTAAAGTGCACATACCCATTCTAAGGAATGCATAAGGTGCCTTACAATGGAACATAATACACAGCAAGGTAGTAAAAAAAAATGGTGCATGCATAAAAAATTATAAAGCACTTTTAGGGAGAGGGAGTTATAAGAAAGGATTTCAAATTTCTTCTGAATGACTAACTGAGTGGGGAAGGGAGCTCCAGAGACGGGGTGTGGCAGCAAAGAATGCTCTATCAACCCCATGTCCTTTTGATCTACATGTAGATACTTTTAATTTGATGGAATTAGTTGAGCGAAGACCAGTACGTGAGGTAGGAAGTAATACATTGCAAAGTGTTTTTTCAGTCTGGTTTGGAAGACCACTTAAGATCGCTTTCAAGGTTGCTTCGATCATCCCCATTACATGTTAAACTAGTTTTCACTTAACTGGTTTCTTCTAACCTAGTTTACAAACACAGATGCGAACGGGGTCTTAGACTTTTGTCTTTCAATCTGAGGGACGTGGGTTTGATTCCCAGCCATGGCATGTTTTCCTTCAGCCAGAAGTTTACCCACATTGCGCTGCAGTCGACCCTGGTGAGGTGTATGGGTACCCAGTAGGAAGAAATTCTTTGAATGTTTGATCGCCTACATGTACATGTATATGGCAGCTCGGCTACAGCTGGGGTAATGAAATGTTACCAAATGTTAAGCGCAGAAGAGTATATTAATATAGTAGCTGCGCTATATAAATGGTCCAAATTATTTATTATTATTATTCCCTCACAGCCTTTGGGATCCTGCTCTGGGAGATTGCAACGTACGGATGTTCCCCGTACCCTGGGGTGGATCTCCAGCACGTCTACGGCAAACTTGAGCAGGGTTACAGGATGGAGAGACCAGAAGGCTGCCCGACAGACGTCTACAAGCTCATGCTCAAGTGCTGGGAGTGGAGGCCCACCGAGAGGCCCTCGTTCACTGTGAGTTTGTGTTGACTGTGGTGTCTCAGAGTTGTCATATTTCAGATAGTGAACAGACCTGGGGGCTGTTTCACAAAGCTGTTCTTAAGTGAAGAGCGACTTTAGGAACATCTGATGATCCTCTCTTGTGGTAAATGACATTCACCATTAAATGTTCATTGCTGATTATTCAGGGCGCAAGAAAGGTTCACCAGTCAATCTTAAAGTTGCTCTTAACTTTTCATTTTTGTTGTTGTGGGGGTCAAAGGTCACTGCTCATTAAATATGCGAGTTGGTTTCCACATGATAACTTTGGAAATATTCACCAGATATTAAAAATCTTTGGTGTCTGGGTAGATGACACCAAAATACAGTCAGGTCACATCAAATGACCTGACTGTCATATCTTCTGTCAGAGATTATTATGGAAAGGGTGAGTCTCTAGGTCAAAGGTCTAAATTTGTTCATTATATATATGCATATTGGTTTCTGCACGATATTAAGTTCAATCATATTTAATGAATTTCTGATCACGTTAAGCGGGGGCATCTGTGTCCTTTGGACACATCAAATTTCTAGTTATTTTAAAATATCTTTGCTCTTTCAGGAAATTCATGAGGAGATGAACAACATGTTCCAGAACAGCAGTATCAGCGAAGAGGTGGAGAAGTCCCTTCACAGACGTGGCAAGGATCCACCTACCCTCCCGGCTAAGAAGAAGAGCATCAGGCGAGGGCAGCAGACTAATGAGAACGAGCCTCCGAGAGGCAAGGAAGCTCACACGATTGTCGATACAGGTGACTCAATATTTCCCATGGTGAAATCTTATTAACCCATCAAGTTCTACATAAATGAGCATATATTGGAGGCAAAATGGTCACTTTCAAGAGTCATTGGTCTTCTCTCAGATCAAAAACAGTTGATTTGCATTTAAAAAAAAATCTATTTATGAAGTCTGCTCCAGCTAATGAATTTTACATCGACATCTTTATGGGTGGTTATATGACAATTTTTCTGGCATCACTTGCTTCTATGTTCCTTTGAAATATCTACAATAATGCCAAATGTGCATCCCGGTGGGTGTTTCATAAAGCTGTTCGTAAGTTGCGAATGACGTTACGCACGACTGGTGACCTTTTTGGGATATATCCCTGTGTGGTGGACTTGCCACCTAAAAACATGTTCCAGTCTAGTTGTGCGTAAAGTCATGCGTAACTTGACAAACAGCTTAATGAAACACCCACCTGAAGCTCAACATAAAGGAGGAAATTCTCATATCTATAATAAACGTGTTTGAATAAATGGTTAAAAAAACCAACGAAATTTATTATTGAACCTTTTACAGAATATGCCATCCCAGGTTATTGTGGGTTTTGAGCTCAAGGGTTGCATATAGCTGCTGTGCTGATTAAACCTTACATATCAAAATTTAGATATTTTGATGACAGCTCAGAATAAGGTAGATTTTAGAGGTATAATATGAGTAGCAACATTCTTTTGCCTCTAAACAGTTCTGCACAGGTTATCAGGATAAGTTTTCAGGCAATATGAGACTGCCACCTTTGCCATATTTATAAAATGTAGCCTTTTCTATAAGCTGTACTCAAAATTGTAAAATTTTGAGATGCAAGGCTTAATCAGCCCAGACACGATATGATATTGAACCACATCCTGTTGGCCATAATGCATGATGTACCATTGACTTTAAAAAAAAATTGATCTCTTGATAGTAAAAACGTCATCGCCACCGGCATCCCCTGAGGTTTCAAGAAAGAAGCCAGCTTTCATGAAGAATCTTCGCAAGAAAGACACGCCCAAGAGAAAAGATCAGGAGCGGCGGAACAGTTTGTCAGCCGAAGATGAGCTGAAGCTTCTTTCCAGAGACCACCACATGGACCACAAGAACTCCCCAAGCCATCGGAAAGAGAACGGAGTTCCCAAAATGCTTGGTGATATCGTTGGACATGAATTGAATTGTGTACTGCCTGGGACTTCGCCTCCGGGTAATAGTGGCTCGGATGGCGTACATGACGGCTTTAACTCGGGCTTTAGCCCTCGGACAGCTCTAAGGCCGCCTGGTAGTGGATTCGGGGGAGGGGATGGGAAGAAGGCGAAGCCGTTGAGAATACCTAAAGAACCTAGAATAGAGAAAAAACCTAGTCTAGAGAATATCGCAGATGCTAATGAATCGTACCCAATCCCCAGATCGCCCTCGAGTCCAACGTTAGATCGTAGAAACAAGAACCCTGTTATAAGAGAAGGAAATGGAGAGGTGCATGGACATATGGTAGGAAAACCTGCCTTTAAACCTCTTCCTGCAAAACCTAGTAAACCGACCAACTGGCCGGAAAATGGTGGTCATGACAGTTCAAAAGAGCCACTTGGGAAAACCAAGTCGCTACCATTTTACCAAGAGCAAGGTGACCAATTGGAATCGCCGGACACGGACAATTTCAAAGACCTGCCAACGTCTCCAACGGGTCGTAGTCGAGACAAACGAAAAGACATTGTGAGACCGTCTGTCCCTCCTCCTGCCCCACCTCCTGCTAGATTAGTTAGTCCTGTTGAATCCCCAACCACCCCTAGCCCAAGGGGTTCCCCCTCGAGATCGTTCTTGAACAGTAAACCTCAGATTAAAGGGGCCAAACCCCAAATCAAAGGACCAAAGCCAATCATTACCAGCCCCAAACCTGAAATCACCATCCCTAGGTCATCGCCCAACGTGAGTCCTGGTGTCAAGTTACGGCCCGAGAAGCGTGGATCGGCAAGAAAGCGTGGCAATTCACCGATCAAGAATGATTCTGCCGGACAGGGTGGAAAGGCAGAAGTCCTACAGATGGCCGAAATGCTGTACGCTCAGACAAACATGCTCATCCAGAACGGCGAATACAGCAAATATAGCGGCGAACTTTGCACGGAGTTGGACAACTTCTTCAAGCAGTGCACCAAGCATGTAGATTCTGTCATGGTCAAGGCACGCTTCTCGTTCCGGGAAATTTTGAACTCTCTGGAGTCAAACACGACGTCGCTGAGAGTCCGTTGGTCTTCCGCTTCCAGCAGTGAACTGGAGAGAATAGTTAAGGACTTGCATACGAACGTGTCTGACATTCGCGGCATCGTTCTGCGGTAGCTCGACGGTGCAGCTCTTTGATTGGACACGGCCAGTTGCAGCTCAAGTCGATCACCTACCGATGTCATGTATGGGTGACGAATGGAAACACGGCCAGAAATGGAATTTCGTGTGAAATGTTATTTGTAGATAATTGAAATGTTACACTACTGATGCGATCATACTGCCCCTGTACTGGAAAAAAAAAATCTTGCATTTTTTTTCTCTTGACATGCTGATTAAGATTTTGATCAGGAAGTCTGCTGCTGATTTTTGATCTTACATGTATGTTGAAAAATGCTACCGACAGAACTGTGTGACATGACAACTCAAAGGTATGTGAAGTAGGTGCAAAATATGGTATGGAATTCTGCAGAGTTCATCGATTGATGTTATTATATCAGCATGTTAGTAACATTACTCACACTTAAACTGATTGTATGCCCGACACTTAATTTTTTAATCTTTCATTAGAAATATCAGAATATACCCAAAACAATGTCGGATAAAAATGTGAATGCTTTTAATAGCTGCATTATGAAAAGCCAATTGTCCTTCATATTCACAGCATGTGGTCATAAAGTCTGGTGGAAAATCCATTAGTAGGCTTAATTATACTAATGCAGATGTCGTTCAGAGTTCTTATTCTTCTAACTTTCTGCTACATTTATGTTGACCTATATGTTGATGTAGCTGGTGTTAAATTGGCCACCAATCTTCAGTGTTGGTGTTGGTGTTTGGAGTGCTTTAAAGGCTTCTGGACTGAACCCAAAGCATTGAATGAATATGTTGTCAACCTTTCAGATACAGTAATCTGTTATTCCTCTAGGCCCCTATTCCGAAGTCTTGGTCTGATTAAGGCTATGGTCTAACTGATGTCCTGGGAAGCCGAAAATGTTAAAATTTGATTAACGTTGTGTGTTCCTTACAAACTAGGCTCTTTCATCAAGCTGTAATGATGAAGAAAACTATTGTCCTGATTCCCTGAAACTTAAAAGAAAAATGATTGGAGTGACAAGTGAGCTGATAAATTGAACCAATATTTTGTATTTGTTTCAAATGGCTATCCATAATTAAACCACTAATTTAGACCAGAGTTTAGATTAAACCGACTTGACAAAAGGGGACTAATGGGGGTGTTGCAAGAAACTTGCGATCAATTGCAAGTCAATTTTCGGTCCCTAAATCAATCATATGTCTTGCAGTTAATTGCAAATGAGTGATTTATTGCTAATAATTGCTCCTTGGAACAAAAATTTAATCTGATTTGCTACAGCTAACGTTGATCTATCAGTTGTAAAATTGCAACAGAATATTTGCAATTGATCGCAAATATTTTCTTGCAACACCCCCTTAGACTTCTACCGACACCACTTGGATCTTGTAGACAACCAATTAACAAAATTTATACTAATCATTTGTGCTTATTGCTAAAAAAAAACATATAATGGCAATTCCAGCATTAGCCTCATTTCAAGTTCGGTGTCACAGCTGGTGCTTGTGTAGCATCAACTTCAACACCAATTGTGAAATCACCCATTATGTTACTTGTCAAATTGAACATGTTGGTGTTAACTCAAACAAGTTTGGGTGTTTCTAAACCGACTTAACAATACGGGCCTTAGACTTCTACAGACACCATATAATGACAAAAACCCAGCACTTGCCTCATTTCAAGTTCGGTGTCACAGCTGGTGCTTGTGTGGCATCAACTTAAACACCAACTTCAACACCAATCGTGAAATCGCCCATTATGTTACTTGTCAAATTGAAAATGTTGGTGTTAACTCAAACAAGTTTGGGTGTTTCTGATTCCAGGCCCAACACCAAATTTAGATTTGTACAGACAAATACTGATCCATTTATTGCCAAATCAACATCAAGTTACATCTATCTGAGATACAAACTCATTTCAAGTTTAGTGTTACAACTGGTACTTGCGTGACATTAACGCCTACCTATAACAGAGCTTCTATGAAAATTAGTAATGATTTTCATTATTTAGTAACGAAAATGGAGAAGAATGCTGATGGTTTCATAACAAATACAAATTTCATGTTTTGTCCTATGGTATTTCTTTGAAAATACTGATATCCTCATGAAAATACTGATTTTCAGATTTTAAAATGCTGAACTCTTCTTGTTCAGGTTGGCAGCTTTGCTATTAATAACCCATTTTGTCTGGAGTTGTGAAATTGTGCAGATGATATCATGTGGGCTGAATGTGAACGTAATGTTTCTAGTGTATCTAATCTGTTCCTGACATGGATTTTTATTATTATTATTTATTTGGCCACAAAAAACATACAATAATTGTACAATGTAAATACAAAAATAAACTTGCTAAATTGGGGAAAAAATAATTTCCATGTATTGTAAATTTTAAGCACTCTTTAAAAGTCATTTCTATGCAATCATCTTTTAAAGCTTTCACTTGATTTACAGAATAAATTGAGTGTGTATATTTGGTAAGAAGCTTTGAAGGATATAAAAACACATCATTGCCTTGTAAATTAATTTTTCATTAAAATGATTAAAGCTAGAACATGAGATCAGGGCCCCCGTCTTACAACGAGTTACAGTTGATCTAATCAACCAAATACACTCTAAAAATGAAAGGTTTGAAAGGGGTAAAGCACCCAAAGGGCCTAGGAGTGAAAGTGTTTTTATTAAGGGTGGAAAACGCTGTTACTCCTCCGCCCTTTTCCACCCTTTTGGAAAGACAGCAACCTGGGGCCTGTTGCATAAAAGTTTTTACCTGAGAAAACTCTGGTAAAAGCTGAAAACTAAGGTTAGTCTGATTTCTGCCATTGACTTTTACACAGGGCAAAAACTATGGTAAAAACAACCTGAGTTTTCTCAGGTAAAAAGTTTTATGCAACGGGCTCCTGAATATCTAAAATGCATATGTCTGTCAAACATGGTTCTAAATATGAGCCCCGTCTTACAAAGAGTTGCGATTGACCCAATCAACCACAACTATGGAAAGCCAGCAAAGTCAACATGTAAAATGCAGTTTTGTTCAAAATATTTTCTTGATATAATGTATATTCATGCATTCATTGTTTCCTTGAAAATTCAGTGTTATCTTAAGCATCCATACGAACGCATATGACTGTAGTCATCATCGCAGCAAATGAACGACCGATTACATGTAGCTTGAAAATCTCGGGCGATTCCTAACTGACCTGAAGGTTTGCAATTATGATATCAGCATTAGCTGCAAGATGAAAAAAAAATGAGTGAATAATGAATGAAGTCAAGTAAGTCCTTTAATCTTTAGGAAGTTTTTTCCTGGTATACATATTCCTGTAATTTGTCCCTGCATGGTCCATGATAATTAACCTTTTTCATAGTGATATAAAAATATTTTATTGAAAAGATATTTCTTGTATTTCTCTCCTGTGCAACATTCCAAATACGCCTCTTCTTACATTGAAAAATGTAATTTTATTCTTTTTGATAAACAGCATAATATATTGATGACGATAGGCATCTATGTAGCGCCATCTATCTAGAAATATTCAAGGCTATTGCTTGTCCACACTGCAACAGACTTGTTTGGGCAAAGATTGGGCTATTCGGCTATCTTTGAACCCAGAGGAATTTGTGAAGTTGTGGTCGTCTTTGCTGGCTTTAGCTTGAGCTGCCTTCTAGCGCTAAGTTTACTAAAATTCTTTTTTTCCTTTCAATAATGTCGGGAGTGGGAAGGACATTATTTCAAAAATTCAACGCAGATGTAACAAGTGTCTTGCTCTTAGCAGACGAATTGTATTCTTTTGACCCATAAGGTGCTAAGCCCTGTTTCGTCTTGTTGCACATGGAATCGGGGGATTTTTTAAAGAGAGATAATAAAGTTCTTACATGTATTATTCAGTTTGTTTATTTTTACATCCATTAATGGGTATTCACTTTGGGTGTGGATCATAAATAAGTTGCAGTACATGTACATTACAGAAATATTGAATTTTGGAAAGTCAACTCGTTGAAAACTTTGTCCTTTAAAGTATTGTAATGCGCAGTTGAGTATATACATATAGAAATTGCGCTTTATGAATGTTCAATCATTATTATAATTATTCTGCTTGAAAGAGCAAAGTATACCTTTATCATTAATTGAGGGGTGTGGTGGGACTATAGACAAAGTATTTCTTGAAAAAAAATATGGTAAGATAATTGGCTGGAAAAGTCCACAGACTATTCGATGACTGCTATAAGGATCACTCTTTTTTATAGGCATGCTCGATATCATCTTGGAATGAATAAACAGGTTGTTTTTTTAAACCCAATGTAGAAAACAATCAAGTACAAGTTTAAAATATGTGTTTTAGGTTGCTTCAAAAGTCAAGTTGCATTTGATTGCAAATTTTTATGACAACAGGCCCCTGAATTGATATGCCTGTGTTATCATCAGCCCTTCTCCTTTGTTCTATTGACAAAGCATTACCTCCAATCAGCATCTATTTCTTTAACGCTTAAATGCTGCCAGAGTCACGAGAGTGCTCATTTCTCTGAGAAAGAAAGTATATGTGATATGCATAGAGACTGCCTATGATTCTAAGAATAAAGTTCTACCCCCTGTGACACAGAACATAGCTATCGATTGCTGGGCTCATAGTTATGATCAATTGCATTGGACAGTACGTGCAATCAATCGTCACTATAGGCACTACGTTTTGTGTAACTGGGGCTTTATATAGGGTTGTGTAAACTGCCCCGAAGCTCATCTCAAAGTAACTGTTTTATTAAAAAATGCATGCCACGATAGAGATTTTATTTCCTTTATTTCTTTTTTCCTTATTAAAGTATTTTTGTACTGACATACTTATTTCTACACACAATTCATCGATCATGAAATCACTAGGGCATTAAATTTCATGCTGTTTCTCATACACGTAAATGTACATTCACAAAATTATTAAAGTTCCTTATCTTGCTTTAAAGGGTTACCGACCCCCACGAATGTCAAATGCACAGTAGGGTTCATCTCATAGACTCATGAGCTGTAAACTAGTCTTTGATATGTGCACCTATTCATACGACAATCAAAAATATGTAATGAAGTTTTGTAGAATCTGTTTTATTTTTTGTCCCAAAAAATGATTTGGCAGCAAGATATGATCCTTCTACTCAAATTATTAAAGTTTCTCATATTTTTCATCAAGCAGGTATATACCCAGCACAGTTATATGCAAATTAGAAAGTCGATGATGTCACCCACTATTTGTTTTGTACATGTATTTCACTATATGAAATATTAAGTATTTCAGTTTTGAACATTTAACAATAAGGAAACATCCCCATGAATCAAAAAGATGCAGTATTTGCTTTCCCACATTATTCAAGGAAGATTCAACCCTGTTTCACATCATAATGAGGGGAAACAATAAGATGTTTCAAATAATGAAATACAAAAGAAATAGTGAGTGGGTGATATTTGTTCTGTCATTTGCATACCAAACAGGATGTGCCTATAACTGTTTTGAAATTAGGTGAATGCCACAACTTATTTTACATCCGATTTTGATGGAATTTCCAGCAGTATGCTAGCAGACCAAACAGTATGAATCCTGAGGAAATGCTATGAATTTTGGACTACCCTGACCTCTTGTTTCGATATGATTTTCCTTTGTAAATTTACTGCATAATCGTATTTTGAATACTGCGTTTCCCTATTTTTAGCAAAATCATCCCTCTTTACCAATTACATGGCTTGGGAGGTCTGTGCTAGATTGCTAGTTTGATTTTTCTTTTTTTTTTCATTCAAATCAACTTTCTCCTTTTTTAAAACGACAAATCATCTTTCTTGCTGGGGTGAAGTTTCCCTTTAACTTGTTCACTCCTGGGCAGAAAACATTTCCATAGGCTTTATACAGTCACCATGGGATATCCTTGTCAAAGACTTAAAATCTGACCTCCCGTATGGTTCATTTATCTGAGTGCGTTCGTGCACACTATGGATCGTTGATACAAATGTGAATTGTAGCATTAAGTAATAAATGCCGCCACATTCTGTGTTTGCTCCATTTCAGCTTGTGAATATACATGTACATGTAGTTCTTCAAACTAGTGTATATTGGGAGTTGCCCAGCAAAATGCTTCAATTCAAAAGCATTGATTTCAGAAACATGTTTAGCTTCCTTATGCGCTAAACCATCGCCATTGAACGTAGAGGGCAGTACTGCTGCGTGTTGATACGTTCGTTGGTATATACCATCTACCACAAGAAAGGATCAGCAGTTGTTCTTAAAGTTGCTCTTAACTTACAGTCAGCTTTATGAAACACCCACAAGATATAATTCCTATATGTTATATTTAGATAATTCTCTGTTTTTTTAAATTTTCTTGGTGTCTCTGATAAATGAGCTTCATTTCTTTGGAACAATCTCCCCCTACAAATTCACGATGCTAACAGTGTTAATACATTTAAAGTTATGCTTAAAACTCATCTTTTTAAATCTTAAATTGATCATATCATATGTTTTCTGGCCCATTTGATGGTATTTCTTTATTCATGATGTGGTTAGAAAGTTGTAAATTGTAATATTAGTTTTGATACATTTTGTTGTGCAAAGTAATTCTATTTCTATTTCTTTTATACTTCATTTTCCTTTCTAATAACCGCTTAGAGGCAATTTTGCGATTTGCGGTATATACAATTGTTATTATTATTATTAAATGATGATTGTTTTAACAACCCTGTCATTGTAGTATCAGCAGTGGGGTAGTCACACCAATGAAACCGGGCCCCGTCTTACAAAGAGTTACGATTGATCCAATCAACCTCAACTAAATGGAAATCCATCAATGCCATAATTTCTTTCTGTAGGAAAATTTGCACAATGTCATTTGAAAACAAGAGAAGCATCCTGGATTGTCAAAGAAAACTGAATGTATGCATATGCATCATATCTAGAAAATATTTTGAACAAACATGCATTGTAGATGTTGACGTTGCTGGCCTTCCATAGTTGTGGTCGATTGGATCAATTGTATGGGGCCCTGGGGGCCGTTTCATAAAGTTGTTCGTAAGTTAAGAGCGACTTTAAGAATGACTGGTGAACCTTTTTTACGCGCTTAACCATGGCCACTGAATGTACCATTTTCCACAAGAAAGGATCACCAGTCGTTCTTAAAGTCGCTCTTAACTTACGAACAGCTTTATGAAACACCCACCTGGCCATGTAACGACCAAAGGTAGTGAGTCATTTTGAATGACATGTAATGAATATGATGATATAATGATAACGGTATATTTACCCAGGGTAGCCACTTCAGTTCCGAAAACTGTTCCCCAGCGGGCCATTCTGTTATTATTACCCGAACTATAGCTCGGCTACCCAGGCGCTCAAACATTCAAGGAATTTCTTCCTTCCAGGGACCCATTCACCTCACCTGGGTTGAGAGCAGCACAATGTGGGTAAATTTCTTGCTGTAGGGAAATACGCCATGGCTAGGAATCGAACCCACGTCCCTCAGATTGAAAGACGAGTCATAACCACTAGACGACAACGCCCCCACCTACCATTAATTGAGACATAAATCCTCCATTTGTGACATCACTGCCACCCCAAAACCAACAAAACTTGCCCTAAATAAATTTTAAAATTTGTATTGAGCTTGAAAACTGCCCATCCTAAGCTTTAAAAGGATATATTAATGCTAAAAAAGAACCCGGGGGGCCGTTTCATAAAGCTGTTCCTAAGTTAGGAGCGACTTTAAAAAACGACTGGTGAACCTTTCTTACGCGCTAAACCATCACCAATTTATTATAACATTTACCACACAAAAGGATCACCAGTCGTTCTTAAAGTCGCTCTTAACTTACGAACAGCTTTATGAAACGGCTCCCTGCACAAGTACTTGACTGGATGTCCAATATATTTAGTTTGGGCTTCAAGAAAAAAGGAGAAATCAAAAGTTCAGGGTTCACTCAAGCGTGAGATCTGCATATTGTGTGATCTCAGTGAAACTTCCAAGGTGTAAGAATAGCTCTGTTATCTTTCAACTTCAATTTTTTGGCAATATAAAGAAGAAGCATTACTATTTCAGGTAAGCTAATTATTATTCCAAATAATTGTTATCTATCAACAGCCAATCTTCCCCGGCGACGTATTGTTGGTTTTGGGCTGACTGGTGACATTTAAGAATTTACCACTGCCATTTATAAACTAATACATGTAAACAAAAACTTTTACCTGCCATTTCATAGATTTCTTGAGTCCTTAATTTTTTCAATTCAGCACTTGCTTCATATTTGCACCTGTTATGTTGTTTGAGAGTTTATGAAAGAATCCAAGAAACAGTCATATTTTATCATTCAGTGATGTGTCTGTATGATTGTATATTAAACCACACAATTTAGAGGTTTCTGTTTTGTGTTGTTTTGATATATATATATATTTTTTTTTTTGGGGGGGGCGCAGTTTATTATTTATTTATCATAATTATATTGCCTTTCTTTCTTTCTTTCCTTTCATTTGTTTATTTTATTATTATTGTAATGTTTTTTTTTTCTTGGAGGTGGGGAATATGACTTACACCATATTCTGCCACATGACTCTTACGTTCAATACGTGAAACCATTTTCAACCCCCCAAAAATATAATAATTTGCAGAGAACATAAATCTGAAATATCCATGTTCATATTAAAAGTCACCCTATCATGTACAACATGCTTGTAGAGTAGTTGAAAGAAAATATGCTCTTTGAAATAATATCCTTATTGGAATGTCTAATATTGGCTGAAGATCCGTCGTAAGATAAATATACATTTTCTGTATAATTTCATCTGATAAAGAAGAAGAAAAAAATGAAAAGTAAGCTTTTTCATTTTGTATTGTTACTTTGACTTTGAAATATGTATTTTCTGAGTTGAATTATAGCGTCAATTATTTTGAGTTTTGAGATGTGATATTCCGATGATAATGATCAAGTGCAACCCACCATCCAAATGTATGTACTAATTTTATTTGGCATATCAGGGGGGGGGGGGGTTTCACAAAGATTTAAGGCTGGTATAAAAATGTCTCTTTGATACCAATTTGCATGTGGTAAATATATACAACACATGTCAGGAGGCCATACTCACGGGACACGCACTGCTGAGTAATCATCATAAAGATCACACGTTGTATATCATTTCTTCATTGGCACTACTCTTAGGGGTGTCGCAAGAAAATATTTGGGATTGATCACAAATTTTCTGTTGCAATTTTACAATGGATAGATCAATCGTAGCTGTATAAAAACAGATTACACTCCTTGTTGCAAGCATCAGTTCAGCAATCAATCGCATATTTACAATTCATTGCAAGACATATGATTGATTTAGGGACTGAAAATTAACTTGCAATTGATCGCAAGTTTCTTGCAATGCCCCCATTAGTCTCCCTTTACTTTTTGTGATACACCTCCCCCCTTGTGGAATGTAAGAACAATGCTCATTAAATAAGTTCTACTAAATTGCTTTGTGTGACTAAAATTCAATGATATAAAGAAGATAGTGTTATTATTTTCATTTCCTTGAGAAAATGAAATCTTCATTTCTTGAAGGAAATTTAATGCATAAATTGGCACTCTTTTAAATCACATCATAAGGCTATGAAAATCATTTTCAGATTTAAATCTTTGCATCCCACATCAAGTATTCAAAATGGAAAAAAAAAGGATTCGAGATTGCTTCCTCAGCTGTATAATTGAATTTATGTAAAATTTGCATGGGCTTTGGAGCAGGGAATTATTTTGTGTTGGGTGGGGGGGGGGGGTGCATCAATAGATGTCCCCTCCCCCATGAACAAAGGATAATCCTGTGTGCCGACAGCTATGAAAATTTGTCGCATAAAATAATAAATAGATCCAGATTTGAATAGGATATTTTGGGGGTTTTTTTTGCATATAACAAAAACAAGGAATTTCTTTTTTAAAACCATTATTTCTTTTTTAAAATGTTTTTCAAATGTTATGGTCTCAATCTAGAAACGTGCAATCTAGCCATTATGTATCGCGTAAGTAGGTGTGTTGTGAATGTCTTAGTTTTCCTTTATTTTACACTTATTCTTTGTCGTTTCTTTCTGATCAATATTTCCATTTTCTCAGAGTATGATTTTGTTTCTTCAGTTTGGACGAGGATTCCTTGTTACAATTGACCAAACTAAGTGTTGAGTGTGTAGGGAGAATACACAATCATGTGCTATAGATTAAAACAAATATATATATATATTTATAAAAATTAGCAAATGAAGGTACATGTTCGTGTAATTATAAGATATACGTTTAAGCATGGTTTCTATTAACTCTAAGAAGAGTTTGATAGATCTATATATAATGATCAGTTTTTATGAGGATTGTAATCCTGAAATGTTACTGCTCAAGACTTTTTTCTGTGTTCTATTATGTATGAAATGCAGCAATCATCTTGTAAAAAGAAAATAAAAAGTCAATGGTATTAAAAAAGAGAGAAGTTGTATCACATGTTTGATCTCGTTGTTTAGGATTTTAAGCATACAATTTTAATAAATTACTTCTACTGGTATAATATACCAATATAATATCTTGTGTCACTGATGTGTTTTTTAATTCTTGTATGACTTATCTTCCGTCTTTCAATCATAACACAAACTCAGTATTCCTCGAGGGCATTGAAATGCGATTTAGTATACGATTACGTAACACACTTTTTCTTCAAACCAGTTATCGCTACATTAATTCTTAAAAAGTCTAGAAAATCTAAAAATTTGCTAGAGTATACAATTAGGGAATGCACACTTTCTTCAAAGCAGTTATCCAGAACCCTAAAAAGTTGGTCTAATATCCATTGTTTTCACTCGTTTTGCCCAATTAAGTGGCTATTGGACAAACTGGTTATTCGACAAAATGTTGAGTGGACAAAATGGCAGTTAGACCATGTGGATAGTGGACGAACTGATGATAGACCGAATGATAGTAGACGAGTTGGTAATTGGACAAACTGGCATTAGACCGATTGAAAATAAACCATTATTCTCACCTGCACCGTATTATAAAAGAAGTTATATAACCTTTACTAAATCTGAAAATCAAAACACCCAATTTTCTTGAAGAAACCGATCAGGTTGAATGAATGTTTAGATATTATTCCAAAAGAGATCTTCAGCAGCATCTTTTTTGTTCACTTTTTTGTTTGTTTGAAAAGCACCTATTGAGGATCGGCGCCATGGGATGAGCAAGACTTGCTAATGGTGAATTTACTCGCATTCTGTGGAATTAATGAATAATGTGGCTCGTCTGCCTCTTTTTCCTTCATATTTTTCTGTATCCCCCATTTTCCCCGTTGTACTCAATATTTTGAAGATTTTTTAGCACTTTCTGAATCAAAAGGAATGTGGCGATATAATAACCTAATTGGGCGTCGATCGAAGCAGAGGATTGTCTTTTGTGACGGGGGGGGGGGGGCATGGTCATTGATGAATTCCCCGCCACACGAACCCCTAGAAGAATGGTATTATTTACGTTTGTATTCTTTGTGGTTGAAGATTGGAAGCATATTGCATATACATGTAAATAGTATTCTAATAAAATGATTATGCTAATAATGGGCTCATTCGAAAATTCCCAAGGTTGCCAAGGTGCTAACCAAGCTAAATTTTCTTCAAAACCCAACTAGAACACAAATCAACACTGAAAAAGTGAATACCTAGCAACTTTTCCAGATCATGTGACCACACCCATTCTCAATTAGAGCCACCTTTAGTTTTAATGTGTTTTAATTGGGGCAGTGGCGGATACAGGGGGGGGGGGGCACAGCCGGCTCGTGCCCCCCCCCTTGAGAGCCATAATCACTGAATGTGTAATATAAATAGTAAATACCATTTTTACCCAGGTGTGCCCCCCCCCCTTTGAAAGTGAGATTTTTTTTGCTAGTCAAACTTTCCCCGGACGAAATGACCTTCAATTTGAGATGAACCCCCCCCCCCTTTTATTTTTGCTTGTCAAATTTTTACCGGAAAAATGCTCCCCCCCCCCCTTTTTTTGGGAAAATCCTGGATCCGCCCCTGTGTACAGGTGTTGGGTTATAATCTGAATCTTTCATACTTGAGCTCGGATGAACATGCTTAAAAAACAACCTTGAGCTGCACGTAGGCAAAAAAAACCTTAAAGATTAACAGAATTTACAGGAGAAAATATCGGCCTTAATAAGTACAATAACTCTAAAAAAAGGGATGATTCGTAAAAAAAATGTATATCGTCTTTAAATGTTTGAAAACAAGATTAAATCTGTGGTAAAAAAAATTGAGGAGTATATAGGGTGATGACCCTGTCCCAATTGCCCACCCCCCCCCCCCCTCAACGGATGAGTTTTGGATCCATCATATATCCATCATACAAATTCAAATTCAAATTCAAATTCAAATTGAATTGAATTGAATTGAATTTGAATTTGAATTTTGAATTTACATCCATCATACAAGCTACAAGGCGTAGGCTTATCACCCTCCGGCTGAGGCTGCGGTGTTCCGACGCTGGCAAGCAAAACGAAATTTGTACCCCTTCTTCTGCTTTCAACAGCTGATTTTCTAAACTTTACTTCCACCTCCCCAAGGTGTGCACCCCCCCCCCTCCCCCATACCATTTTAGTTCCACCTCCCCAGGATGTGAATCTCCTCGTGCTTAAACCAGCAGACGCCTTTGAGCGGCAGTTTATAATCACTCGCGTCGCGTTCTGGTTCGTAATCACTCGCGTTTTGAATTTTTGGCGATTTTTTTTATTTCGGTGCGATTTTTTTTTTAACGGTGTCTTCAATGGGACAGACATGCAGGGAAATTTGAGTTTCGTTTTAAGCCGGCAATTAAAGAATAGAAAACAAGCTTGATCCGCCCCAGACAGCTGGCAGCAGTCTGTTTCGAGGAGTTTTTTTCAAACATTTTTAATTTTTTTTTTAATTTCTCTGTATTTGGTGAGTGGAGCCAACGGAGTTCAGCGGAACAACCAACATAATAATTAATAGACACAAAGACCGAAGCTTTTGGTCAAGATCCGCCCCTGTGGCTGTGCGCGCTCTCACGGTAAAAATTCGCGCGACGATCAAAGCCAAGGTACCGTACCGTCCCGGTGCCTTCCTGAAAACAGAAGTTGTCGGCTACGTCATTTATCCAGGCCCCTTAAACAACTCCAAGCACGAGGTAACTCAGATTGAGTCAGAAATAATGGATTGGAAAACAGAAGACATGGCTTCAGGGAGTCACAGTAGGCTGGATACATAAACATAAATAAAACATTGTGATCAACAACAAATATACACTTGTAAATACATTACAATACAAATTACAATACAGTGTAGATTTCTTGTCCTTGATAACCCCCAAATTTTTTCATATTTTTCACCCTGCAACGTCCTGCAAGATTAATGAAAATCCATTTTACCATTTTTAAATTTTGTTCAGTGCACCATCATTATATAAAAAAAACTTATATCACACACACACACAATTATTTGTATAAAGGAACAATTTTGTTGGTCCCTCGGACTTCTTTATAACCAGAGTGCACTTTACTCCCCCTCCTACTTCTCTTTCTTCTCAGTCTTCTTTTTATTCCCATTATTATGTCATCTTATTCTTCTCCCTGTTCTTCTACTTCTCAATTTCTTCCCTTTCTCCTTATTGTTCATCTCCCTTCTCACTTCTTCCTTTTCTCTTCTCAGTCTTCCCCTTATTTTATCTTCTCTTTCTCTTCTTCTACATCCTCCCCTCAATTTTCTCTTTTTAGTTTCATTTTTACCCCCTTATGTCCTCCATCTTCTTTTTTCTTCTTCTACTTCTCCTCCTCCTTCCTTCTTGCTTTTCTTCTTCAGCACTTTTTTCCTCCCTGATTTTTACGTTAGTGTAGAATAATTCACAAAGAAAGGGAGAAGCAAATAAATAGTGATATTATGAAATTGTAGCACCTCGCTATGCTTTATAAAGAATACCACAGACTTCAGGAAAATCCTCCAAAGGCAAAGCTAAATCGAGAGTAGCCTTTCCTCCTTTTTCATCTTTATTCCTTTTCTCCTTGCTTCTTTCTTTCTGTCTGTCTTTTTTTTTCTTTCTCTTTTCTCCCTCTTTCCCTTCCTTTCTCCCCCCCCCTCTCTCTTTTTTTAGGGGGAGCCCCCCCCCCCGCTTCCGCCGCCTATGGCTCTAAGATTTAAGATGTGGAATGTGATTATGTTAAAACAGTAGTCAAAATTTGCTTGTTATCTTAAAACAGTGGTCGAGAACGTTTTATTTAAGGCACTTACCAGCTTAAAATAAAACGAAACTCGAATTTCAATTTCATTTTATTTTTCCAGTACGTTTGTCCCATTGAAGACACCGTTAGAAAAAAAATCGCACCGAAAAAAAAAAAATCGCCAAAAATAAAAAACGCGTGTGATTACCAACCCGACGCGAGTGATTACGAACGCGAGTGAATATAATAAGCCCTTTGAGCTAACTGAACTAAATCATCTTTTTCACTTTTTCACCATTCTTTCCTATAGAAATCACTCTCAAAGCTTGCAAATCATAATTCTTTAATTGGTCCATAAGACGGACAGTTGAATTTGGAAACGCGCGATTGATCATGGAGCTCCATGGATTGATCTGTTTAGAAAGTTCGCAAGATCAGAGTGCATTGACCAGATGTGTGTGTATTTGAGTTTTGTTCCGGGGGGGGGGGGGCACTTACATTGACGAGTGGATACCATGCGCGACCAAAAAACACGTAAAAAGGATGTCTTTTTCAAGATAGGGCACGTTACGTACGTAAGGGTGTCAAAAACACAAAAATAATGAAAAAAGGGTATCTATTTCGCTAGGAAAGCTACGTGTTTAGGGTCAAATTTGCGGGAATGATACAACAAAATTAAAATGTTTTGTAAAGATGTCCATTTTGCCCCAACACTACGTGTTTATAGTCCGATTTGCGCGAGTTGTGGAAGGTGGGGCCGTACTAAACCAAATGGTGAGTAAAGGTAAAACCACGACGACGGACGGACCCGTGACATAAAACATCGCTGTACTTGTTTAGGGGTTCATTTCAGGGAATACTTGCCAGGAGTATCGTTTTGTTTCCAATACTTGTTAAGGGTAGGGTTTCAGACGCCAATACTTGTTAAGGGGTGCATTTTCAGAATATGGAAAATACGTGTTTAGGGTGCAGCTTTTCGAGACCCCATGGTCGCACATGGTATCCACTCGTCAATGGAAGTGGCCCCCCCCCCCCGGGAGTTTTGTCGGACGTGTATCAATCAGAAATGATTTATTTACGTCTGGGACCGACCTTTAACGTCACCATCCGAAAGACATGACCATGGCTCGAACCTCTGCATCAATTTGTAACTTCCCCACAGCTTGGATTACAGGCGCACACCACAACGCCCAGTTGCATTGACCAAAGATAGGAAGCCCTAGTATTCATGCGTATAATGTTTTTTTTTTCAAAGTACAGTTACTATATAATACGTAACCCCCGATTATCTTTAAAGGGAAACTGCTGGTTCAATCATATATCTAAATAATAAAGATTAAAACTCACCTGGGCAAAACACTGCACATAACACTACATTTCATTACATTAGAATAATTGTAATATTGTAATTCATGTATTTATATAATAATAAATAATTCATCCGTATAGCGCACAGAGACTACATTATTTATCAAAGTCTGATCTGATTCGATTTGATTTATTGTTTTCTTCTGCATTCATATCATTCGTATATTATATTTTCCATTACATAACAAATATGATATATTGATTACTGTTTATGGCATGAATGATTCTTTTAAAAAATGGATTAAAAATATCATTGTAAACAATCTGATAACAAAATGCAATCAATACTATGTTGAAGTTTAGCAACATTTTGGGAAAACATTTATATTTATGCTGACATGAATTATGCAATAGGTGGACTGATTATATCATGTCCAATTTACGTTTTTTTCTTATTACTTGAAATAATAATTGATATCTGTTTAAAAAGAACTATTTATTCTGAGTTTTGAATTATTTCCCCTTGGCTAGTGCACGGTATTGTATAACTCGGGATGTTTGTAAACGGATCATATTATATAGGCTTATTTTCTTTAATATACATGTACAATGTCTACAAGAATTATTTGTACACTGAAAAATGAGTGGATGGACTATAATAAAAGTAAAACGTTTGTAACCTGGCTTTCGTAAACTCTAATGGATTACATATCATATGAAAGAGAAAGCATAGTCTTTGGTTTTCATATACATGTAGTTGCAAATTGTTATCGGTCACGCATGAATAATTATAGTTCATTAAGTGTGATAATGCATATTTTCATATTTATTGTGATCAACCGCGTAGCCAGGATTTCATTTTGGAGGGGGCGGTAAATGCACGCGAAGCGTGCCAACACTTACAGAGCGCGCGAAGCGCGCTCCCTAGTGGGTGGGTGCAGGGAGGGGGAGTTTCCCCCTCCCTTTGCGAAGCGCGAAGCTTTCGGTGTTTCATAAATTAAAATGAAAAGGAGCCGTTTCTCTTGTCTCTAGTACCTATATCAGCCCCAATTCAGTTGACTATATCGTGATTTTGAACCTTGTTTTCAAAAGTAATTGTGCACGCACAAAAAGGGGATAAAATGGAGGAAATTAGAATAATATTGACCCCGCGCGAAGCGCGGAAGCTAAAGCGTTTTATCATTTTTTTTTTAAGAAAAGGGTCCCGAGAAAAGGGTATTCTCTAAGTTATCAGTATTGAATACATCCCTTGGAAAGACCAGATTTGATTACAAACAATTTAGCGACAGTGCATATCTTTAACTCGAAAAACAGAGAAGAAGGATGTATGCCGGGAGGAAGATATTCCTCCCCGTGCAGAGCAATGAAACTCTGAAATTTCAAAGCTAGGGCGGACGTTTCGTCAATTGTTTTCCCTCTAAGATTATTGAACTTCATTAAAAGGAAAATGGTGCGCAAAAAGTTGAAACTTTTGTGATTTATTGAAATTATATAAAACAGGATGATGTATAATTTATTTTACTTATCTTGATGCGCTTCATTTTGAATGATAAAGAAATTTAAGTGTCATTCAAAATTTCAAACTGAGGGCGCAAAACAGGACAGGAGATGAATGTGTAGGAAATGACATGAAGTTTAGTAGAATTTGATAAAAAAATATTGTACTTTTTTTAAATTTAATACGACACGAATTTTATACCTTCCTCTTTTTAAATTAGGAACCTGTTTGCCCCCAATTATGGTTGTTTAGTAATGAGCTGAAAAGCGGGAGAAGTTGCCTATATGGAGGTGACGGCAGAAATTGATATAAAGATTTTACTCGCCCGGAGCCGACCCAACTTGCGCGACCAATTAAAAAAAAAAGATAACTTCATATACTTCGGTCTATCCTTACTCTAATTTCATGCCCTAATGTATATATTTGAACTTTAACTGGCAAGAAACACATATAGCTGAGATGGAAAAACAGGGTTAGAGAAAGGGTGAGGGAAACAAAGGAGAACTGCAATATTGTCATTTAACCGCGCGCAGCGCGGAAGCAAAATTCATATATATAGATTTAGAGCAATAGTGAAGGAGTTTCTTTTTTTTTTAAAATAGAGAATAAAAGGAAAAACCCACAAAGCTACCTTTTTTCTCTTTCCTTCCTTCGCTTTTCCTTTTCTCCTCTCTTTATTCCCTTCTTTTTTTTTCTTTTTGGGGACGTTTTTTTTATTTGGGGGGGGGGGGCGACCGCCCCCATCGCCCCCCCTGGCTACGCGCCTGATTGTGATCATTGAAGCGTAACCCGTAATGCTTCAATGATCATGATTTATTTCTTATTTTTTTCTGAGAGATGAGATGACATGCTTTCATTTCATATAAAATTCAGATCCTTTACATCTGTTTTATTTATTTTGACAGGAAATGAAACATTAAAAATGAATCTAATTACACCCCTGTACAAAGTCAATGGGGCAACAGCAGTCAGGCATCATTCGTTTAAAAATCGTTTATGAAATCTGTAATACCGACTGAAATATTAAGAACTGTAGAGAGATCTATATGAAAAAGGGAAATAAGGAACGATCAATGAAGCGTTGCGTGCTACGCTTCAAAAATCAGAGCAAGGTCTGAAAACATGCATTGTTGCATTTAACAATTCATAATCAGTAATGCATGACTGATCACTATTTGGAAGTAGTTGCCAAACAAAGGCCGTACTTTCTTTTCCATTTTATATTCATTTTGACAGGAAATGGAATATTACAAATTAATCAAATTACACCCATGCATAAAAGTAAATGAGACAACAGCAGTCAGACATCAATTTGTTTAAAATCGTTAACGAAATCCGTACAACTGACTAAAATATTAAGAATTGTATAGCAAATGAAAGCATATCATCTCATCTCTCAGAAAAATAGGAAAATAAGTCATGATCAATGAAGCGTTGCGCGCTACGCTTCAATAATCACAGTAAGGTCTGAAAGTATGCATTATTGCATTTCACAATTCATAATAGTTCATGCATGACCAATCACAATTTCCAACCTAGTGCAGAGCATTTGCTAAACTTCCCTCTTTCATATGATATAGAATTTATTATACTTTATGATGGCCAACTTAGGAAATTTTTGGTTCCAACATAGTTCATCTTCTCATTTTGCATTGCTGTATGTATTGTACAAATAATTCTTGTAGACACTGTATATTTATTTATTAAAAATATGAATTATATTTATTTTTCTTCGAAGTGTACATTATAATACATGAAACCCTGCTAGAACCACTGTCATGACTGTGTGACCAGCGTGATCTCAGAATGTTCAAATAGTGGATTATGTAAAGATATCATTCACACTGCTATAATGCACAATTTCAACAGTGAGAAGATATTTTCACACTGTGGACACCTCGACAGTGTGACTGTTCACACGGTCGAATATTTGAGTATGTTATTCACACTGTTAAAATGCTCAAATTCAACAGTGTGAAGATATGTTCACACTGTGGACACCTCGACAGTGCGGATGATCATAGCGTGTTCACATTGTTGACTAAGGGAATATATCATTCACACTGTTAAAATGCTCAATTTCAACAGTGTGAAGATATTTTCACACTGTGGACACCTCGACAGTGCGGATGATCACAGCGTGTTCACATATGTGAAAATGTGGACTATGTGAAAATATCATTCACACTGCTCAGATTCATCAGTGTGAAGATATTTTCACACTGTGGACACCTCGACAGTGTGACTGTCCACACGGTCGACTATTTGAATATGACTGTGATTAGCACTGTTAAAATTCTCAACTTCAACAGTGTGAAGGTGATTTCACATTGTGTTCCACACTGTGAACACACTTTGGGACACTGCGTTCTTTCCAGTAGGGAATGTTATTAAGTCGAACAACCAGTTAACGGTCTGATAAGTCCATTTCCCTCAGGTTCTTACTCAATGGATTTTAACATTTAACACCAAAGTAGTGGAAAAATAGTAAAAATAATACGTTATCATAGAATCAATGGGTGTCGAACTAACAGAAACCACTGATGTAAAATGCTTGGAGCGGTCCTTTATCAATATAAAATATGAAATATTTATATTTTCTTCTCATTGTCATCACTCTAAAACCACTGAGTAAAATTTTATCCAATATTGGGTAAAAAGGAACATGCATGTTTGCTGGGTATTTTTTTTTAACCCATATTGGGCTATTTCAAAGCAAAATTGTGTAAAATTTACAAAATATTGGGTATCTTTTTACCCAACCAACATGCATGTTCCCATTTAACCCAATTTAGGATAAACCTTTTTTTTCGAGTGATGTGGAACAAAGATATATTCCTCCCTGAACATGTGGAATTATACCATTGTTCAAACAATCATTTCGTGGGTCATTCAACATGTTCAAGTTGGTCATCATTGTCAAATCTGTAAGAATTGAAATATTGTATAATTCAAACAATAAAATCAAAATAAATAGTGAGGGACATCATCGACTGCCTCGTTTGAACATCACTGGGTTGTGCATAGTAACTGTTTTGTGAAAAATAAGCGAAACTTTAAAATGTTACAACTTTCCTATTTTTTATATTCTATTTTGATTACATTTTAGCGTTGTGCTTGTTTGATTTTTCTAAATTGATTCAAGTCAACCTTTTATGTGGTGGACTTGACCTTTAATGTAATGGAGGGAGGAAGGAAATAAATATTAGCAAAAAGGATAAGAGAGAGAGAGGGGGTGGGATCATTACTCGGGTACAAGAAAAATTTATCTCTTATTAATTTCATTCATTTGATCTTTTATGAAATGAAAGTGCTTAATTTGCATAATCCTTATCATGAAAATCACTATACTTTCGGAATAAAAAAAAGAAAAGGAAAACGAAGCTTTATTTTTTTCTCTCAAAAGTAATGTGACACCATTATCGGCTTTTTCCTTCAACGACTAGGGTCCAGCATGATAGAGTGTCATCACGGATATACGAACGTAAATTCCCTGGTCATAATTAACTGTGTTCATTGGGGAGGGGGGCAGCATGACCTCAATATCGTAGCACAGGCCTATCTAGAAAACTATTTAATGACAAATGTCTTGTTGAAAACGATCCGAGGGGGTGATGCGTAGGGAAGAACGAGTCCACGAAAGGAACGATGGGATAGTGACTGGAAAATCCTCCGTTGCCGTGCGCTCTCCGAAAACGAAGTCCGATCGGAATTTCCATGGGGTTTTTGCTCTCCTCCAGCCTCCGCAAGATCTCTTGTCGAATCACGGCTCGTTCGATCGCATTCAGTTGCCGCTTCCTCAACGGCGCATGCTGCTGGACCGAGCCTCGTTTTAGAAGAGAAACACCATCGCCGCCGTCTTGTATAGCTTTCCCGTTGCTGGGCAACGCATCCATTCCAGATACGCGCGCGTCGTCTGAGGTTGTGTCATCTACAGCCGATACATCGCGATTCGGTGTTGCATCGATAAATGTCAGGTATCGGCTTACATCGATTACAGCGTTCCTTAAGATTGATCGCAGCAAATCGGATCTGATTGCTGTCATCATTTCACCCTCTTCATTAAACCATTTGCTTGAAGACGATGATAATGACTGTAGTGAAGGCTCGTGGTCGCTTCCAAGATCGAACCCGATACCAGTAGTCCCATCGGTATGATCCAGGTTGTCAGCGCCTGCATTTGTGTTACAATGTGAGAGGTGAACTAGCATCAGGCTTATGGTAGCCCAAATAATTGCTGAATGTCTTTTCATATTTCCTATCCTGTGTGACAGAAAAACCAAGAAAGGAAAATAAATAATTGCTACGCATTAGTACAGGTTTTATGGAGAATGCATAAAAATAACATTGTTGGTTCCCGTTAAATTGTTTCGTGAACTAAATGTAAATGACTCCTGGGGAGTGTTTCAATATGTTTGACCGACAAGTTGCCAGATCTGACAACTTTCCTTGGTTTTGATTGGCCGAGAGGCAGTGTTACTATGGTAACTGTCGGATAAAACGGGACTTGTCGGATAAAACGTGCGGCAAGTCCTTTCATGAAATGCTCTCCAGGTTGAAAATTAGAATAATATATAAATAGGAACGCTGAGAATTTAATCACTATAAAATAGCAGAGTTATTATCATTCTGCGAAAACAGTTCAATGCACGATCTTGATATTCAATAGGTGGACTGAAAAGGCCATGTCCTCTCTTCTTTTTCCTACATTATTACATGAAATCATAATTATTTAATATCTTCATACATGTCCTGGTGTAAAACATGACTTGTCTACTCCGTATAACAAAATTAGGTTCGCAGAAATGATGATCTTAAAAATAAAATTTGTAGTAAATCACCATAGAAATATATATATACTGTACATATTATAATGTATTAATTTGCGTTATTAGATTAGTATACATGTATATCTCTATGTAAATCACCCATTGTCCTTTTAGAATACCTTGCCTTCGCAATGAATTAAAGATTAAGGGAAAATATTCCAAATACCTCACAAGCACTTTATCACAATTAAGCAAAAATAATCATGCAGTTGCATTTTTCTTTTGATGCAGAGGGCAAGGAGGGAGAGACACCCCTCCTCTCCACTGTCGCTTTAAAGGGGAATCCAGCCTTGGCCATAAAATGTTGTGTTGGGAAGGAGAAACATAAATTAAACAGAATGGTGAAAGTTTGAAAGAAATCGGACAAGCAATAAGAAAGTTATAGCTGCTTTAAAATTGAGATCACTAATACTATGTAGATTTCAAATTGGCAACTGAGTAAGTAAATTATGACAAGGGGCAAGGACAACTTTCCCATAAGCCATGTACTTTATTATCAGGGATTTGTGGTTTTCTCCTAAGTACCCATTCCCCTGGGGCAGTAATCTAAATATAACCCAGGTAGTATATTGTTTTATGTCCTCATGAAAGAAAAATATAATTTGAAATAAAACTCTTGGGAAAAATGACATTTTAGCCAAACTATGTATTGGAGTACATGGAAGAGTAGTCCTTGCCTGACATCACTATGACATCCCATATGCGGCCAATTTGAAGTCTCCATGGGTATAGTGATTACCAATATTTACAACTTTAAAAATTCATAACTTTCTTGTTGTTTGTCCAATTTTGTTCAAACTTTCACATATCAACTTGTCTGATTTTTCTTTTCCCTATAAAAAACAAGTTTTTATTTGGGTTGGATTCCCCTTTAATTACAAGTTCTACGAATCAAATATGAAAATTATAGGCCTACCAAAATCTTTCCATTTCCTCATATATGTTAATATATTTTCACAAGCATTTTATTCGTTTACAAATTAATATAATCGAATTTTTCTATATCGAGGAAGAGTATCCACGGACAGATACATTAATAAACATGGTAAAAGTGGTATAACAATGCATTGTATTGAATTCTACCTTTTCTAGAGTTTAAAGGTCAAGTCCACTAAAAAAAATGTTGATTTGAATAAATTGAGAAAAATCTAACTAGCATAACACTTAAAAATTTCATCGAAATCGGATTTAAAATAAGAAAGTTATGACACTTTAAAGTTTTGCTTCTTTTTCACAAAACAGTGACATGCACAACTCAATAGAGACAGTCGATGATGTCCCTCACTCACTATTTTTTTCGTTTTTTATTGCTTGAATTTTACAATATTTCATTTTTATAGATTTGACAATAAGGACCAACTTGACTGAATCATATAGTATTAAACAGTGTTTATTCCACATGTTCAGGAAGGAATTAATCGTTGTTTCACTTGACAATGAGGAGAAAAATAGAATATTCCCTATTTCATATAATAAAATACAAAAGAAATAGTGAGTGGATGACGTCATCAGCCTCTTCATTTGCATAACCACCAGGGTGTGCATATAACTGTTTTGTGAAATTAAGCAAAACTTTTAAATTAATTAAATTTTCAGTGTTATGCTTGTTGGATTTTTCTCTTTTTATTAAAATCAACTTTTTGTTGGGGTGGACTTGTCCTTTCACAATCTTAAAAAAAAACAGAAAATGGTATGAAATACAACAAGGTCCAATACTTGTTCGAAGTTGCAACACATCGCACTGCTTCTCTTTCCCCTGCTAATTGATTTTCACACTTTTATTTTAATAATAATAATGATAATATAGGGTATTTATATTGCGCACATATCCACCTTGTTAGGTGCTCAAGGCGCTCCTATATTACCCGGCTAAGCTAGGCGTTCATAGCGCACACAGCTTTTTAAGGAATTACTTCCTACCGGTACCCATTTACCTCACCGGGGTTGAGTGCAGCACATTGTGGATCAGTTTCTTGCCGAAGGAAATTACGCCATGGCTGGGATTCGAACCCACGACCCTCTGTTTCAAAGTCCGAAGACTAATCCACTGGGCCACAACGCTCCACATTTATTTTACATTCATGGCTTCCCATATTTATCATCCGCGTAAGATATAGTATAATCTACATAATCATGCATCGCCAATTTAATAACCATAATGGAGGCATATACTACAACATTGAAATAACGTGGGAACAGAGATATGCTGTATTAAAAGCTGAAAGTGCGAGGAAGCCTTTTGACTATGAAACTGCCCCATGAGTGACGATCCAGTGAGTTGGAGATGGGGGGGGGGGGTGGTAGAAAGGCCTCTATGATGAGCACATCACCACCTCCCCCGTGTGTCCGGACCGGTTGTATGTCCGGATAATCGATTTTAAACAACCATTAGGAACCGTTAAGAGGAAAAGTTCCATCAATTTTTAGTACAAACTGTTAAGCAATATTATAGAAAACAACACTGAAGAAGTTTACAAAAGTTTAAAGTGTCCGGACACCCCCTACCCCCATCCTTCTTCTAATACATCTAAGTTTAAAACTTTACTTGTTAAACTTCACCGGTACAGTCCTGTGCATGTGAACAGCCTATTTCGAAAGATGTATCAAGTGCAAAATTGTATTACCGTTTTGACGCCCAAGAAGAGATTACCTGGGGGCCGTTTCATAAAGCTGTTCGTAAGTTGAGAGCGACTCTAAGAACGAATGGTGAACCTTTCTTACGCGCTAAACCATCGCCAATGGTGTATACCATTTACCAAAAGAAAGGATACCAGTCGTTCTGAAAGTCGCTCTTATTATGTTACGAACATGCAGCTTTATCAAACACCCGCCTGGACAGGGAGATGACAATCCTGCTGATTGCGTGTCAAAATAAGCAATGAAAATGAAACGCCTTCAGCAGTATTAACAGACGATAGACTCTCCATCACTGACTATCTTCAAATCGAAATAGAAAACCTATCTCTTTGCTAGTTAGGAAATTTGCTTTGTACGTGTAGAATTAAGTAAAAAAAAAAAAATAGCTCTGCATATAAGCGCAGCTGAATATTTTAATATTTAAGCTGCGCTATACAAATTTCATCATCATCAACAACAACAACATCGTCATCATCAACATTATCATAATCATCATCATCACTATTATTATTATCATCACCATTATTATAATAATTATTAAAAATAAGAGGAGAGGGGAGAGAAAAGAAGAGAAAGAAAGAGGTGGGGTCGAGGGGGGGAGGGGATGGAAAACACCAAGGAAGAGTCAAGAGATGCGATTAAGATAGGTGCATTTATTAGAAACCTGTTTGAATTACACTGTATCTTAAAGGCACGATCAACCTATAAACAGTAATGAGTCCTGCTAACTTCACAAACTACTCTCTCCTCCCCACACCACCTCAGTCCAGTGGCCTTATCTAAGGGGGGGGGGGAGAGGCAGCGGGGGCACGTCCCCCGAGGGCCACTTTCGGGTGCGGCTGAGCGATAAAGGGAGAATGAAAAAAGGAATGACCGGAAATTGCTTAACACGAGAGTGATTGATTGGAAAATGCGCGCCATTGATACACTGATGGAATGTATTGATATCTACTGCAGATATGACTAACAAAAATAATGTCCTCGATCGTAACAAGTCCGTGATCTGGACTCGTAAAATGCAATGATCGGGGTAAATTACAGCTCGAAGGCAGTATTTAAAATGAGAGAGATGTTGTTAGCGTTAGAATACGGGAGGGGCGGATATTCTTTATTAATGCTGAAATCTTGCATTATTTTGAGGACACGTTATAAACCCACGCACAGGCCGGGGCAAATAAAAAATACTTAAAGAAATATAAAAACCCTGTTATTATTATCAGTAATGACTCGTTGTAGGCCTGTATCAGTTTCTGCCTCCTCCCTTCCCTCCCCCTCCCTCGCAATTTCCCCTTCTCCCCCCTTCCCCCCTCTCTCCCTCTCTCTCTCTCTCTCTCATTCTCCCCCTCTCTCTATTTTTATACCACTCATTCCATACACACATTTTACATGACCATTCATTGCATCTTTCTGTCGTAAGTTCAGGGGTAAAGCCTGCCAGCTATATAGCCGCCATCATACCCCGCCCCCGCGACTGCTCCCAGGGTACTTATCCGCTCACCCCGCAGAAACGGAAACAACGTTTCCATTTTTTGAAGTCCACCGAGTGTTTCGATGACGGAGAGCAATGATAGGCCTACACGCCAGCATCAAAACATCCCGATTGCTATACTTCCGAATAAGCATGTGGACACGAAAAGGCCAGAAATCGTCATCATAAGTCTTTATCCAACCAATCGAATTAAACAAGCAAACGGCACGGTGTCACGTACACAAGAGCCTGTCTATTTTCTTTTAAGTTTTTCTCCTTCCACACACTTACACACACACACAAAGCGTGCGTGATTTGAGGCAGGAACACTTGAGTTTCTCCGGGTATGCTTTTAACGTCTCCCGCGTTCGAGTGCATCATCCGTCTTCCTGCCTGGAGCGACATTCCAAATGTTCTATGAAGGACACGATTTCCCTCCACGGTTATTCGCTGAAAATAGGAGTTATCCCATGAATCTTAATCAAAAGATAATTACTGAGCTGTTAAGACACGCATACGGCAATCTGGTATATATATATATATAGAGAGAGAGTAAAAACAACATTAAGAAAAAATGCCTGTAAGAAACTTGGTCATAAATTGTTTTGCAAAGTAAAAGGTTCTTGGACATGTTGACTGGCCAATAATAAGCCCAAAAGTCGATCATTTCGTTGATTCATTACATAAATAACAAACAACAAGGGGAAGAGAGAAAATAACCGCTTGTTTGTTTGCTTTTTTAATTTAGGTATAAGATCTAAAAAAATCATATTATAAAAATGATATGTGTGTAGTTACAGTCATAACTGTACGGCTGCATTGAAACACAGAAAAATCAAGATCGATGCTATAGCCCCCACGGGGCCAGTAAATAGCAATATGTTGCCAAAAAATGATTATAAGGGAATCCACCCCCAGTTGGTGGATTACAAAAATACAAAATACAAAGTATAAAGAAGGAGAGATGCTGAAAGGCACGGATTGAGGGGTGGAAGGCAGGAACGGCGATTTGGTGATAATTTTGGTATTTCTATGGGAACACTAAGTCATGATCCTCTATCATAGGCTGCACAGATTTATGACCCCCCCCCTTCCCCAACACACACTCCACTTGTGATCCCTTTTGGAAGTGAAGATGAAAATGGTTGCATTTCCAAGTGCGGTCAATGCAATAATTATGGGGGTTTCTTTCTGGGGTTGGAAAAAAAATCAAACATTTTGAAGTGATAACTCTTCTTTCCATTCTTTCTTGCTTTCTATTTATTCATTTTTCATATTTTTGGGTGAAGGGGGTGATTGGATTTTGGGAGGTTTGTCTTTAAAAAAATGGAACAATTATCTGCCCCCCCCCCCCTTCCTACGCGCCTTCTGAAAACCTTGGTACGTTTCTGCACAAATTCTGCAATCATAGTAATACCTAAGCTGTGAATGGTAACGAAAAACAAAAAGAAAAGTTTAAGTTCTTATATGCACAAGTGGTAAAGTTTTTGACTTTATACGTTCACTCTTTGAAGTGAAAGTGAAACCATTATATTTGGAGATGAAATAAAAACCTATGAATAGAATAGAGTGATTTGGCAGGATTTTCAATATACAAAAGTCTTCGTCTTCAAACGACATTTGGACCGCTTTTAATCAGAGGCTTCCAAATAAATATGGGGGGGGGGGAAACGGGGCATAACGTGCACATACATCAGGGGCAGCGGAACCGTTATAAAAGTGGGGGGGCTGTCCATGCAAAAAAATCACAATCAGATGGTAATTTTTACGTTTTCGTACATGGTTTTTGTAAAAGGAAAAAAGGGGGCTGAAGCCCCTCCCTGCTTCCGCGGCCCTGTATTGTATTGTATTGTATTTATTTAATCACGGTTAAAAAGCCTGCTTTCAGCTAGAAGCTGCTTTTCAGCAAGGCCGTGGACAAATGATAATAACAAATAATATCAACATAAAACAAGCATACAAAAATAAAAACGAAAAACAAAATATATCAAAACATGGGTAAAATACAATTGGCAAAAGTAAAATCGGAGTAAACAAAAATGAAAAATAAATAGACGAAAATAATATACAAAGTTATGTCAAAATTAAACATAAAAAAATGAAGATATATAATGCGGTATCATCAAGGGTGATCGGGGTGGAGAATTGAATTAAGAAAGTGATATGAGACGTGCAAATGTAGCCGGGTTTTTTTCTAATCGGGTTGTTGCGGGTAGGTTATTGAATAATTTAGAAGCTGAATAAAGGGGACTGTTTTTTAGATAATTAGAATGAGGCTTCGGTAATTGAATTTGTCGGTCTATGTTTCTTAAGAGATATTCTCGTGGTTTAAGTGTGATTCGAGTACAAAGGATAGATGGAGCTAGATTATTGATCAATTTAAATATGGTAAAAATTGACTGATTGTTCCATCTCTTGTTGAGTTGATCAACCTTTAAAATGGCATATATATTCGCTGTACTAAATCTACTATTTACTTCTAAGACAGATTTCAGTGCCCTGTTTTGTAGAACTTGGAGACGATTTAGTTGGCTTTTATTGCCATTTCTCCAGATCGTACAACAATAGTCAAATATCGGTTGGATTAAAGCCTTATACAACATAAGAGCTGTGTTTTGGGGTATATAACATCGAATGCGTTTTAAAGAATAAAATGTCTGTAAAACTTTCTTCCGAACACTGTCAATTTGGGGGGGTCCAGGTTAGGGAGCTGTCTATTATTACACCAAGATATTTACATTGGCTTACCCTTTGCAATTCATAATTTTGCATTTGTATTTTTATATTACCAAATAGACGGAGTTTTGCTTTAGATCCTAATAACATAAATTGACACTTATCGATGTTGATTAATAGTTCATTATTAGAGAACCATTTATAAATTAACTTCAAATCTCTGTTAATAGTCATTTCTAAATTTCTGGGCTCTTTAGATGCAAAGTAAATGCATGTGTCGTCTGCATATAAAGAGAGGGAGCATTGTTCTACAGATCTGACCAAATCATTTAGAGTGATTATAAAGAGGAGGGGCCTAGGATACTCCCCTGAGGCACTCCACTTTCAACAGTACGAAAACCTGACATAATTACCATTGACAACCGTTGATTGCTGCCTACCATAGAAATAATTGCGAAACCATTTTACTGCATCCTGATCAAATCCAAAGTAAGATAATTTCTTTAACAGTAATTCAGACGATATTAAATCAAATGCCTTCTCTAGGTCTATAGTGACCATACCAATAACGTAACCTTGATCAATTTTGTTAGCAAAATCATCAGTAATATTTAACAAGGCAGTGGTTGTTGAGTGGCCTGGACGAAAACCATGCTGGCATGGATCAAGCAAACTATTGTTTGACAGGTAGTTATACACTTGGTTAAACACAATCTTTTCTAAGACTTTAGACAAAACCGGGAGTACTGAGATTGGTCTATAGTTTGACGGATTAGTATTGTCACCACTTTTGAAGATTGGCGTTACACGAGCCCTTTTTTGGTTTTGATGAAACAAGAGGTGAAGATACAGATGATATCGTTGTCAAAACTGCCAATGAGATTCTACAAGTCACCATCACCAAGGATGATATAGATCGTAGTCACAGAGTGCCCTTGAAGTCAAAGCCTTCAACAACAGCCACCCATAGCTCATCCTCAAAGACAGATTCTCATCCACCGAAGCCCATCATTGTCAAATTCAAATCTTATCGTGTACGAAGTGTCATCTTGAAAAATCGACGTAAACTTAGTGGCACACATAAGTCAATACAGGAGGACCTGACTGTTGAGAATGCCGAACTTCTAAGAATCGCGAGAAAATCTAAGAAGGTTGAGTCCGCCTGGTCTATCAATGGACAAATAATTGTTCTAGTCTCCTCTCAAGGTATGACACGAAAAATGAAGATCACATGCAAAAGTGATTTGAATAAACTATGAGAATCATGAGACTTCACCACTTTGTTCAATGTATCTTTCCCTATATCTTGAACTTGAACATTTGTATTTTTAGAGATTTTTTGGACATTACATTTTTCTGTACATTACATTTTTTGTACAGTACTTTTATACATGTATGTATTTGAATGTATCTTGTAGGATATAGTTTTAAATGTCAGTTTCCTGCTCATGTCTACTATGCAATAAGAATAACACTAACATAACTTGTAACAATTGTCATTTCTGTTTATACACTTCATACCCTGTATCTTCTATAGCAGACTGTGACAACTTTCAAATTTCCAATCAGTATTACTTGCCTGAAGAATTTCATGAAATAGCTGGAAGATATGATATTAATTCTTCCTTATCGTTTGTGCACTTCAATTGCAGAAGCCTGAAACACAATCTTGATCAATTAGTCAGCTGTTTAGATAACATTAATCATCCTCTGTCTTTTATCGGTATAACCGAATCATGGTTAACTAAAGAAGAGTATAATTTTATCACTTTGCCACATTATCTTTATATTGGTAACTCACGACCCACAAAGAGAGGTGGCGGTGTTGGTATTTATATTCTCGATTATTTTATATTTAAAAGAAGAATAAATCTTGAAGTCTTCAATGAACATATAGAAAGTGTGTGCATCGAAATCATTGGGAATAATACTAGTATCATAGTTTTAGTGGCTTACCGTCCACCTCGTTATAATCCTGTGAAATTTATTGAATTTATTCAACCTATACTTCATGTCATTTCTCGTGAAGATAAACAATGTGTATTACTTGGGGATTTCAGTTTTGATATTATGAAATATAATCACTCAAATCATGTTAATGATTTTGTAGATGTATTGCATTCATTCCCTTTTGATCCACAAATATGCAGGCCAACCAGAATAACATCACATTCTGCCACAATACTTGACAATATATTTTGTAATCAAACTGATAAGGTAATTCATGCTGGTATTCTTTTAACTGACGTGAGTGATCACTTGTCACCATTTATCATTATCAGTGCTCCCTCTTTTATGAACAAGTCAAATGATGTGATCAAATCTATAAAAAGGAGAATCTTTAGTGATGAAAACAAAGAAATATTTCAAAGGAGATTGCATGAAGTTCATTGGGGTCACCTAAGTTCCTTAATGGATGTGGATGAAAAGTTTGATGAATTTTTAAGTATCTTTTTGAAAATATTTGACGAATGCTTTCCTGTCACTGAAACTACACTGAACCTAAAAAGAAATAAGAAACCTTGGTTTAATTCGCACCTAAAAAAAGTATGTAAGAAGAAACACGACTTATATAGAAAGTTTGTAAATAATCCCTCTTCATACCGTGAAACCACTTATCAAAATTATAGGAATTTTGTAAATAAGGAGATTCGAAATAGCAAGCGTAAATATTATAATAATAAATTTATAAACTTAAAAAATAATCCACGTGCAACCTGGAAAGTTATAAATGAAGTTCTTCATAAAGCCTCTAGGTCTCATGATTTTCAGCTTGAAGATGCAGACAATGTAGGTTCACATATTGTTAATAAGAATTTGATAGTAAACATGTTTAATTCATATTTTTGTAACATAGGTCTTGACATTCAAAATAAACTTGATTCAAGTAATTCTGTCAGTGGAAACTTTGAACAATTTTTACATGGGAATTTTGTTAAGTCAATGTTTTTTTCTAGAATAACACAAGGAGATATTTTGGAAGTTGTTCATAAACTGGATCCCAGTAAGAGTTCAGGGTATGATGATCTTGATCCTAAGATCATTAAATGTAGTATTCTTGCCATAGTTACTCCACTTTGTGATATTTTTAATGCATCTCTTGCCCAAGGGAAATTTCCTAGATCTCTTAAGATAGCAAAAGTAATACCAGTTTTCAAGAGTGGAAATAAAAGTAAACTTACCAATTATAGACCTATATCTGTTTTGAGCACCTTTTGTAAAATATTTGAGAGACTTGTTTACAATAAATTGATGACTTACATTTCAAACAATGATATTTTATGTGCTAAACAATATGGATTCAGACATGGGTATATAGCACAAACTTAGCACTCATTGATTTCACAGATAGACTTGCAAAGGCTTTTGAAAATAAACAAACTACAGTTGGCATTTTTTTTTATTTATCTAAAGCATTTGATTCAATTGACCATTCTATTTTACTTAAGAAATTACAATTTTATGGAATCAGAGGTTTAGTTTTACAATGGTTCACTAGTTATTTAAACGGTAGAAAACAATTTGTAAAAATTCAGGATTTCATCTCTGATTGTCGGAATATAACCGTAGGCGTACCGCAAGGTTCGATTCTCGGTCCGCTCTTGTTTTTGTTATATATCAACGATCTTCAATTTGCTAGTAGTATTCTGTCAATTTTGCTTCTCGCAGATGATACCAACCTTTTTTTAAGTGGAAAAAATCTAATAGATTTAAATAACATACTACAAATTGAATTGGTTCATATTAGTGATTGGTTTTTTGCAAATAGATTGTTGGTAAACTATGATAAGACTTGTTACATGATCTTCAAATCTAAAAAACATAACAATGATGACGACTTTGTCAACATTTCTCTTAACGGTATCACTATTAAGAGAGTAACCAATACAAAATTTTTAGGAGTGACCATTGACTCCAACCTCTCTTGGAGAGTGCACATTGATAACTTATGTACCAAAATATCTCAAGCCATTGGCATTTTGAATAGACTAAAAAAAATCCTTCCATTAAATGTATGTGTTACTTTGTACCACACAATGATTTCACCGTATATAACTTATTGTATTACTGTATGGGGTAATTGTGCGAAATACCTTATCAATATAATTTCCATTTTACAAAAAAGAGCAATTAGAGTAATCACAGATAGTCATTATCTTGCTCATACTGATCCCCTTTTTAACAAACTTAAAATTTTAAAAGTTCATGACTTGTACAATTTGCAAACGGCTTGTTTTGTGTTTTCAGCAATGAAGAAACTCCTACCTCAAGTATTTAATGATTATTTTGTGTATAGATATTTTTTTAATAGGTATAATTGCCGTAACTCTTATGATCTGAATATCCCCTCATGGGGTTATCAATTTTCTAGAAGTACTATATGTTATAGTGGACCTGTTTTATGGAATTCTTTGCCCCAAGATATGAAGCAATGCCCAACCATAAGTAATTTTAAAAGAAAATATAAGATATTTTTATTGAATTGTTACATTAATAGGTAAATTCAACTTATTGCATTTTTTTTTCTTTTTTTTTTCTTTTTTTATGTAGGGTCTTTCTTTTCTATTTCTATTAAATCCAATAACTGGTTTCTTTTTTGCAGTATACAAGGGATCAGCCTAGACAGGCCAACGGCTTATTGCTGATCCCCCACATCCACTGCTACTTAATGTTATTCACTCCTATCTGTCCACTTTTTTACAATTGATTTATCATGTTTTTTTTTTTCTTTGTTTCTATTGTGTATATTTGTATGAATATGTTTTTATATTGTATTTGTCATTTGAATGTTTTTATGAGAGATGTGAAATAAATGAAATTGAATTGAATTGAATTGAATTTTCCATGCATCAGGAATCCTCCCTGTGGACAGTGAAGTATTTACAATATGTGTCAATGGCGTAATGATGTAGTCAATACCTTCTTTAATTACATGTGCTGGAATTTGATCCAGGCCAGTGGCCTTATTACTTGTAATTTCATTGATGTGTTTTTTAACATCTCGACTTGAGATCGGCTTAAAACTGAAAGTGGTTGATACTTTGTTTAAGTATTGATCCATATTGTCTTCAAAGGTAAACCTTTCTTTGCGTTTAGCTGCCAGGTCAACGAAGTGATCATTTAAGCGTGTGGCAATTTCCTTAAATCCCAAAATATCTTTACCATTAAAAGACAGTTTTTGAATTAACTTCTTGTGTTTTTTATTAGGAAGCATACATCGTAAAGATTTCCACATAGCAGAACAATTCCCTTTGTTGATCAAGATTATCTCTGAAATATATTGCTTTTTTGCCTTTCGTATCATATCTGTGACAGTATTTCTAAGTTTTCTGTATAATATCCAGTCACTGTCAGATTTCGAAGATTTAGCACGGTTTTTTATTTCATTCCGTTCCTTTATCTTGGTCAATATGTCACTATTTATCCATGGAGTTTCTTTTTGTCGCACTCTTTTTTTCCTAAGAGGTGCGTGTTTATTCAAAACTGAATAAAATTTACTGGACCAAATTTCATAGGCAATATTAGCGTCTGTTTCAGAGAGAACAGCTTGCCAACATACATCGCTTAAATCGTTCTTAAAATCGCTTATATTCATTTTCTTTATATTCCTTGAGTACACATATTTATGACACACAGATGGAGATTTGCGCTTTCCCAATGAGCAGATCACCATATAGTGATCGCTCATGCCTAGTGGAGTGACATCACAAAAAGTAATTTTGTTATGATTTGAGGAATATATAACATCAATAAGTGTTGCAGATGTCTGTGTTATCCTCGTTGGCTTATCAACAAATTGTATTCTTCTACTAAGTTCAACAATCGTTTTGTTTGGCAAGAGGGTGGCTCCTTAGCAATGTCACAATTCAGATCTCCTAAAAGAATGACATCTTTAGACAAAGATTCAATAGATTCAAGTACCTTCTCAAACAAATCAAAAACAGCACTTTGAGAGTTTGGTGGTCTGTACCAATACACAATGATAAAAGGTTTTTGCTTATCAATGCATATTTCAACGCATGTCAATTCTAAACCATCAACAGCAAGGTCACGTTTGATATTAAACAAAATATTTTCTTTAATGTAGATCAAAATCCCACCTCCGTTTCGGTTTCTATCCGTTCTAACAACTATATAACCTTGGACATCGATCTCACTATTAAATACAGATGAGTCTAATCTTGTTTCACGGAGACATAATATTTGAATATTTTGCCTAGATAAGATATTACGAACTTCATCAATGTTTTTCAATAATGAACATATATTAAGGTGGGCATTATTGATACCGGACAATGACTTGACTTTCATGAAAATGTCATCGGGAGGATGATAATTAGGTAATGGAAGTTCGGCTTGGTTCGGCAATCTAGTGTGTTCAACGGCATTATCATTATCAAAATATATGTCTTTAGGTAGTTCATCAAATAGACAAGTAGCTATCAAAGCATCTAATCCAGTGGAAAGGAAAAAAAATATTTAACATTGGTCTAACTCGCTGATATAAGCAAAAAAAATACTGTAGTTTATATCAGGGAAAGTCAATATGTGTGAACTTTCTACTCTCATTTTCATGTTTTTAGTAGGTTGGATACTTTATTTCAAGTGGATTGTTTTGAGAAAAACTTCTTATATACAGGTAGTTGTTTTTATTGATAGACCGAATAGTTCCTTTCGCTATCCCAGGTTTCTTACGTAATTTATTTCTTAGTAGACTTGTTAAGAGGTTGAACACTGCATTTTTGAGTACAAATGACCCACTTGGCACAAATGTTCCTTGAGTCAAAAGAAAAAGATTCACCCAAAGAGACACGTTGTATCTATGCAAATAAGCAAGTAATTTGCATAAATTTGCATATTATGTCGATATAGTAAAAACAAGTATTACAGAATATATATTTAATCAGAACTGCCCTAAAATTGGATATAAAGACTTAGGGTAAGAATGGGAAGAAAATTGTCAGAAAATAATTGGGATATCCTTGTTTATTATTACCTTATTTACATAAATTATGCAAATTTTTTCATGAATCCTGAACTGTTTAAAAAAACAGCAACTAATACACAATGTCAACATTCCACATGAAAGAGAATATATTAGCGAAAACATCGATATGCTTCATGGCAGTATCAGTGTCTTAATTTGCTTAGAAAGAGGGCAAATATGTCAAAATGTATGACGTGATATTGCGCTTAAAACGAGACCAAAACAACCTCTATGTCAAGTCACACTCACGAATCGGACAATAAAGCGATCAATGGTATGTCATTCGAGGTAACACAATCCCAACACAATAGCTTCCATCGGCTTCTCGTATCGCTTTTGTTGGTGTGTCTGCCACACCGTAATCTATGATACATACGGACAAAATGAATTTCGGTATCGCTAAAACACTATCAATTTTGTTTTATTTGTTTCTAATTTGTTTCTCTTGGAAAATTTACAGGAGACATTGCTTTGCATGTTACTGCTTTAATGAAACTCTGGCACATGAATCATGACGAGTGTATCCTGCCTCAATCCATATTTTAACTTTATTAAAATATATATATTTTGGAGACCCCGAAGTGGCAAAACTGCATCCCCCCGGCATTCCCGCCACTTTACAAAACCAGTTTGGCTTGTATAATCTACTTGGAAAAGACAGATGTATGAGACATCAGTCAACATGTTTCCTGATTTTTTTATTTTTTATTTAAGCCTACGCCCACGGGAGCCCTTCGAATTTACCCCATCCCCTCTCCGTATTTCGACTTTAAATAAATGAAATATCGTGTTTTAAAGCCATCGGCAAGACAAATTGCGTTTTTTGGTATATTAATGCAACTTTTATATCTATATTTTTATATTTACATTCATCATTATTGATATTATTATAATCATTATTAATATTATTATCATTATTATTATTATTATTACTATTATTATTATTATTATTGTTCTGCCGTTTTAATAGTGCTCTATTAAGGCTTATAAAGGCTATAACCCAACAGGAGCATGCCCTTTCCCCTTTTGGTTTTATGTATTCAAAAATAGTTTATTGTCTTTAGAACTCTTAAAAGATTACTTTTGTTTGTATTGATATCTTGGAATAGATTGAGGAGAAAATACTCTACAACTGACATGTAGAGGAGTTGTGGTACATTGAAGAACAGCCACACAGACCGTTATTGATTCCACTGTTAAATTTATATATTTTTAGAGCCCAATAGGAAGAAAGATGCATTTCTACTACACACAGTAAAGCCTCTTTGCGTTCTCCTCTTGAAAAAAAAAAAAAAAAAAACTTTTGCAGATGAGGGCATCATTTAGACGATATTCTAAAAATATATTGTCAAAACAAAATAAAGGGTTGTGCAACTTCGACTGGCCATCGTCATGTACACGAACTTATTTTATGCGATATAAAACAATGCCTTCTATGTTTTTTTTTTCAAGAGGAGAAAGTAAAGAGGCTTTACTGTGTGTAATAGAAATGTATCTATCTTCCGAATGGGCTCTAAAAATATTTAAATTTAACATAGAGTGGAATCAATAAAGGGGTTTGAGTATTTTATAGCTTACGTGTGGCTTTTCTTCAATGTACCACAGCTCTTCTACATGTCAATTGTAGAGTATTTCCTCCTCAATCTATTCCAAGATATCAATACAAACAAAAGTAATATTTTAAGAGTTCTAAAGACAATAAACTATTTTTAAATACATAAAACCAAAAGGGGAAAGGGTATACTAGGCATGCTCCTGTTGGGTTATAGCCTTTACTGTGCTAGAGCATTGTTACAAACTGCAGAACAATAATAATAATAATAATAATAATAATAATAATAATAATAATAATAATAACAACAACAACAACAACAATAATAATAATAATAATAATAATATTAATACTAATAATAATATTAATATTGATAAATATGAAATATAGATATAAAAGTTGCTTTATTATACCAAAAACGCAATTTGCCTTGCCGGTGGCTTTAAAACACGATATATTTTTTTTTATTTAGTGTCAAAATACAGAGGGGATGGGGTAAATTCGGAGGGCTCCCGTGGACGTAGGCTTAAATAAAAAAAAATAAAAAAATATCTTCAGGAAACATGTTAACTGATGTCTCATACATCTGTCTTTTCCAAGTCGATTAAACAAGTCAAACTGGTTTTGTAAAGTAGCGGGAATGCCGCGGGGGAATGCAGTTTTGCCATGCACTTCGGTGTCTCCAAAAGATATATATTTTAACAAAGTTAAAATATGGATAGAGGTGGGGTACATTCGCCATGATTCATGTGCCAGAGCTTCATTAAAGCAGTAACCTGCAAAGCAAAGTCTCCTGTAAATTTCCCAAGAGAAACAAATTAGAAACAAATAAAACAAAATTAATAGTGTTTTACCGATACCGAAATGCATTTTGCCCGTATATACCATAGATTACGGTGTGGCAGACACACCAACAAAAGCGATACGAGAAGCCGATGGAAGCTATTGTGTTGAGATTGTGTTATCTCGAGTGACATACCATTGATCGCTTTATTGTCCGATTCGTGAGTGTGACTTGACATAGAGGTTGTTTTGGTCTCGTTTTAGCGCAATATCACGTCATACATTTTGACATAATTTGCCCTCTTTCTAAGCAAATTAAGACACTAATACTGTCATGAAGCATATCGATGTTTTCGCTAATATATTCTCTTTCATGTAGAATGTTGACATTGTGTATTGATTGCTGTTATTTATAAAACAGTTCAGGAATTATGAAAAAATACCGTCTGTTTTAAATTATAATTTGCATAATTCATGTAAATTAGGTAATAATAAACAAGGATATCCCAATAATTTTATGTCAATTTTCTTCCCTTTCTTACCCTAAGTCTTTATTTCTAATTTTAGGGCAGTTCTGGTTAAATACATATTCTTAAATACTTGTTTTCACTATATCGACCTAATATGCAAATTAATGCTAATTACTTGCTTATTTGCATAGAGACAGCGTGTCTCTTTGGATGAATCCTTTTCTTTTGACTCAAGGAACATTTGTGCCAAGTGGGACATTTGTACTCATGGGCGGAAATCTGTCCCGAAAGGTAGGGGGGACAACGGGGGCTGATCAAGCCTTCGCCAATAGGGGGGGGGGGGCGAAAATGTTTTCAGCCAAATGTTAATGCCCGATCGGCCGCTTGAAGGTAATTTTTGTCTGTTTCATTGAAGGAGTAGTCCTCATGGTAACTTTTTAGCTTTATTCTTATAAATCAACATAAATATATAATATCATAATCCTTATTTATATAATGCGAGCGCGAAGCGCGAGCATAATTTTTTTGGGCAAATTTATGTATTTTTTCCTAAAATTTGAACATTCTGGGCAATGTTTGTTATCCTGAAAAAGATGTATATACAACTAAATATTTACTACGAACTCGAAGTGCGAGCAGAGGTTAACTGATGGAAAAGGTACCTGTTAAAGACTGCTTGCAGTTAGCCATGAAGACGTTACATATTTCAACAATCAAAATAATGCGAGCGCGAAGCGCGAGCTGAATTTTTTTTTAATTTTTACCCAAAGACTGGAAATTCTAAGCACTTTTTGTAACTTAAACATAATAATAGGTATATAACTAAACAACTGATGCGAACGCGAAGCGCGAGCGGAAAATTTTGAGATTTAGACCTAAGAACGAGAGCTCTATTCATGTTTTGTAAATCATGAAAAGGATGAGTAATTGGGGGTCTTCCTTACACCCGGTCCTTACATTAATAATGCGAGTGCAAAATGCAGCCAGAAAACGTTCATATACGTTTAATTTGAATCGATCGAAAAGGTACTTGTTAAGGACTGCTTGCACTTACCCATGAAGACATTACATATTTCAACAATCAAATAATGCTAGCACGAATCGCGAGCTGAAAAATTTTGACATTTCTACAAAAAGAATCGAAAATTTTAATCAATTTTTGTAATCGTGAACAGGGTAGCTATATAACTAAACAATTGATGCATGAGCAGAAGAATTCTAGATTTAGACCTAAAAACGGGACACTCTACTCATGTTTTGTAAATCATGAAAAGGGTGAGTAATAGGGGATCTTTCTACATTAATAATGCGAGCAGAAAATTTTTGATATCGTGATCTGAAACTGGATAATGATTGAAATAGAGAACAAGTTGAATATCTGAATAAACATGCGTGTGTTTCAGATTTAGACCTAGAATCTCGGCATTCTACACATCTATCAGCGAGCGCGAAGCGCGAGCTTAAACTATTTGATATTCCGATCTGAAAAAAAGAGTCAATTTCAGCTATATATTTCAAGCACTTTGTAGGAAAATTGTGAGGTGGATATGGATCATTAAATTAATATCTTATTTATTAATGCCTAATGAGGGCGAGAAATTTGATGATATAATGGCCTGAAAACTGGACATTTCAAGCACTTTAGTAATTATGAATAGAATGCATCTGTTAAAATATTTTTAACCATTAATGCGAGCGCAAATCGCGAGCCAAAATCTTTGATAAACTCTCATGAAAATCAATATTGAGACATACATAAATCGCCAATCAAAATGCGAGTAGCGCTATCTGCTACGTTTTGACAATCAGACTTGAAAAGGGATATTTTTCAAAACTAAATTGAATACACAAAAATAATAGGTTCTGAATAAATCGAAATTTGCAAGCGCTCAGTGCGAGTAGAAAATGTCAATATTCAGACCATAAAGCTGTCTCTTTTACAGAGCACTTTTTGAAAAATCAGTTTGTAAATCACACAAAATTATGAAAGTTCGATTTCCGAGGTGAAATGTATAATGTATATTGACTTCCAAACTTGATATTTAAGCTCCATATTGAAAAATCATCTAACAGGCAATGCGAGCGCGAAGTGTGAGTAAAAATTTTATAAAGTGACATGAAAGATTCTTCTTTATTTTCCAAGTCTTCCCCTCATCTTATTTTATTCACTCTGGAAACTTGACAAGCAAAAAAAACAAAGGTTTTCACTCAAAATGTAAGGTCATTTAGTCCAAATTACATGGATTATTTCGAATGTGAATGATGCATTTTTCTCCATCATAAAAGGCCAAAAATAGTAGGGGGGACATTTGATATTGTGTCCCCCCTACTATTTTTGGTAGGGGGGACACGTCCCCCCTGTCCCCCCTGGGATTTCCGCCCATGTTTGTACTAAAAAATGCAGCGTTCACCCCTTTTTTTGCAGTTAACAAGTCTACTATCTTGCTCGAATGGAAATTTCTTTTTTGCTCGAACAGTCTCTAATGCTGATTGTTTGTTACATAAGTTACATGTTGGCATGATATCAGTGGTATAAGCGTTCGCATTTTCTAAACCCAGCGAGTTGCGGGATGAATAGCTTTGACTCAGACATGCGTGTCACCATTAGAATTATAAAAAAATAGTTATGCCACAATACTTGGAATGGGGCTTCTCTTTTGGCGTTCGCATTTTCTAAACCCAGCGAGTTGTGAGATAAATAGCTTTAAGGTATGCGTGTCATACATTAGCATGAAGACAGAAATTCTCTAGCTGCAACATCACATGAAACACACATCTTGTCTGAGAAGGGCTTGTCAAATTTTCCTCTGA